>NC_092098.1:11665037-11987537 GCF_045679555.1 Salvelinus alpinus | reverse complement strand
AGAATGAGAGACCGAGAGAATGAGAGAGACCGAGAGAATGAGAGACAGCCAGCGAGAATGAGAGAGAGAGAGAATGAGAGAGACCGAGAGAATGAGAGAGACCGAGAGATTGAGAGAATGAGAGAGACAGAGAGAATGAGATAGGGTAAATTGAGCATCACATGCTGCATATGGGTCTCTTAATTAACTGTGCTAAAAGCTTTCTTATTAGGACTGATGCTCTACAGTGGAGGGAGGAAGAGAAAACACTCTCTTTCAGCTGCCCGCCGAGCCCAGCCTCAGAGACACAGAGACAGGGAATAAGGAGGAGTTTACTGTAAATGTTGTCCTAGTTGTGAAAGAAGAAAAGTTTGGGGCCATCTGATAATGTGAGTTAATCTCACATACTTTCTCTCTTCACTCTGTATTTATAATTGTTGTTATTCCCCCACTCCGCTGCGCTCTCTCTCTCCCCTCTCTCTCTCTCTCTCTCTCGCCACTGCCAGTGAATAGATGTTATGTGCAGCACAGTGTTAAAAGTCCAGTCACATCGCACCGTGTCTGTGCGAGAGAGTATGTGTGTGTCCAATCATTTCAGGTTACTGCGTCTCCGCCGTCTCCAGTGACTGATTCACGTTAAATCAGAGTGACTAACAAACGGACACACACTGTATTGTATTCTACGTTTATGTACTCGACACATCTTTGTCAAAACAGTATAGGATTTTCCTTTCTCTAATACCTTTGGGAACAATAAAAGACAAAATGGAAAGAGTGGAAGAGGAGGGCAGGCAGAAGGGAAAAGGGCTGTGATGCTTCAATGCAATTTTAATAATAGAATAATTTAATAAACACAGAGCAATACAACCGGCTCATCTTCACATTTGACTGCTGACTGGGGACTGTTGGCAGTCTCTTGGTGGCTGTTCTGCATCCAGTACCCACACATCATACCCATAATTCATATGCTGACAGATGGCCTAATTCAGCCGATCACAACATTATCACATTCATGTATTCACAAATCGCATGAAGCTGCAGAAGACCCACGTGGGAAAAAAGATGCAAGCGTACAGCATCTGATCACACACACACACGCTCAACAAATACAAAAGCAATAATCCTCAAAATCACATTCATAATACCCTTACACACACACACACACACACACACACACACACACACACACACACACACACACACACACACACACACACACACACACACACACACACACACACACACACACACACACACACACACACACACACGGCCATACGTGTTGGGGAGGGTTTGTGTTCGAGCATGCTTGGGTTCTCCTTAGGATTGACCAGTGTCCCTTCCCCGTCACTCGTTGAGTTCAGCCTAATTGAACCGTTGCTCAAGGCTGACAGTAATTCCTGCTTCCAACCTATTCTCCAATGAGTTCATGACCCCTCCCCTCCTCTCCTCTCTTCCCTGTCATCTCCCTCTCCCTCTCCCTCTCTCTTCCCACCTCCATCTCCCCATCCCTCACTAAATGATAAATTGAGAGCCAGAGATGAGGTGATGGTGTGTACAGAATAGTTGAAGAGCTAGGAGGGAGGAACACACTGAGCCGCACGCACGCGCACACACACACACACACACACACACACACACACAGCTATAACCCTACATAAATGTAGTATTATTCACACAGAGATTTCACACACCCATATGTGAATCTTATTCACACTTCAGCAAGGTCTCTCTCATACTTCCCACTGCTTAGGAAGGGTGTTATCACAGCTGTTTTTCTCACACATCACGACAGTCCAATGTGAGACACGGGGTCTACATTTTGCATACATTTGAATGTTAATCCTCCAACGTGCTCATCGTTCCTCACCCAGCATGACCCATAGGTGCGCAGGCTAAATGGTGTTGAACGTATAAAAAGGTGTATGAAGGGCGTTTATGTGCATTTACGTTCTACTAAATCCCTGAAGCATAAAGGACATACCTATGTGATGAGATTCTGATTGCTGTTGTATCCCGGCTGTTTCTCCTCTCACATCAATCCTCCAGAGCTCTGTATGTGGTATTATTAGAGGGTGTTATAACGGACACCTGGAGAGTTTACACTGTCAATCACGGTTGGGGTCAATTCCAATTCAAAACACTCAACTCTGGAAGTGAACTTAAAACTTAAATCGTTTTAAATGAATCCTTTTCAGTTTATTGAGAAACCACTGACAATATATGTCTTTAATGGTTGACACGGTTTAATGCTCGCAATGTTGTTTGTTCAATTATTCAATTGGAGTTTTAGTTTACTTCTGAATTGACTGACAATTCAAATTGACCCCAACCCTGCTTTAAATACAACCGATAGATACTGTACATATTGATTCATGAATGGATGGATAGATGGTCAAATTATTCCATAGTATTTATTCAGATTGATGCGGCATCTTGTTCTGCTTTTCATCATTCATTAATCATAGCGACACATCATGTTGTCACGATAAACATTATATAACCTGTGACCCTTTCATCAAGTTCAAGTGTTATTTATCATGACTGTACGCCATTGTTACTGTATTTATATGATATGGTTGTGCCACGCCCTCACGCATGGCTTTTTCTCTTTCCTTCACAGAGAGTAACTGTGAAAGGCTGAGGCTACAGCGGAGCACCAAACGACAGGTGTGACTGGAGAGGGATTTCATCCCCTCTGATCAACACAGAGAGGAATCTGTCTCTACTGACGTCAGAACAAAAGATTTTCAAAAGTTTCAAGAACGCTACCCTCAAAGAAGCAAGGCTGGAGTCGGCATGAAGATACCGAGTCTTTGAATGGGACTGAGTATCATGTCTTATGATTGGCCTCAGTTCATTCTTTTCAAACACCAAAGCCTAATAATGGTTGACACGGTTTAATGCTCGCAATGTTGTTTGTTCAAGAACACTTTTCTGTCTCCTAGAAGACTAATATATTTGGTGGGATTCAGTTTTGGTAAAGGAACTGAGGAATAGAATAGAATAGAATAGAATAGAATAGAATAGAATAGAATAACAGGATCTTAGGCTAAACCTACTTTTATTCTTTTTAGATCAGTGGAAATATTCAGTCTCCTAAGTATATTCCATCCCATTCTGCCCAGCTCTGAGAGGGAAACGGATAAGATGATGTGGACTCCGCTCCGATTGGGATATGGCTTTGAGATCAGACATTCCGGGATTCGAAGCGAGGGCTCTACTGAGATAGAGTGCACTCTGTTACTCCCACAGCCAGCAGCATTTTCTCTGAAGGATTTTTTTCTTGGGAAAATCCAAGCCCACACCAAGGCCTAAGGCAAGTGTACAGTAGGGCTGCCTGGGAGCAGTCTGAATCCTGGAGGTGTGCTGTATCTATTTATCCACTGCACCAGGACCCACAGGCTCCAGGGGAGACAGACTCACAGCTCCAGCTTGGACAAGACAAGGTGAGAGAGCTGTGTTCACATCATCTCCACTAACAATTAGCCACGGATTTAATTAGCACTTTCTCCCTACCACAAATCTGTATAATTTACAACACAAAGGGCCTTTTTTATTCAAAGTAACACATTTAGATAGCACATCAGCCTGTAATAGGCTAACAGATTGATGAATTGTGTTGTGGTTTTCTGATTGGTGCAATAATAATTAGTGTACGGGACTGGAAGAAATGCTGCCGGTTATTATCCAGCATTTGTTTATTGGGAGGGTTTGTCAGAGAGAGGGTTTGTCAGAGAGAGGGTTTGTCAGAGAGAGGGTTTGTCAGAGAGAGGGTTTGTCAGAGAGGGTTTGTCAGAGAGAGGGTTTGTCAGAGAGAGGGTTTGTCAGAGAGAGGGTTTGTCAGAGAGAGGGTTTGTCAGAGAGAGGGTTTGTCAGAGAGAGGGTTTGTCAGAGAGAGGGTTTGTCAGAGGGAGGGTTTTTCAGAGAGAGGGTTTGTCAGAGAGAGGGTTTGTCAGAGAGAGGGTTTGTCAGAGAGAGGGTTTGTCAGAGAGAGGGTTTGTCAGAGAGAGGGTTTGTCAGAGAGAGGGTTTGTCAGAGAGAGGGTTTGTCAGAGAGAGGGTTTCCATGCTTTTTCTCTTTTAGGTATTCATCAGCTGAAGGAGAAACGGACAGTAAGACGGGATTAAAGAAGCACCGCCGTAGACCAGAGAGAGAGAGACAGAACGAGAGGGAGAGAGAAGAAGAGAGAGAGAGACAGAATGAGAGGGAGAGAGAAAAAGAGAGAGAGAGACAGAATGAGAGGGAGAGAGAAAAAGAGAGAGAGACAGAACGAGGGAGAGAGAAAAAGAGAGAGAGAGAGGTACGGGAAGAGAGAGTAGTGCACTGGTCACACACCAAAGGATGCATAGAAATATGCAGAGAGAGGAAGAGGGACAGATGAAATGGAAGAATCAAAGGAAGACGAGGAGTAGGCGATAAAAAGAGCGACTTACTCATAAAACAGAGAGAATGAAGGATTAAGACATGTTTTGATATAAATACATAGAAGTGTAGGGAGAGGAAGAGGGAACGGTGGGAATAGCAAGCGTAGGGGAGAGAGGGAAGAGAGGTTGTGAAACAGGGAAGCATGGTGAAACAGGGAGAGAGAGCGAGAGAGAGTGAGAACCAGGGAGAAATTGTGACTCAATCAGCCACCTCATTGCTCACGCAGGGCACGTGCAGGAGAGGAGTGTGACAAGGAAGGCAGAGGGAGAAAGAGAGGGAGGAAAGGAAAGCAGGAGAGGAGTGTGACAAGGAAGGCAGAGGGAGAAAGAGAGGGAGGAAAGGAAAGAGAGAGAGACGGTGTCTTCACTTAGACATGTTACACAAACCTCTCTCTTTAAATTGCACATTAGAACATCGGCTTGAATCCTCCCCACACATGCATAAACAATAGCAAATATGTGCATGCAGATGTAGACACACATACAGTGGAGGCTTGCAGGAGGACTTATAGGAGGACGGGCTCATTGTAATGACTGGAATGGAAATAATGGAATGGAGTAAAACATGTGGATTCCATATGTTTGATGTGTTTGATACCGTTCCATTGAGTCCATTCCAGTCATTACAATGAGCCCGTCCTGCTATAGTTCCTCCCACCAGCCTATGACATACACACAGGTCATCTCCTGTGTAATTTGTATGTCTATTTTATCTCTAAATTGGGCAGTGTACTGTATGCCAACAGAGATGGGGAGGGAGGATGAGCAGGAGGGGGCGGGGGGGGGGGGGGTGGCTTATAGCCTCAACAGATGATACAAGCTGGTTCTGCCTGGCCTCTGCACGTCCATTTCAACCGCTCCAAACCACCATGCTCAAACTGAGAAGCAGGGTCAGAGTGACGGCAGCATAAAACTATTTCATGTACAGTAATCCATCTAAAAGATATATTCTGCCCCCATCCGACCATTACCCAGTGTTAGCTAACCCCCCCCCCATTTCCCCCCCCGTCCTGAAATCTAAATCGTGGATTTGATTTATTAATGGGTATTCTCTGCTTTTAATTTCTACTTTGGTTAAAAGTGTTGACAACTCAACTAATAAAAAATTTACTCCCGGATGTACTCCCGGAATAGAAGTATGCGAGACGGAAAGAGAGATATAGAGTCAGAGAGAGAGAGAGAACTTGAGAGTTTTAAATCTTTCCTGTAATTGCCAAATAACATAAGTGGATAAAAGAAAGTTCATGCAGAGACATTGAGTTTTCTAAAAACGCTTGTTTGTGCAGTATTGCCTTATAAGCTAGTGGAATCTATAGCAGGTCGTGTGTGTATCCACTACAGTACTTCTAGTCTGGCTGGGAAATGCAATAACAGAGAGAGTGAAGTGCTAACATGGCAAAACGTCCATGATGATGTAGTACCTCTTTCAGATCTAACAGCCAACCTGGACATATCACAGTCAGGAATTCACTGAAATCGTCAACACCAGAAAATCACATGCACCATTTCATATTCATATATTCCTATTTTATATAATCTGATGTATTTGGTATTCGTCTCTGCTCATGTGTCAGAGTGGCCCTCCACTCCATTCGGCAGCATTTTGCTGCAGGGGGGGCCACGACTCCTCTGTTAATGCTTACAGGATTTACTTTTAATCTGGGGTCCCTGGGGAAAAGACACGGAGCCAAATGAATTCATAGAGCGGCAGCAGCGACAGTAGTAACAGCAGCAGCAGAGTGGGTAGGGAAATGGACTAGCCACAAGATGGATGCTGTCTCAGATCCCAGGTGGAACATGCATAGTGGTGTAGTGCTCACATCAAGGCACTTAACCTCAATGACTCATGGGTAACATTCTAACCTAACATTCACGGCTGTTACTGAAACGTTCACAGAAATCATGTAGTACTGTCACTGGGAGATTTGACTTAAAGTTGAATGTGCGTATCTCATGTTAGGATTTGGCCCTAAGTTGACAGTATTCAGATGAAATGTAAGATATGGTAACAGTACCGTCTGCACGTTACTTTCATTTTAAGCCTCTGCTCTGAATTTATAAATAGAGTGGATTAGATACGTTCATGTCATTATTTATAAATTGATGTGTGCATCTTCCAAGCCATTAATAATGATATATTTTAAAATGTATTTAATACAATCATGTGTTTTTGTAGAGTCACGTTCGTTTGTAGACTACAGGACCTTTTGAAGGCAGCTGATTCAGATTTACTAGCAGTAACATCAGTTCAGAGCTAATGACTCTGAAGAGGCCTAGGGTCTGTTCCAGACAAGCAATGAAGCTCACCGATTGGACTCTGCTGACTCAAGCACAATCAATGGGGTTCTAATAGTTTCTCTCTCACAGAAAATACTATATACACTGTAAATTACTGCCAAAGACAAGGCCTTGCAGAATGGTTCATTCATCCTATATTGAGATACATACAAACAATAATCTACGGGTATTACATGTTGGAGAGTTGATAGTACAAGGATGACTGAATCGGGCCATATTGTAGCATAGCAAAAGTATATGGGGAATGTTTTTTTCTTCTCAGCCTCCTCTATTTTGACCATCCTTTGATTTATTTATTTCCTTCATCACCTTGGCCATCTCTTGTTTGCATCACGCCTTCCTCTGCACCAATCCCTAAATTTGAAATTAGATGCAAGGACATGGGCATGTAAGATAAGCTTCGTGCCAGTATTATCTCCACTCTGCCATCAACCGAGGGGATTTCCCGATACACTGCCATCGTCTTTGGTTATCATTCCCAGATTTTCCTTATCATGAATATGTGGATGTGAGTGCTGCTAGATATGGTTTCTGTGGGGGATATCATGGTGAAGATAGCAACAGTCAATGCGCTTATTCTAGAACTGCTCTCTCTCTCCCTCCTCTATCCCTCCTATGTCTCTCTCTCTCTCTCCTATGTCTCTCTTTCTCTCTCTGTCTCCCTCCTATGTGTCTCTGTTTCTCTCTCTCTCCTATCTCTCCCTTTTCTGTCTCTCTCTCCTTCCTCTGTCTCTCCTTCCTCTGTCTCTCTCTCTCTCTCTCCCTCCTCTCTGTCTCTCTCGTTCTCTCTTTCCCTCCTCTCTGTCTCTCTCGTTCTCTCTCTCCCTCCTCTCTGTCTCTCTCTCTCTCCTTCTGTCTCTCTCGTTCTCTCTCCCTCCTCTCTGTCTCTCTCGTTCTCTCTGTCTCTCTCGTTCTCTCTGTCTCTTGTTCTCTCTCCCTCCTCTCTGTCTCTCTCGTTCTCTCTCTCCCTCCTCTCTGTCTCTCTCTCTCTCCCTCTGTCTCTCCCGTTCTCTCTCTCCCTCCTCTCTGTCTCTCTCTCTCTCCCTCTGTCTCTCTCGTTCTCTCTATGTAAATTGATCCGGCTGTCCTCTCCATCTTGCTCCTGTTCCAGTATTGGAAAGTGTAGGGCTGTTTTGTGTACTGTACCCTGCCTTAGGCGACTGCCTGTCTGGCCAGCCCATTTCCACACAAACACCCTCCCCATTCCCTTCACGCAGCCCCACATTGCCTGAGGTCTCCCGAATACAGATGACTGTAACTTTGACTGCAGCAACGTGTGGGGACACATGCAGTACGTGTCTTGTACAGCTTGGCTCATGCTCACACACGTCTATAGACATCTGTGACTGTACACTGCCACACAGCTTGTACCCCTACAATTATACACAGACACACACACAGTCTCTCACAACCTTAATGCATCTGTACCCTAGCTGTAAATTAGGTAATTGTCTGTGGATTGGACCAGCCCTGAAAGCATAAGCCAAATGAGTAACCATGGAATGAACAAACTAATGTAGGAAGTGCTTAAGATAGATAAACTATGTGCCATTCTTTCTGACGCCTGCTTAATCCACCCAATCACAACTCAATATGTTCCCCTAATCCCTCCCACTCTCTCTGCCACATCAATCAATCTTGCCTTTAAAGGGACTGACCCAAATACACTCTGTTTGACAGGCTTATTTGCACAGCTGCTCAGACTCAAAAATATACACAGTGACTCGCTCTACACTGCCACAAACACATACTGTACACTCATGCTTATATACACACATATATACACACACACACACACACACACACACACACACATGGAATAGTTCATGTAAAAACTGTGGGATGTTCTGTTTACACAGTCTGCTTGGCCAGTGCGCTCTGGGAGAATTCAAACAAATACACTATTGTGTATGTTATAGGGCCAGGAGATGTCCCTGAACATGTGGTCAGACCAGCAATAACAGGCCCCAGTTATTGGATTTAACCAGGCCCGGTTCTTTCAGTAGACAGATCACAAAACTGTATAGATTGTGTTGTAATTTCCCTTTACTGTCTGACTCAATTTCTCAAAATGATTTGATATATTTGATATATTTCATTGTGTCTTTTACTGAAATTGATTTCAAGAAAAATACTCTCCTCCAACTCCTGCTGGAAGCAGATTACAATACTGCCACTTCACCATGACAAGGGAATTGAAGTCGAGATATTAAAAGGGATTAGTATACTGTAGCAGTTCAATTTCCATGTGACCATGAATCATTTGTTGGATATGGTTTAGGCAGAATTAAATAAGGGTACATTGTCAAGCTTGTTATATCCTGGCAATTTGAAGTGATTTTGGAATTTCAATGAAACCTTCTTAGTAATCTGGTCACTTGAGCGGATTGTTAACTAAAACCTGTCTCCTTTTCATTCTTTCTAGGGCTGAAGGAGCCGGCCTGATTTGAGATCATCGTTAGGATTCAAGGAGCTAAGACGTTGAGACCGAGAGGAAGGGAAGTTGACACCGGGAGAAAGGGAAGTTGAGACCGAGAGGAAGGGTAGTTGAGACCGAGAGGAAGGGAAGTTGACACCGAGAGGAAGGGAAGTTGAGATCGAGAGGAAGGGAAGTTGAGACCAAAAGGAAGGGAAGTCGATTATCAGCACCATGGCGCCGGAGGGAGTGGCCGAGCTGCGTGATTGGCTGTTCCTGCTGATGCTCTGCCTGACTCTGTTGGCCGAGGTGCTGGAGGTTGCTGCAGCCACAGGGTACGATGAGGAGGAAGACTTGGTGTGCCCCTCAGTGTGCCGATGTGACGAGGACTTCATCTACTGCAACGACCGGGGCCTCAGCTCTATCCCCCCTTTGCCCATATCTGCCACTGTGCTCTACCTTCAGAACAACCACATAGACAACGCCGGGCTTCCCACCTCCCTGGAGCGGCACCTAACCGTCCGAGTGGTCTACCTGTACGATAACGAGCTGGATGACTTCCCCATGCACCTGCCCCCTTCCCTCCGGGAGCTGCACCTGCAGGACAACAACATCCGTACGCTTCCCCGCGCCACCCTGGCCCGCATGCCACTGCTGGAGAAATTGCACCTGGATGACAACTCTGTCTCCACCGTCAGCATCGAAGACAAGGCCTTCGTTGACAACCCGCGGCTGCGTCTGCTCTTCCTGTCTCGCAACCACCTGTCCAGCATCCCCTCTGGGCTCCCGGCCTCTCTGGAGGAGCTGAGGCTGGACGACAACCGCATCTCCACCATCCCCACCCACGCCTTCCGCGGCCTCTCCTCCCTGCGACGTCTCGTCCTGGACGGAAACCTCCTGGCCAATCAGCGCATCGCAGACGACACCTTCTCCCGCCTCTCCAACCTGACGGAGCTGTCCCTGGTGCGTAACTCCCTCCTGACCCCGCCACTCAACCTGCCCAGCACCCACTTGCAACGTCTCTCCCTGCAGGACAATGCTCTGATCCACATGCCCCGTGGCTCCTTGGACGGCATGAGGAGGCTCCAGAGACTAGACCTGTCTGGCAACAACCTGACCACCCTGCCTCGGGGCCTGTTCAAAGACCTGGACAGCCTGGGACAACTGCTGGTGCGGGGGAATCCCTGGCACTGTGGCTGTAACCTGCGCTGGCTACATGACTGGCTGCACGCTAGGGGTAACTCCATCACGGTGAGGGGCCTTACCTGCCAGGCACCAGAAAAGGTTAGAGACATGACCCTCAAGGACCTGACCAGCCAGATGGAGGAGTGTGAGGCCACAGGGGTAGTGCCTGCCGGGGCCGGGGCTGGAGCCACAGGCAGTGGGACCAGAGACAGAGTGGGTGGAGTAGGAGTTGTCGTTAGCTCCACCACCCTTTCCCCTCCACAGGGCTCCCTCTTCACCCTGCGCTCCAAGCGGCCCGGCCTGGGGCTACCAGACTCTGGTCTAGACTACACCCTGGGTAGCAGTGGAGTGGGTAAGAGCCTGGCCTTGAATGTCAAGCCCCTGGCCCACGACAGCATTCGTGTCACCTGGAGTGTGGCCCAGCCCACCTCCTCCTTCAGACTCAGCTGGCTGCGGCTGGGCACCAGCGCTGCCATGGGCTCCATCACAGAGACCCTGGTGAGAGGAGACCGCAGAGAGTACCTGCTCACCTCCCTGCACCCCCACTCCAGCTACATCATCTGCATGGTGCCCCTGGCGGCCAGCTCCGGGGGTAAAGGAGCCATGGCAGGCGGAGACACTGACTCAGATGAAGCTCCAGTGTGCGCTAAAGCTGAGACGTCAGACCCCAGTCAGCCAGATGTGGGCCAGGAGAACAACCAGGACCCTGAACACATGGCTACTCTGCCTCTGGCTGGGATCATTGGTGGAGCTACTGTCATCGTTTCTCTGGCCCTCATATTCGCCATCTTCTGCTGGTACGGGCATCGGGCCGGACGCCTGTCTTCTCGTGATCAATACAGCCGTGGCAGCTCCAGAAAGAGCAAGCACTACGATGACTACATTGAGTCAGGCACAAAGAAGGACACCACCATCCTGGAGATCCGAGGCCCAGGGTTCCAGATGACGCCCATGGTTACCCACCAGCCGCCCAAGCCCCTCCGGGAGGATTACATCATCCACACTATATTCCCCTCCAATGGCACCGGCCTCTACAAAGGTGCCCACCAAGTGTCCAATGCAGGGTATGGCACCAACCGTGGCTATAGAGAAAGAGGGATCCCAGATATAGACTACTGTTACACGTGATAGACCTGGCCCATTCCACACTGTTCTAGATGTACTGTATGGATACTGTATTTTGTCCGCATGGGTTCTTCTGAAGAACCACTCTGTGCCTTCCTCTTCTAGTCTCCCATTCCAGCTAAGCCAGCTGTTCACTGCACTGACACTATTTGAATAATTGGCTGGGATGCCTGCAGGAAACAGCTAGCTGGTACACAGCAGCAGGAGCGAACCAACGGCCCATTACAGGTGTTGATACAGACTGCTTCTTCACACCCTTAGTAATGATCAGTGGATGTTTTCCATCACTGCTCCCTCTCTCGGTGAGACAAGTGAGAAGAATGTGCAGTCTGTGTTGAAACTGCAGGATATTTTCACTTACAGTACAGTTCCATTCCAGGGCTTATGTTTGGCAAGCCACATGAGACACCAAGATATAAGGTTAAAAAGTCCTGAAAGGGTTAGAGACAAACTTCTTAGATACGCATCACTTGCCCACTGGCTATATTTTGCCCTCTTGTCTCATCCGTTTAAATGCCTCAACTATCCTGATGTGCCCAGTTTGTCCTATCAGTTACCTGAAGACAAGGCTCTGTAAAGCTGTGAATAGTTCTCTTTCAAACAGCCCACATAACCGCTTGTCTTAAAGCAGACTAGTTGTGGCCTGATCCAGGGGTTCCACAGGGTGAGGGTCTTGTCAGGGGTGAGGGTCTTGTCAGGGGTGAGGGTCCTTGATGATATCCTTGATGACTTTCGCAAGGTTCTATAACGGAACAATGCATTGAATTCAATGCAGCCCAGGCTTGTAGACACTTTACTTAGATAGACATCCACTGGACTGTGTTTGGAGAAGTCATTGTTCCCTGCTTGTTTCTTTGATCAGTCCCTCACTGCTACCCTTATTTATTGGTTTTGTTTTTTGTGATTTTTGGGGGGGGGGGGGGGGGATGACTCACACTGGACCTTGACTTTTGTGATGGGGAAGTTACTCCTTCTTTCTTTTTTTGAGCAAGAAGAAGATACAAAACACCTCCTGAGGTCCAACTGATGGTTAACATTTTCTTGACTGCACCAGCTTGAATGTTTATGTACACCTCTTTTTAATTAAACTATCTGAAGCAAAAGAGACATTGTCCGATTACAATACAGAAGTTGGTTAATAATAGAGCCCCCCCATTCTCAAATCACTCCTTTGCAACATACGAGTCCAACCTCCATTCTCCCTCTTGTGCCTGTGTACTTATCCAGTTACCGTAGAAGGTGGTGGTATTCGGGTGAGAAGGGGAGCCTCCCTCACTAGATGGCATTCTGTGTTGTTCCCCAGTGGGCCGATTCCCAACAGGGCAGAGGACTTCTGTGGAGCATCCTGTGGACAGACACAGCAGTCATGTAAATGTGAATCGGGAAAATGAGTGTGTAAACAGCGAGATATATCAGGTAGATGATCAAAACCGTAACACTGTGGACCTGCACTGTGGGAGGGGGCGAGGGAGGTGGAGGATCTGAGGTGGGGGTGAGACGACAGTGGGGTGAGTTCTATTTTACTTTGTGTAGGCACTAGTGATAGTCCTCAACTCAGTCCACTTCTCCTTCCAAGTAGCACTACAAATGTAAATGAATCAGCACTTACAGTAACGTAACAGGGAGGGAGGGGGGCAGAGAAATAGACCTTGAGAGACACAGAGGAAAAGCGAGAGACACATTCAAATGCAGAAGACGGCACAGAAATGATGGCTCTGGAACGACGGAGTTCATCCGTGCATAAACCTATTTGTCATACCCTGCTACTCCACATTGCTGTAATATTTTCCATTGCTTGTTTATCACTTTACTGTTTCCAAGGTGGAAATGAATCGTGTTTCCTTGGCTGTTCTGTCTGATAGGATTTCATAGTAGGCTGACTGTCAGACAATATGTCTGAGGAGTGTTCATTTTATTTTAAATACAAAATGTGAAACTGGAACAACCAACACTGTTGGTGGCAGGTTCATATTTTGGAAAATGTTGATAGAAATGATAGCAATTTAATGTTATTCATTTTATGCTGTTAACATGACAATCACTCATTTCCACTTTGAGATACCATCCACACCCATCTCTACAGGAAAAACAAAAATACTGAGCCTACAATTCTTTGTGATAGTGTCCATGTTAAGTGTCCACCTGCTTAGAAATCACTTCTTGCAGAGGAGTCACAATTAAAGTTGAATCGATCACATTACAGCAACAATGTCGCCATTTCACCTCATGAGTACAAAGAACTGTTTAAATATTGTTTTCCTGATCTGAAAGTAACCACACATTGGGGTATTAGTGAGGGGAAGAATCATATCACAGGCAGCTTACATACAGAAACCAGGCCTGCATGTTTCACTGTTAATTCCCAGTCGCCTCTATTACTCCACCACTCTCCTATAAAACACATTGCATTTCTTTGGTGTGCAAATATTGTTCCTAGTTGAGCTTGCATGCCTAGATGTGTATGTTTGGGCAAAATTGAGAGAGAGAAAGTACCATTTCCATTTTAGCTGACACTTTTATACATTTTCATATTGGTCCCCTGTGGGAATCAAACCCTCAACCATGGTGTTGCAAGGACCATGCTCTACCAACTGAGCTACACAGAACCTTAGTAGGTATGCAGATTGTGTGCATCGCCGTAAGAGCAGGCAGCACTTGCGGTAATTTTGTTTAGTTATTTTGACCATCTGCATATTTGACTGCTCCTGCTGACTGGACCAGCAGTTGGTGTGTGTGTGTGTGTGTGTGTGTGTGTGTGTACTGTATGTGTGTGTGTGTGTGTGTGTGTCAGATCGTGTGGCTCCTGACGAATCAGAGTAGCAGTAGTTCCACCTGCAGCCCATTAACACAGACGTCTCCTCCCCTTGCTCTAGCTTCACAGAAAGACCTTGTTTGCCGAGTCGGTGTTTCTGTCAAAAGAATATACTTCTTCAGTCTGTGCTCAGACCGATGCGAACCGCACAATAACAGAGAGCGCAAACGGGGTCAGCTTGGGAGTCGTCACCCAGCACACTTTTTTTAAGCTTTCCGGGTGAAATGGTGCTCTCATCATTTATCATCATTATCATCCTTTATTGCACATTTAAATCCACATTCAGCGCGC
This sequence comes from Salvelinus alpinus, assembly GCF_045679555.1. Lineage (NCBI taxonomy): Eukaryota > Metazoa > Chordata > Actinopteri > Salmoniformes > Salmonidae > Salvelinus > Salvelinus alpinus. The sequence continues at coordinate 11,973,004 of NC_092098.1, read as the reverse complement.
CCTCTTCATGCCCCTTCCCTTCGTGGAGTGCCCATCACCCAACCCACACAGGAGGTGGATGCCTTTGGTATGCTGAGTGGATCCAGGTTTCAGGCGCCAACTAACACATGGGTCTGTGGTTTGATGGTTTAAGAATCAGAGCAAGGAATTATTTGACTGTTATCAGTAGTGTGTGTTCTGTTCTTTCTTTCTTTTGGTCTGCCCTTCCATATTTTTCCTGTGTACTTTTTGTAGGTTGCTGCTGTTGAAACATCCTCCTTTGTTGGACTCTGTGTTATACTGAGGAACAATTAACTATTTTGTATAAAGATGTCTCTTTTCTATGTGAATAAAGGAGACGTGCAAAGCCTTGTGGAGTCCAGAGCCCAGAGTTTGTGTGTGTGTGTGTGTGTGTGTGTGTACCTGTTCCTCATTAAAGTTGTCTACCTAGCACAGTTGTTCTCAACAGAAGCCAAGCTCTGTTAGCTGTGGTATAGATGTTTTGATTTCCACTGCTTCTGCCCCCTCATATCCCACAGGCAAATACACACACACACATAGCTGATAGACCCACAATGATTACCATAACTCATGGTCCTCTGTTCTTGATTTCCTCTGTTCAAACACACGCAGCTCCTAGAACAGACGTTAACCTGTTCTCACTGGCCTGTTTATGAGCGCCTTTAAACTACGTCTAAATGCTACTGGACTCCCTAATACTGAAGGGACATTATCACAGCAATTCTGCTGACTATAAGAACGTGAAAAACAAGGGAATTAGTCTGCTGGGACAATAAGCTGCTAAGAACAGTAGGCACCTTCCAAGGAACTAATTTAGCTCAGAAAATAAATGTCTCTTTCCTCGGTTCTGTGCTTAGCTGTCCGAAGGAGGAAGTAACCATTTTGTATTTTATCATCTCAGGCAGAGATGTACACTAGCATATACTGTATGCATTCCTGTAGATTTAGTCCATTTTGATGAACACACTTGACTGGAAAGGAAGGAAACAGACTTGTAGGCCCGGGGAAATAATCATTTGTCCCCCATCCCCCCCTCCTCTAGAGGACAGACTAAGTGCTCCAGGCCTCTTGTCTTTCATAGGATTACCAGGATACCATATTAAATAGAAACATGTCACAAGGTTGGGGTGAGACGGGCGAGCACAATGTCACTGTATTTCGATCTTTATTGGGAGTGACACAAACAGCCCTCCCCTTTACACCCCCCCCCCCATCCCATCCCCCCTGTATTGATTAGCTGAGAGTAGAGGTGAGGTCAGCAGGCATGAGTCTGAGTTTCTTTCCCTCGTGTCTCTCACACTCCATTTGTCTCTGTCTATACCCCACCACCCTAATCCACTGCCTCTGCTTCATCCGTCCACCCATCCGTGATTCCCCTCCTCTTTCCCTCTCTCGCTCTGCATGGAACTTCTCTGTCTGTGTGTCCTTCATTTGACATACATAAATCAATCAGTCAATCCAATGTCATTCTGCTCAAAGCCCAACGGACTCGACTTCGAGCCCTAGCCCTGGAAAAGTAACGGAGCCCGCCGACTAATTACATTACAAATCATATTACGATAGTCATTGTGGATTGAATTAAGATATATCATTCTGTTTGATTCTTACATACAATGCAGCCAATTAGGTGTAAAGAAGTCCAGTTAGGAGAAATGAAGCACAGGTACAAGTTCTCAACCGCATCAAATGCGATTGTCATAATAAGCATGCAATCAGCTCTGTGTTTGTCTCTATTGTGGGTTAAGGCCACCCGGCACAAGCAGGCAGTCTGCATGGGGACTGACTCATTGGGAAGCAACTGCTGTTGCCTGCTCTGACTGCACACTGATTTAGGCAGCTCATTGCTACTGCCTAAGCACACACACCCAAACACACCTTGTTGTACCTAGTTCATGTGTCTTGGGCCCATGTGGATGCTCAACATCACACTGATTTAGTGCCAGCCCCTCTCTCCCCACTCCAGGAACCCCATTTATTACACAAGCCAGTGCCTTAATCCTCATGCTTTCCTTCACGGGACAGGGCTGTCGGTTGATCGATACAGCCGGAATAAATCAATCGATGCCTCCGCCACACAAACTGACTCTCCGTCCCCCCCACCCCTATCCCCTACCCACAACCTTCCCTGATATTCTTCCTCTCCCCATCTCCTCAGCTCTCAGGCTGACCTCCCCTCTACCCCTTTGTCATTAGTCTTTAGAGTCCCTCCTACCCTGAAAGCGCCACTCTTTAAAAATCCTCTATTCACCCTCCGTCCTCCTCTCTGTGATTCATGTGTTTGCTTCATGTCATTAGATAGCACCACATCAAATGCCACGTAATTTCACAATTGCTGTTGTGTTTTTCTAACACATACTGTGTCTCTGTCTAAAACGAGGTATACATATCACATATCTTTCCTCCCATACTTACCCCTTCTTAGGGTGTTGCCCTCTTCTCTTCTGGCTCTGCCTCTCTCATTTTTCTCTCATTGCTGTCACCTCTTCTGCAGGCAATCTAGCTGTGCAGTGAGCTGTGAAAGACTCTCCCTCACTCTCCATCACTCACAAACACACGCACATCAATATGCGCACGTGTGAACACATACAGGAATATGTATATATATATATATATATATATACACACTTTTATGCTGACACTCTCACACGCGTACAGTATGCTCTACAAATTCATCGACTATCGCATACAAATAGTGTGATTCAAAGGTGACTGAATAAGGTTTATGGGAAAACATTTTGAAACTAAATGTTACCTCCCTGTAAGTGCAGTTCTGTAGGTTGATTCAGTAGTATTTGGGGCATCGAAGTGATGGGACATATGACATTTTAATGCAGTGAGTCATAAACAAGTCAAGCTTTTTTTTGTTGTTGCAATATTCATCTCATGCAGAGCCAAACCCAATACCCTGTCTGTATTCTTCATCTCTGCAGTTCTGTAATTGCCATTGTCATTTATTTTTTCTGACAAGCTATTCAGTGGGTTTTTGAAAGTGCTTGGAATGACACAATACATTTAGGATGGGATCATTTAGACTACTGACGTATAGCAGCAGACAGCCTCGTTCGTGGTTTATGTCCCCCTCGCCCCAACTTCGCACAGACACATCTCCTTTGGCCCTCAATAATTAATTCAGGAAGGCAGTGTGTATGCTGAGCTCTTGCTGCCATCTGCTGACCATACAGGGGTAACTGCAACTCAGCAGCAAGGCATGCAAAGGATCAAATATCATTGATCAGGACCAACCTGGTCTCAGACTAGACAAAACATAGTAAATGGAAATCTGAGATACTTAAATTAGTATGATATGTTACGTTTGCTATGGTTACATAAGACAGGTTACTTAGGTTGGTTGGGGTGGATGTATAACACAAACGTCTAGCAACCCAAAGGTTGCGTGTTGGAATCTCATCATGCACAATTTTAGCATTATAGCTAATTAGCAACTTTGCAACTACTTACTACTTTTTAGATACTTTGCACGATAGCTAGCCTTTCTCCTAACCCTTTAACCTAACCGCTAACCCTAACCCCTGGCCTAACTAATGTTAGCCAGCTATCCACCTAGCTAACATTAACAACAAAAAAGTGGAATTCATAACACATCATACGTTTAGCAAATTCATAGAATATTGTATTGATTGCAATTTTTTAAATATAAGAACATATCATACAAAATGGATGGACATCCACAAATCAATAAATACCATACTAATTAAAGTGTCACGTCTGGTCCTGAGTCCAGGTTGCAGCCCAGCAACAGGTGCTGTGCAGGTACACAACAAGTGCAGGTACACTTAAACTGTGAGAGACGGAATCTAAAACAAAAATCCAGAAAAATCACATTGTATGATTTTTAAGTAATTAATTTGCATTTTATTGCATGACATAAGTATTTGATACATCAGAAAAGCAGAACTTAATATTTGGTACAGAAACCTTTGTTTGCAATTACAGAGATCATACGTTTCCTGTAGTTCTTGACCAGGTTTGCACACACCGCAGCAGGGATTTTGGCCCACTCTTCCATACAGACCTTCTCCAGATCCTTCAGGTTTCGGGGCTGTCGCTGGGCAATACGGACTTTTGGGTTCAGTTCTGGAGACTGGCTAGGCCACTCCAGGACCTTGAGATGCTTCTTACGGAGCCACTCCTTAGTTGCCCTGGCTGTGTGTTTCGGTTCGTTGTCATGCTGGAAGACCCAGCCACGACCCATCTTCAATGCTCAAGATCTTGCGATACATGGCCCCATCCATCCTCCCCTCAATACGGTGGAGTCGGCCTGTCCCCATTGCAGAAAAGCATCCCCAAAGAATTATGTTTCCACCTCCATGCTTCACGGTTGGGATGGTGTTCTTGGGGTTGTACTCATCCTTCTTCTTCCTCCAAACACGGCAAGTGGAGTTTAGACCAAAAAGCTCTATTTTTGTCTCATCAGACCACATGACCTTCTCCCATTCCTCCTCTGGATCATCCAGATGGTCATTGGCAAACTTCAGACGGGCCTGGACATGCGCTGGCTTGAGCAGGGGGACCTTGCGTGCGCAGCAGGATTTTAATCCATGACGGCGTAGTGTGTTACTAATGGTTTTCTTTGAGACTGTGGTCCCAGCTCTCTTCAGGTCATTGACCAGGTCCTGCCGTGTAGTTCTGGGCTGATCCCTCACCTTCCTCATGATCATTGATGCCCCACGAGGTGAGATCTTGCATGGAGCCCCAGACCGAGGGTGATTGACCGTCATCTTCAACTTCTTCCATTTTCTAATAATTGCGCCAACAGTTGTTGCCTTCTCACCAAGCTGCTTGCCTATTATCCTGTAGCCCATCCCAGCCTTGTGCAGGTCTACAATTTTATCCCTGATGTCCTTACACAGCTCTCTGGTCTTGGCCATTGTGGAGAGGTTGGAGTCTCTTTGATTGAGTGTGTGGACAGGTGTCTTTTATACAGGTAACGAGTTCAAACAGGTGCAGTTAATACAGGTAATGAGTGGAGAACAGGAGGGCTTCTTAAAGAAAAACTAACAGGTCTGTGAGAGCCGGAATTCTTACTGGTTGGTAGGTGATCAAATACTTATGTCATGCAATAAAATGCTTATTAATGACTTCAAAATCATACAATGTGATTTTCTGGATTTTTGTTTTAGATTCCGTCTCTCACAGTTGAAGTGTACCTATGATAAAAATTACAGACCTCTACATGCTTTGTAAGTAGGAAAACCTGCAAAATCGGCAGTGTATCAAATACTTGTTCTCCCCACTGTAAATTAAGGCATGATATGTATTATGATCAGATGATAACCTCCCAAAACATACACATTCAAAACATTTTGTGAAATATTTAGTGACATATCAACATTACTTTAAAATGTGCTCATCAACATGTTGTCCCGAAACTCCTGGAGATGAGTCTGATTCAAGCAGAATAGGTTGCATGTAAAGAGCCACTCTGCCGATAGTATTGATTGGCGCGGGTGAAATTAAAGGCCTGTGCTGCCAGTAAGCAGTATGAGAAACGCTGCAGCTCAATCAGGCAGCTCTGGTGCTGCAGTGGTCTCCTATAAGGGTGGGTAATCATGATATGAATATGGAAGAGGCATCAGGATATGACCATTACAGGGTTGAGTTTAGTAACGGGAAGATCAACTTAATAACCCTTACAAGCTGGCCAGACCCCTCGCGTGCGTGTGCAATCGTGCCCATGTTGATTTTGTCCACCCACACCAGAAGCGATCAGAACACACAGGTAGAAATATCAAAACCAACTATATGAATTAGGGGACAGGTCAAAAATCATTAAACATTTATGGCAAATTAGCTAGCTTGCTGTTGCTAGCTAATTTGTCCTGGGATATAAACATTGGGTTGTTATTGGACTGGATTGTGGACCTTAGTTCATCTTTCAATCACCCATGTGGGTATATGTTCCTAAAAACCAATGAGGAGATGGGAGAGGCGGGACTTGTAGCGCATCAAGCCTAGCAACCAAGTTCTATTTTAGCGCCTGGCTACGCAGACGCTCGTTTATGCGCGAGAAGTGTGGGTGCAATGATTGAATAACATTTGTGTGTACAATTAATTTGCAAAGCTCGTGCACGCAACCCGAGCAGTGTGGTCAACATGTTACATTAAATATTGATGTAGGCTACTTGTTTACCTATTATGTCTATGTGACACCAAAATACAAAATCCTTACCCCTTTGAGTTCAAGTTGATTATACTGTGAGTTCCATGTCACTGTGGATTTCATTTCTAGTGTAAATAGGATATACTGTACACCCATCAGAAATATTGAAGACAGTATGATAATATTAATAGATTTGTAATAATGCTATTCTAAGTATAAATTCAGATTAATTAATGAAATTAAACAACTTCAATGTTTTATAACATTAGAATATTTAAAGCAATATTCTAAAATAGTTTCAGTACTACAATATTTTCTCATGTTCATTGCTATTAATGAATGTATTTGGTTACATCAATAGGAAAGGAATCAAATATTAATTTGTCACATGCGCCAAATACAACAAGTGTAGACCTTACCGTGACATGCTTATTTACAAGCCCTTAGCCAACAATGCAGAGTTTATCAAAAAGTAAGAAAATATTTGCTACTTTAAAAAAAACACAATAAAATAATAATGAGGCTATATACAGGGGATAGCAGTACCGAGTCAAAGTGCGTGGGTACAGGTTAGTCGAGGTAATATGTACATGTAGGTAGGTAGGAGTAAAACTACTATGCACACATAATAAACAGCTAGCAGCAGCAGCGTAAAAAAGGGGTTCAATGCAAATAGGGTAGCCATTTTATTAACTGTTTAGCTTGGGGGTAGAAGCTGTTAAGGAGCCTTTTGGACAAAGACCTGGCGCTCCGGTACCGCTTGCCGTGTGGTAGCAGAAAGAATAGTCTATGACTTGGGTGGCCGAAGAATTTGAACATTTTTAGGGCCGTACTCTGACACCGCCTGGTATAGTGGTTGTGGATGGCAGGAAGCTTACGCACAACCTTTTGTAGTGCCTTGGTGTCGGATGCCGAGCAGTTGCCATACCAAGCAGTGATGCAACAAGTCAGGAGGCTCTCGATGGTGCAGCTGTAGAACTTATTTGAGGATCTGAGAACCCATGCCAAATCAGTCTCGAGGGGGAATAGGCGTTGCCGTGCACTCTTCAAATCAAATCAAATTATATTTGTCACATGCGCTGAATACAACACCGTGAAATGCTTACTTACAAGCCCTTAACCAACAATGCAGTTAAGAAAAATGTTAATAAATAAAATAAAAAATAAAAGAGCAACAATAATTAGGCTATATACAGGGGGTACCGGTACCGAGTGAATGTGCGGGGGTACAGGTTAGTCGAGGTAATATGTACATGTGGGTAGGGGTAAAGTGACTATGCATAGATTATAAACAGCGAGTAGCAGGAGCATAAAAAGGGGGGGTCAATGCAAATAGCCCTGGTAGCCATTTGATTAGCTGTTCAGCAGTCTTATGGCTTGGGGGTAGAAGCTGTTAAGAAGTCTTCTGGACTTAGACTTGGCGCTCTGGTACCGCTTGCCGTGCGGTAGCAAAGATAACAGTCTATGACTAGGGTGGTTGGAGTCTTTTGATCACGTTGAGGGAGAGGTTGTTGTCCTGGCACCACACTGCCAGGTCTCGGCCCTCCTCCCTATAAGCCCGTATCATCGTTGTCGGTGATCAGATCGACCACCGTTGTGTCGTCAGAGAACGTAATGATGGTGTTGGTGTTCCTTTTGTCCAGGTGGGAAAGGGCAGTTTTGAGAGCAATAGAGATTGCGTCATCTGTGGATCTGTTGGGAGGGTGTGCAAATTGAAGTGGGTCTAGGGTTTATGTGATGATGGTGTTGATATGAGCCATGACCAGCCTTTCAAAGCTCTTTGTGGCTACAGATGTGAGAGCTACGGGTCGGTAGTCATTTAGGCAGGTTACCACGACTGTCTTGGTGTGTTTGGAACGTCATAGTTTGTTTGTGATGTGGACACCAAGGATCTTGAAGCTCTCGATACGTTCCACTACAGCCCCGTCGATGTGAATGTGGGTGTCTTCGCCCCTCCTTTTCCTGTAATCCACGATCGTTGAGGGAGAGGTTGTTGTCCTGGCACCACACTGCCAGGTCTCTGACCTCCTCCCTATAGGCTGTCTCATCGTTGTCTGTGATCAGGCTTACCAACGCTGTGTCGTCTGCAAACGTAATGATGGTGTTGGAGTCATGCTTGGCCACGCAGTCGTGGGTGAACAGGGAGTACTGGAGGGGACTAAGCATGCACCGATGAACCGCCCCCATGTTGAGGATCAGCGTGGCAGATGTGTTGTTGCCTACCCTTACCACCTGGGGACGGCCCGTCAAGAAGTCCAGGATCCAGTTGCAGAGGGAGGTGTTCAGTCCCAGGGTCCTTAACTTAGTGATGAGCTTTGAGGGCACTATTGTGTTGAACGCTGAGCATTCTCACATAGTTGTTCCTTTTGTCCAGGTGGGAAAGGGCAGTGTGGAGTGCAATAGAGATTGCTTCATTGCGAATTGTAATGGGTCTAGGGTTTCTGGGATGATGGTGTTGATGTGACCCATGACCAGCCTATCAAAGCACTTCATGGCTACAGATGTGTGCTACGGGGCGATAGAAATTTAGCCAGGTTACCTTGTTGTTGGGCACTGGGGCTATGGTGGTCTGCTTGAAACATTGAAAATGTTGAAAATGTCAGTGAAGACACTTCAAATCACATTTTATTGGTCACATACACGTGTTTAGCAGATGTTATTGTGGGTTTAGCGAAATGGTTGTGTTTTCTAGCTCCGACCGTGCAGTAATATCTAACAAGTAATATCAAACAATTTCACAACATATACCCAATGCACACAAATCTAAGTAAAGTAATAGAATTAAGTATATATAATTATATGGACGAGCAATGTCAGAGCGGCATAGACAGATACAGTAGAATAGAATACAGTATATACATATGAGATGAGTAACGCAAAATGTAAACATTATTAAAGTGGCCAGTGATTTCAAGTCTATGTATATAGGCAGCAGCCTCTAATGTGCTAGGGATGGCTATTTAACAATGATGGCCTTGATAGAAGCTGTTTTTTAGTCTCTCGGTCCCAGCTTTGATGCACCTGTACTAACCTCGCCTTCTGGATGATAGTGGGGTGAATGGGCAGTGGCTTGAGTGGTTGTTGTCCTTGATCTTTTTGGACTTCCTGTGACATCGGGTGCTGTAGGTGTCCTGAAGGGCAAGTAGTTTGCCCCCGGTGATGCGTTGTGCAGTCCGCACCACCCTCTGGAGAGCCCTGTGGTTGCGGGCAGTGCAGTTGTGATACAGCTCGACAGGATGCTCTCAATTGTGCATCTATAAAAGTTTGTGAGGGTTTTAGTTGCCAAGCCACATTTATTCAGCCTCCTGAGGTTGCTGTTGCGCCTTCTTCACCACACACCTGTGTGCGTGGACCATTTCAGTTTGTCAGTGATGTGTACGCCAAGGAACTTTAAGTTGTCCACCTTCTCCACTGCAGTCCCGTCGATGTGGATAGGGGAGTGCTCCAGCAGCTGTTTCCTGAAGTCCATGATCATCTCCTTTGTTTTGTTGATGTTGAGTGAGAGGTTATTTTCCTGGCACCACACTCCCAGAGCCCTCACCTCCTCCCTGTAGGCCGTCTTGTCATTGTTGGTAATCAAGCCTACTACTGTTGTGTCGTCTGCAAACTTGATGATTGATTTGGAGGCCCGAGTGGCCACGTAATCATGGGTGAACAGGGAGTACAGGAGGGGGCTGAGCATGCACCCTTGTGGGGCCCCAGTGTTGAGGATCAGAGAAGTGGAGGTGTTGTTTCCTACCTTCACCACCTGGGTCCAGGACCCAGTTGCACAGGGCAGGGTTCAGACCCAGGGCCTCGATCTTAATGATGAGTTGAGGGTACTATGGTGTTGAATGCTGAGCTGTAGTCAATGAACAGCATTCTTACATAAGTATTCCTCTTGTCCAGATGGGATAGGGCAGGGTGCAGTGTGATGGCGATTGTATCGTCTGTGGATCTGTTGGGGCAGTAAGCAAATTGAAGTGGGTCTAGGGAGACAGGTAAGGTAGAGGTGATATGATCCTTGACTAGTCTCTCAAAGCACTTCATGATGACAGAAATGAGTGCTATGGGGCGATAGTCATTTAGTTCAGTTACCTTTGCTTTCTTGGGTATAGGAACAATGGTGGCCATCTTGAAGCATGTGGGGACAGCAGACTGGGATAGGGAGAGATTGAATATGTCCGTCAACACACCAGACATCTGGTCTGTGCATGCTTTGAGGATGCGGCTAGGGATGCCGTCTGGGCCGGCAGCCTTGCGAGGGTTAACACGCTTAAATGTCTTACTCACGTCAGCCATGGAGAAGGAGAACCCACAGTTCTTGGTGGCGGGCCGTGTCGGGGCACCGTGTTATCCTCAAAGCTGGCAAAGAAAGTGTTTAGCTTGTCCGGAAGCAAGACGTCGGTGTCCGGGACGTGGCTGGTTTTTCTTTTGTAGTCCATGATTGTCTGTAGACCCTGCCACATATGCCTGAACCGTGTCTGAGCTGTTGAATTGCGACTCCACTTTGTCTCTATACTGACATCTTGCCTGTTTGGAGGGAATAACTACACTGTTTGTATTCTGCCATGGTTAAATGCGGTGGTTTGTGCTTTCAGTTTGCGCAAATGCTGCTATCTATCCACGGTTTCTGGTTAGGGTAGGTTTTAATAGTCATATTGGGTACAACATCTCCTATACACTTCCTGATAGACTCAGTCCCTGTATCAGTATATTTGTCAGTATTATTAATCAGAGGCTACCCGGAACATATCCCAGTCCGCGTTATCAAAATAATCTTGAAGTGTGGATTCCGATTGGTCAGACCAGCGTTGAATAGTACTTAGCACAGGTACTTCCTGTTTGACTTTCTGCCTATAGGAAGGGAGGAGCAAAATGGAGTCATGGTCAGATTTCCAGAAAGGAGGGTGGGGGAGGGCCTTGTTGGCATCCCAGAAGTTGGAGTAGCAGTGGTCGAGTGTTTTAGCATTGAGTACTACAGTCAATGTGTTGATAGAACTTCAGCAGCCTTTTTCTCAAATTTGCTTTGTTAAAATCCCCAGCTACAATAAATGGAGCCTCAGGATATGTGGTTTCCAGTTTGCATAAAGTCCAGTGAATTTCTTTGAAACCGTTGTGCTATCGTCTTGAGGGGGGATATACACGGCTGTGACTATAACCGAAGAGAATTCTCTTGGGAGATAATATGATCAGCATTTGATTGTGTGGTATTCTAGGTCGGGTGAACAAAAGGACTTGAGTTCCTGTATGTTATCGCAATAACACAATGAGTCATTAACCATGAAACATACACCCCCACCCTTCTTCTCTATTTATTCCTGTTTGCGCAATGAACTGAGAACATAACTGGCTGGTCTGACTCAGACAGTATATCCCAAAAGAGCAATGTTTCCATGAAACAGAGACTGAACATTGGCGAGTATTATACTTGGAAGCGGTGGGTAGTGTGCACGCCTCCTAAGTCGGACTAGAAATCCACTCCGAGTACCTCTTCTTCACCGGCGGTGTTTTGAGTAGGCTTCTGGAATCAGTTCAATTACCCTGGGGGTTGCGAACAAAGGATCCGATTCGGGAAAGTCGTATTCCTGGTCGTAATGTCGGTCGTGCTGGCGAGTTACCGCCGCTCTGATATCAAATAGTTCTTCCCGGCTGTACATAATAAACACAAAAAAATCTGGGCTAATAATGTAAGAAATACACAAAAAACTAAATACTGCAAAGTTTCCTAAGAGCTATATGCACGGCAGCCCTCTCTGTCAGCGCCATTTTCAGTCAACAAAATGGCGCTGACAGAGAGGGCTGCCATTTCCTTGCCAGTTGGTCAGCGCAAGCTCTAGGTACTCATCCTGGATATCCATCTGGCCCTGCAGCCTTGTGAATTTTGACCTGTTTAAAGGTCTTATTCACATCGGCTACAGAGAGTGTGATAATACAGTCGTCCGGATCAGGTGGTGCTCTCATGCATGGTTCAGTGTTGCTTGCCGCGAAGCGAACATAGAAGGCATTTAGCTCATCTGGTAGGCTTGTGTCACTGGGCAGCTTGCGACTGGGTTTCCTTTAGTAATCCGTAATAGTTTGCAAGCCCTGACACATCCAAAGAGCGTCAGAGCCGATGTAGTAGGATTCAATCTTAGTCCTGTATTGACGCTTTGCCTGTTTGATGGTTCGTCGGAGGGCATAGCAGGATTTCTTATAAACGTCCAGATTAGAGTCCCATTCCTTGAAAGTGGCAGCTCTAGCCTTTAAATCAGTGCAGATGTTGCCTGTAATCCATGGCTTCTGGTTGGGATATGTACTTATGGTCACTGTGGGGACGACGTCATCGATGCACTTATTGAGGAAGCAGGTGACTGATGTGGTATACTCCTCAATGCCATCGGAAGAATCCCGGAACATATTCCCAGTGGTGGGAAACGTAACAAATTGTGATTCTTAAGTAAAAGTATAGATACCTTAATAGAAAGTCACCCAGTAAAATATTACTTGAGTAAAAGTATTTGGTTCTAAATATACTTATTATCAAATGTAAAAGTATAAATCACTTATAATTCCTTATATTAAGCAAACCAGATGGCACCATTTTATTGTTTTTAAAATGTACGGATAGCTAGGGGCACACCCAAACATGCAGACATATTTGACAAATTATGCATTTGTGTTTATTGAGCCCAGCCGATCAGAGGCAGTAGGGATGACCATGTGTTCTCTTGATAAGTGCATGAATTTTACAATTTTCCTGTCCTGCTAAACATTCAAAATGTAACGAGTACTTTGGGTGTCAGGGAAAATGTATGGAGTAAAAAGGACATTATTTTCAAGGAATGTAGTGAAGTAAAATTAAAAGTTGTCAAAAAAATAAATAGTAAAGTACAGATACCCCAAAAAACGACATAAGTAGTACTTGAAATTTACTTTACACCACTGCATATTCCAGTCTGTGCTAGCAAAACAGTCCTGTAGTCTGACCACTTCCGTATTGAGCGAGACACTGGTACTTCCTGCTTTAGTTTTTCCTTGTAAGCAGGAGTCAGGATAGAATTACGGTCAGATTTTCCAAATGGAGGGCGAGGGGGAGCTTTGTATGCGTCTCTGTGTGTGAAGTAAAGGTGGTTTAAAGTTCTTTTCCTCTGGCTGCACATGTGACATGCTCGTAGAATTTAGATAAAACTAATTGAAGTTTTCCTGCATCACATGTATATTCCATTCTTTATTATATACTCAGGGCTTTTTAAGAGGAGATTTGGCTCTAAATTATTTTGTCCATTTGTTACTTTTGTCATATCAGGACAACTGACAACATATCACACTCAACTGATGATTGATAAGAACCACAAGTGTTTAGCAATACGTCTAGATAATTCCATCTAGAAATAATTAGGATATTGACCCGTTTAGGGAACATTAAAAAACAGAAAGCAAAAATGTGCCCTATTTCACCTCCCTCCTATCCGGCACTAGTGAAGAGGTTCCAGATCCCAAAATAAAAGATCAATAGAAAACATCTAGTTCACAGTCGTTAATGTTATTTTTCTATTGTTATTATTTATTTGTTTACTTTAGTTTATTTAGTAAATACTTTAACACTTATGCACAATTGGCCCAGCGGGTTTGGGCGGGGTAGGCTGTCATTGTAAATAAAAATTTGTTCTTAACGGACTTGCCTGGTTAAATAAAATAAAAAACCTACAGAGCCTTCTAGAACTAGGTAACTTGACGCTTATTTTACTCGTCGTACTCAACGCGAACTAGCCTCTGGTTTGCTGAGATTTCCTCGATTCACTAAACTGAACCAATCATACATCGTAACGCAATATTTCAGAAATATATGGGAAGGCACTGGCGTTACGATGCATACCAGAGTGATCATAGGATTAGTGTATGAGCACAGTTTGGTTCTCAATCAAATCTATAAAAACACTTTTTATATTGATACATGTTCTAATACATAGCTACATACCATATAAATAAGACAAACCAATTAGAGGAAACTGAGACTGTTGGATAGATTTAGACAAGTAAAGATTATCTTGCAAAGAATCTGGCAACCTAGATTCATATTCTGCAGGGGGTGGAGCTCATCCTGTCGTCTCACAGTAGTTTCTGGAACCTCATGGTTACAACATGGAGAAAGTGAGTATCAATTGAGTAGCAATTGTCATCAATGTTATGGTCAAACTATTTTCTCTGCGAGATTTACAGTATTGTGGCACCGTTTATAACGGTATTGGTGGTCAATAAGTGGTGTTTGACTTATTTTAAGATTGACAGAAAGCAGTAGCTAGATATTTTACTATGCGGACTCAAGTGCTATTGTTAGCTAACGTTAGCTAACCGGTAATGTTACTATAATAGTAGCTGGCTAACAATTGAGTTCAATTGTATCTACAATCGAATCTAATTTAGACGGCAAATATTTTTGTCCAGAGCGTGTGTCATTTACAGTGAGTATAACCAGCCGATTAGATAGTTAGCTAACTAACGTTACTGATAGCTATGTATGTACCTAGCTAATATAACGTTAACTAGCTAACATAGGCCTGTTCTGTCGATCCGGTGCAGCCACGATGATTTTATGCTCTGAAATTGCTAACATTACTGCTAGCTAGGTAGCTCGCTAATTCAAGTTTACTAACGTTAACATGACTATCAAGCTAGCTAGGGTACTGGTTAGCTAGCAAGAGGACATGGCTGACAAGTTAGCTAGCTAGCTAACAGTTCGCGTTGGGCAGGACTACAAGACAGTCAGAAATCAAATTTACTAGCTAGCTATCATATAGCAGCAGTTCACCTCAGTAAATCATCTTTCAAATGTGCGTTAACCTACATGGTTTAGCTGAAACATAGCTAATATGCATCATGGTAAAGGATAGGTTTCTGCGTTCATCCTCATGGCATATAAGTGTCAGGAACAGGTGACTGGCTTGGGACGGGTTAAACCTTACAGCTAGTTCCTACAGACCTTGTCTGCTTTAGGAATCAGATTGTTTACAGATCTCAAATAGGCGTTTTTTTCACTAAACTGACAAGTAAAGAAGTACTATACCGGGCAATATGTTTACAATTTTGTTAAAGTGAATTTATCAAAGTCCATTTTTCCACTCACAGGTGTCACAGTTGAAAGATCAGGGCAACAAGGCACTGAGTGCAGGGAAAATCGACGAGGCCATACGCTGCTACACCGAAGCATTGGCCCTCGACCCCTCAAACCATGTCCTCTTCAGCAATCGCTCAGCTGCCCATGCCAAGAATGGTAACTACGAGAGGGCTCTGGAGGACGCCTGTCAGACCATCAAGATTAAACCTGACTGGGGAAAGGTGAGACGACATCACAGTTGTCCAGAGGGCGTCGTAGATTTGTATTAGCTGTTGTCAAAAGTGATATGCCTCCATTGCCATGACCTTTGTTTGCACAGGGGTACTCAAGGAAAGCAGCAGCCCAGGAGTTCCTTGGAAGGTTTGAGGATGCCAAAGCGACTTACCAAGAGGGATTCAGACAAGAACCCACTAATCAGCAGCTCAAGGAGGGACTGCAGAACATAGAAGCCCGGCTAGCAGGTAAAAACATTTGAACGGCACACTCCCTCACATGATTATAAAGAAAACAATGGGATCTTGTTTGCGCACCATTCTTTATTTGGCCTGTGGTGAATTTCACCTCATCTTGCCTCACCAGAAAAAAAGATGATGAACCCCTTTGCCATGCCCAACATGTTTGCGAAGCTGGAGAGTGACTCTCGAACCCATGCCCTGATGAAAGATCCAGAGTACAGAGCGCTACTGGAGCAGCTCAGGGATAAACCGTCTGAGCTTGGCTCGTGAGTGTTTCCATGGATACCACTGGTCTTGTTGCACTACATCTGTACATTTAGAAATATACTGCATACTTTGATGCAGTCCCCTTCCTAATGCAAAATTAATTCAGCACAAAGATCATCATGCCAGACTGTCTGACTCTAGTAATATGCCCCAGAACACTAAATTAATTTGTGGCTCCTATTACTTTTCTGTGATCTGAATCAAATACTCTTTGCCTCTGTCCCTCTTCCTGTAGGAAGCTCCAGGACCCGAGAGTAATGACCACCCTGTCAGTCCTGCTGGGGTTAGACTTGGCAGGCATGGATGAAGACGACGAGCCCACTCCACCCCCTCCTCCCAAACGCAAAGAGACTCAGCCACCTACTCCCAAGGAGGAAGACTTACCCGAGAACAAGAGACAGGTAAATAGATGGACCAGGGGTATTCAACTCCTACCCTACAAGTTCCAGAGCCTGCTGCTTTTCTGGTCTACCAGATAATTAATTGCACACACACCTGGTGTCCCAGGTCTAAAGCAGTCCCTGATTAGAGGGTAACAATTTATTTAAAAAACAACCTAGTGGAACTGGCTTCGGGGTCCAGAGTTGAGTTTGAGGGCTATAGACCTTCAGTCTGAGGGAAATAGTAATTCATGCATGCATCTCCTCTCTGCACCCAGACTGATTTGCAATATTTATTGCCCTCTCAGCACTTTGTCTTTTACAGCTTAAATGTCCATTCTGCTTTCACAGGCTCTGAAGGAGAAAGACCTGGGGAACGAGGCATACAAGAAGAAAGACTTTGCCACTGCACTGAAACATTATGAAGAAGCCCTCATGCACGACCCAACCAACATGACATATATTTCAAACCAAGCAGGTATAGAAACATCACTACACACAGACAGACCATAGTGTGCGAGTGAATTCTAGAATCTTCTACAACTCGCTCTAGCTGCCGCCTTAGGTTAAAATATGGTTTTAGGAGAGGCGTTAATATTTCATGACTTAAACTGTAGTTTTACCGTTTTAACTATCCACAGTGATGCATTTCTCTGAAGTCTGTATAGTTAAAAAAAAAATCATTTTATCCATGATAACTAATTGGCTGTGGAATTATTTGGCTTAATCAGAATCATGTGATTAACTGAGTGAACATTTCTACCCCTTAATAAAAATGTATATTTCCATACGGTCAAGGGCAGATAAAGCAGCATAACATTTAATAATGTCCTCAGCAAGTGATTTTGCAGAATAGTTTTGTCCGGTTTATACGAATTATTGTCAAAAGGCTATACAGTCTACTCAATAACACTCCAAGTGAGAGCTTTTCCTACCACGGAAATCTCATGGCAGCATCATGCAGTCAATGTAATTGACTTTGATTTCATGATCTTTAAAATCGGATTGATAATGAGCTAGTTGCATTGGTTTCTAAAGTGTCTCCTCTCTTTGTGTCCATCCCAGCTGTGTTCTTTGAGAAGGCAGAGTATGAGAAGTGTAGGGAGCTGTGTGACAAGGCCATCGAGGTGGGCAGAGAGAACCGGGAGGACTACAGACAGATTGCCAAGTGAGTTCCTTCTCAATTCACTGCAAATAATTATACATGTGAGTCACCCTCTAGGGTATAAACTGCTAGGTGTCTGCTGGGGACAAACAATCATGGGATTAGGGAAGATGAGGTCTCCTGAATAAGCAGCCAATTAAGTCGTATTCACCATTGCCAGGTCACATTTGAGTAACGTTGGGCTCTGCTACAAACCAGGGAAATGTACATGTCAGCATGAGTCATCCAGCTTTCTAATTTTAAGTGCATACACTCCATGCTTAATGTCTCTTTATCCCTATCCTCCTCTCTCAGGGCCTTGGCTAGGATTGGCAACTCGTACTTCAAGCAGGAGAAATACAAAGAAGCAGTCCAATTTTACAACAAGAGTCTGACAGAGCATCGCACCCCTGATGTCCTTAAGAAGTGCCAGCAGGTACAGAAAGTGTTGCCCGTATTGAATGAGGGCTGACGGGATACATTGTTCTGGGGTAGATGACCAATCCGACCAATCGTTGCTCACTATCCCGTCGTTGTGTCTGCAGGCGGAGAAGGTATTGAAGGAGCAGGAGAAGCTGGCCTACATCAACCCAGAGCAGGCCTTGGAAGAGAAGAACAAGGGCAACGAGTCCTTCCAGAAAGGTGTGCGTTTTGAGCTACAGTTGTTGAAAGTGTGTCATTCCTATTGGTGCGCTTATGCGAACTCTCACGCATTGGCCGTGACACACGTTTGACCGTTCTCACGCCACCTCTTATAATCGCATGCATTGGAAAGTACTGCTTTTTTATTTGTCTCATTAGTCCATTGTATATAGTGCGTTTAACTTTTCAACTGTGCTCTAAATCGTTGCGTCTGCTCCTGCAATTTAACATCACGAGCGGAACCTCATTGTCCTGTCTTGCCACAGCATTGTGAACCGCGGCACATTGAAGGATATGATTGGTCTAGTTATGTAAGGGATCAATGGGATTGGAAGCATGTTTTAAAGAAACGCCCCTCAAGATTAGAGTGCAGTTTAATGGAGAAAATGAAAACGTTCTCTGCTGAGTTTATAAAACTGTAGAAAGAACAGCACGGTAGCTCTTTTATGTACAATGTTGTAAACAAAATGAGGTTGCTGTAACTCCTGTCCCTATTGCAGAATGCAGCATGTACTAAAGCCCATTTAATACACATTTACATTAGTCCCCTCGTTTCGAGATTGGCTTTTAGACTGTGACAATGAAAAGGCATCAGACAGACCTACAGTACGTTTTAGCAGGGAAGTTTGGCAGGGTGACCTGATTTGGAACTATGAAAATAATTTTGTCAAACATTGTGAACCCAAAAGTGTAAGTTTGATTATAGAGGGAGAGGGATAAATGGACAAATAACTTGGTTAGATGTAGGGGAAGATTGGTAATCTTGTCTTCAGGAGATTTTTATCTATACTGAACAAAAACATGAACGCAACAATTTCAGTTAAAGTTCACAAGGAAATCAGTCAATTGAAATAAATCCATTAGGCCCTAATCTATGGATTTCATATGACTGGGCAGGGGCGCAGCCATGGGAGCCAGACCCACCTACTGGGGAGCCAGGCCCAGCCAATCAGAATGACTTCATCACCACAAAAGGGCTTTTTCCCCACACTTATTCCCCACACTTGTCTTATTATTCCACTACTCAATTTTGCCAGTGTATCAGCTCATACACACATCATATTTTGTCTATGTAGAGTACGATGAGGACAAGGATCTTTAACTTAAAGGCATCAGCCACCTGAATATTGATATTCATATTTTCTCGAATCAAATCAAAGTTGTCACGTGTGCCGAATACAACAGGTGTAGACCTTACAGTGAAATGCTTACTTACAGGCTCTAACCAATAGTGCAAAATAGGTATTAGGTGTACAATGGGTAAGAAGTAAAAAGACAGTGAAAAACAACAGTAGCGAGGCTACATACAGACACCGGTTAGTCGGGCTGATTGAGGTAGTATGGTGGGTGGCGGGACAATGCAGATAGCTCAGTTAGCCAATGTTCGGAGAGCACTGGTTGGTCGGGCCAATTGAGGTAGTATGTACATGAATGTATAGTAAGTGACTATGCATATGATAAACAGAGTAGCAGCAGCGTAATAGAGTTGGGGGGGGCACACAATGCAAATAGTCTGGGTAGCCATTTGATTACCTGTTCAGGAGTCTTATGGCTTGGGTAAAAACTGTTGAGAAGCCTTTTTGTCCTAGACTTGGCACTCCGGTACCGCTTGCCATGCGGTAGTAGAGAACAGTCTGTGGCTGGGGTCTTAGACAATTTTTAGGGCCTTCCTCTGACACCGCCTGGTGTAGAGGTCCTGGATGGCAGGCAGCTTAGCCCCTGTGATGTACTGGGCCCTACGCACTACCCTCTGTAGTGCCTTGCGGTCAGAGGCCGAGCAATTGCAATAACAAGCAGTGATGCAACCAATCAGGATGCTCTCAATGTTGCAGCTGTAGAACTTTGAGGATCTCAAGACCCATGCCAAATCTTTTGAGTTTCCTGAGGGGGATTAGGCTTTGTCGCACCCTCTTCACAACTGTTTTGGTGTGTTTGGGCCATTCTAGTTTGATGTGGACACCAATGAACTTGAAGCTCTCAACCAAGGTTGGGTTGAGTGATTGAGAAAGGTTGGTCTGATTGAGAAATGTATTCAAACACCCAGCACTTCAGAAACAGAGCAGGGGTGGCCAAACCTCCTGGAGAGCTAGCAGGATTTTCTTGAAGCCTGAATTTAAGAGTTCAGCCAAATTACTAAATGTTGAAGGCAGTCTATGGACAAGGAGACTGCAATCTATGATTTGGTTACCAACTGCCATCAACCATTAATGATTTTCCTGTGCAGAGCCTCAGTGTAGTGGTATTACATTCCCCAGCAAGAAAACCAAATGTCTCAAACAGAAGAGGGGACTAAGTCACAGACCAAAATGAAATAGATTTTAAGTGTAAAGAAAGTTGACTAGCAACAACTGGGAGTGGAAAGACATCCACCATGAGCACCCACTAAATCTGCCCAAGAAGAGGCAAACAAAAGAAAAATCCACACCAAACTTAGACAGGAGAATTGGGAGCAACAGAAGACATCAGATGAAGGATTTGTTTTTCTAGAAATCAAATGGGGAGAGCCAACTAAAGGTGTTAATCCTCCACATCTCTCAAGACTGGAGCACTGGCCAGCCACTCTTAAATATCCTCTGGGCCAGCGCAGGTGAAACACCTTCCCACTAATGAGATGACAAACCAGCACAGGTGTAACACATACTGACTAACGAGGTAACACCAATTGTTGAGCTCCGAGTGATAATGTCCAACCAAAGCCTGTAACAGTGGTAACACTGCCAGGACGTGTCGCATACAACTTTCCACCTGAGAACAGGGATCAATTCCTGCTTCCAACCTTC
Source organism: Salvelinus alpinus (assembly GCF_045679555.1). Lineage (NCBI taxonomy): Eukaryota > Metazoa > Chordata > Actinopteri > Salmoniformes > Salmonidae > Salvelinus > Salvelinus alpinus. The sequence continues at coordinate 11,952,139 of NC_092098.1, read as the reverse complement.
CCACTTTTTCTAGCATTTGCCGGTCTACCCCATCTCATTACTATCTGAATAAAGTGTCAAACCACCCCAAAAAATTTGGGGGGAAATTTATCCAACAAAAATCTAAAAGTAACAAGGTTGTCAAATGTTTTTTGTTCATTTATTGTTCAAAGTATCCTGAATACACCTGACCTGTGGTTAAAAATATAAACTCAGCAAAAAAGGAAGCATCCTCTCACTGTCAACTGCGTTTATTTTCAGCAAACTTAACATGTGTAAATATTTGTATGAACATAACAAGATTCAACAACTGAGACATAAACTGAACAAGTTGCACAGACATGTGACTAACAGAAATGGAATAATGTGTCCCTGAACAAAGGAGGGGTCAAAAGCAAAAGTAACAGTCAGTATCTGGTGTGGCCACCAGCTGCATTAACTACTGTAGTACATCTCCTCCTCATAGACTGCACTAGATTTGCCAGTTCTTGCTCTGAGATGTTACCCCACTCTTCCACCAAGGTACCTGCAAATTACTGGATATTTCTGGGGGGAATGGCCCTAGCCCTCACCCTCTGATCCAACAGGTCCCAGACGTGCTCAATGGGATTGAGATCCGGGCTCTTCGCTGGCCATGGTAGAACACTGACATTCCTGTCTTGCAGGAAATAACGCACAGAACGAGCAGTATGGCTGGTGGCATTGTCATGCTGGAGGGTCATATCAGGATGAGCTTGCAGGAAGGGTACCACATGAGGGAGGAGGATGTCTTCCCTGTAATGCACAGCGTTGAAATTGCCTGCAATGACAACAAGCTCAGTCCAATGATGCTGTGAAACACCGCCCCAGACCATGACGGACCCTCCACCTCCAAATCGATCCCGCTCCAGAGTACAGGCCTCGGTGTAACGCAAATCCGACCATCACCCCTGGTGAGACAAAACCGCGACTCATCAGTGAAGAGCACTTTTTGCCAGTCCTGTCTGGTCCAGCGGTGGGTTTGTGCCCATAGGCGACATTGTTGCCGGTGATGTCTGGTGAGGACCTGCCTTACAACAGGCCTACAAGCCCTCAGTCCAGCCTCTCTCAGCCTATTGCGTACAGTCTGAGCACTGATGGAGGGATTGTGCGTTCCTGGTGTAACTCGGGCAGTTGTTGTTGCCATCCTGTACCTGTCCCGCAGGTGTGATGTTTGGATGTACCAATCCTGTGCAGGTGTTGTTACACGTGGTCTACCACTGCGAGGACAATCAGATGTCTGTCCTGTCTTCCTGTAGCGCTGTCTTATGCTTCTCACAGTACGGACATGGCAATTTATTGCCCTGGCCACATCTGCAGTCCTCATGCCTCCCTGCAGCATGCCTAAGGCACATTCACGCAGGGACCCTGGGCATGTTTCTTTTGGTGTTTTTCCAGAGTCAGTAGAAAGGCCTCTTTAGCGTCCTAAGTTTTCATAACTGTGACCTTAATTGCCTACCACAAGTGCATGTTCATTAATTGTTTATGGTTCATTGAACAAGCATGGGAAACAGTGTTTAAACCCTTTACAATGAAGATCTGTGAAGTTATTTGGAATTTTACGAATTCTTTGAAAGACAGGGTCCTGAAAAAGGGACGTTTCTTTTTATGCTGAGTTTATATATATTATATTCCACCCTGGTCTTGGGCCTAAGCCATGTCAAAATACATAGCATTGCAGGAAATTAGCTTTAACACAGTAAAATATTCTGGTCTAGGGGTTGTGCCAGGGGGCAATGAAATTCACATAGCAAATCTCACTCCAAACTTTCTTCAAATGTTGGCAGCCCTGAGTTGTGTGTGTATTCCAAAGATTCCCTGGTAGTGTGAGGATATCTGACATGCTGTGTTTATCCTCTCTGTTCTACAGGAGACTATCCTTCAGCCATGAGACATTACTCAGAGGCCATCAAAAGGAACCCCAATGACGCCAAGCTCTTCAGCAACAGAGCTGCCTGCTACACGAAGCTGCTGGAGTTCCAACTTGCCCTGAAGGTACAGCACACTTCACTACAGTCGTGCCATGCATGTATGAGCTTCATCCTCGCCATTACTAATTTATAAACACCAGCTTGATTTTCTTGTATATTATATCCACTGTAGTACTTCATCAGTCAAAAAGGACTGACTGATATTTTCTTCTATCTTTTAGGATTGCGAGGACTGTATCAAACTTGACCCTGCCTTCAGTATGTATTGAGCTTTGAAACTGCTTTATATTTGTGTTAAAGATGCGTTATTAAGGTTTTGTCGACTTTCAAGCCAGTAGTTTTGAAAGTAGCACTCAAGACCCAAAAAGGGTCTCTGAAAATTGTGAATTTTGTGTAACACGTCGTGGCTCTCTAGCCCTGCCAGTGTGTGCACAATGAGATGTTTTGGGCCCACCCCACAACCTCATTGGACAATACTCGGCCGACTTTAACCTTGCAACCTCATTGGGCATGATTCCATCAGGTTAGGTTGACGTAGGGTACTAGCCAGCGAACGAGCGAGGTGACTGGGAGTTGTCAATGTGATAATGTAATTTTGTAGGCTACATTGGAAAAGGTATAGGCTACTTCTATGTTTGCATCAAATACCCTACTCTCTGCAAGTCTGGTAGCCTGTATATTATATATTATAGAAGCCTTAGGCTACATGATGGACAGCTGGGGCAATCGATAGCTGCAGTGTGTTTTGGACTACCATTGGATAGCCGTTTGGTGTTGATAAACTCACAAAGGACAAATGCAATTATTGATTTGGGTTATTGACATTACAGGAAGGTAGGCCACAATGTTATAATCTATAAAGGGGGGAAACACTTCTATAGCCAATACATCTAAATGGATGGAAGTAAGCAAAATCCTTAGTACCCAAATTCATCAAGACACGTCAGTGATACCATTTAGGAAGCAAGATTGTGACCACAATGCTTCTGATCGGGTTGAAATTATCTTTTAATGTATTTGCGGCTGAAATGCCAACTCATCTGTAGCCTACATATTTGCTGGTCCAAAAAGCATATTTTTTTTGATTGGGCTACTTTGTGTCCGGATCAATGCATTGAAAGATGAGTGACATTAACTGTCAAGGTCTACTATATCCAACTGTTAATTTGTGATGCGTTCAACTTTGGATGCATTCATATAGTTATATTGATTTTTTTATCACTTTCATTTAAAAAAGCATGCAAGCAACTCCGTTTTGCAGAGCGCGCAGCAGTAAATTAAGGAACGGGCTTAGCTAACGTGCACGAAATCCCGGAAGAATTGAATGTACAATTTTGGGGATTCATAGGCTAGGAGATGACTACAGATGGTTTATAATGCATGTATGGACCATACAGCGTCAAGTCCAAAATGGGGGGGGTTTGAAATGTACATAAGTTGATTTCAAACCTCGATAATACCTCTTTTGAAGGAGTATTTTACTCAAACTCTTGTCAGTCCACCATTCTTTTACTTTGCACATACAGGTCTCATAGCTTTTCTAATAGCAGGCCTGTTTACTTTTTTGCTCTTACTTGATTTTGGGCATCAGGAGACTGAAAGCAATAGACTGTGTCTTGAGTACTTGAATGCTGACGTGCAGTTGTTTTGAACTGTATCGAACGTGGGCCCTTTAAAAGCATAGACCTCATTTAACTTCTCTCTCCACAGTAAAGGGATACACACGGAAGGCAGCAGCTTTGGAGGCCATGAAAGATTTCACTAAAGCGATGGTTGCCTACGAGAAGGCTCTGGAGCTTGACTCTACCTCCAAGGTACAGTATGACAGATTTATATTGGTACACTAGCAGGATCTCCTTTACTCTATTTTAACAAACATAACGCAATGGTAAATCTAAGCGCTGGCAGTAGCGTTACAGGTCTGGGGGTGTGTCAGAAATATTTTAGTAGTTTTCACAGACGTTATTATGAGCACAATAGCTGTTGGTGGTGCGAAAGAGCTGGGTTTTGATGAATAAACAAGTTGTAGGTGTGACGAGGGCTTGGCCACTCACTGGCAAATCAAGGTGCTCCATGGCTTAATACTGCATGTGCTTGTCTCAAGTTCTGTAGGTTATTGACGGGCTTTGTGTTGTCATCAATTTAAATTCGGCTGGGGGCACGGAATTTTCTCGTCCTAGTCCACTGTGGACTGATATGACAGTTTATTAAATAGCATAGGTTACAGTAACAAGTGATTTAAAGTAAAAAAAAACATCCAGTGTTTGGATCACTACTGGCTGTAACCGAACGAGTAATGCGTGTTTGGAGCAATACTAGTGGCTGTATCCAAGGCTCAGCCAATCGTTCACATAACAACAGAATGCAGAGCAGCACTCGACTGAAGAAAGAAGAGACAACTAATTTACTAGTTACAGCATAAGTGCGCGCTAACTTACTTTTGTACATCACGCTGGTCCGTACAATTGACCTTTATTTTAGCGCCCAAAAAACGTAATACTTCCAGATCAACTGTAATATCAATACCATTGTAAAGCACAATTTCTCCCCTTTCCAACAAAATCAATGACGAGACCTTCATGATGCCCATCGCTTTTTAAAAATGGCGGGTGGGGAAGCGAAACTAATGCGTGATAGTGAGGAGAGATGTCCTGAAACAGCTTTTTTTCACTAGATCTGTCCAACTTATCACCTTATCGCCTCTAAAATGTAAATAAAACACTATAAAGAGTTTATATAATGTGTCGTTACATACCTATTTTAAGGTTTGTGTCGAATTTGAATCGAGTTTTTAGGGCGGTGCTAAAGTGATCTTCAGAAGTAAACGGCGGCTTTTGAGAGTCATGATAGCTTGCAGTGATGACGCAAAAAATTACTAGGTATCCCCCTTACCCTGTTCCTTTTCTGTTTTTAAACGGTGAGAGAAGTGCTACACCTGGTGGAGAGAGGCTGTAAGCAGAATTTGTTGCTTTATGCGTGCTGTACGTTACGCCATGACACGTCACGATGTAACGTACAGCGTCGGAGGGGGCAGTTTTCCCCCAAACTTTTCTCCAATACTATAGAGCCATTACCATGTCAGTCAACGCTTGAATAGAAACGTAGTTCACACCCCAGATCTTTAAGTCAACACAGTCGCTACAGTCCCATTTAGTTTTCTTTGCAGCCTCGTTTGAATGTCGCGGTTGCGCACATTTGTACGGAATGGGGTTAGCGTACGTTACGTCATGAGCTGTAACTGAAAAACAACTGGCATTTGGAAAGTTTGAGGTGAGGGAGAAAGTATGGTGGAACAAGTATTAGCATTGTTAAGTATCTTGCTAGCTGGATTGATTTATCCGTTAGCTAGTCAGAGTAATGTTGAGCAACATTAGCCAATTTAACGGATCAAATAATTGAGTTTATGGTGTGAAATTAGCTTGCTAATAAAGTCAGATGGTTCAGATGAGCTAACGTTAGTAACCTAATTTTAACTAATGTTTTCCCTCAACAGTATGTGGTTAATTTTCAATCCCGGTAATGGGATGATATGACAACAGCCAGTGAAAGTGCAGGGCGCCAAATTCAAAACAACAAATCTCATTATTAAAGTTCCTCAGACATACATGTGTCTTATACCATTTTAAAGGTAATCTTGTTGTTAATCCCACCAAAGTGTCCGATTTCAAATATGCTTTTCAGCGAAAGCACTACAAACGATTATGTTAGGTCACACCAAACCACAATAAGCACAGTCATTTTTCCAGTGAAAGATAGCAGTCACAAAAAGCACAAATAGAGATAAAATGAATCACTAACCTTTGATGATCTTCATCAGATGACACTCATAGGACTTCATGTTACACAATACATGTATGTTTTGTTTGATAAATCTGAGTTTACATTGGCGCGTTACATTCACTAGTTCCAAAAACATCTAGTAATAGTGCATAGCCACATCGTTTCAACAGAAATACTCATCATAAATGTAGATGATAATACAAGTTATACACATGGAATTATAGATATACCTCTCCTTAATGCAACCGCTGTGTCAGATTTCAATTTTTTTTTACGGAAAAAGCAAACCATGCAATAATCTGAGACGGAGCTCAGAACAATAGTCAAATTAGCCGTCATGTTGGAGTCAACAGAAACCAGAAATTACATGATAAATATTCCCTTACCTTTGATGATCTTCATCAGAATGCACTCCCAGGAATCCCAGGCCCACAATAAATGCTTGATTTGTTCGATAATGTCCGTTATTTATGTCCAATTAGCTACTTTGTTTAGCGCGTTTGGTAAACAATTCCAAAGTCACAAAGCGCGTTCACTAAAACGTGACGAAACGTCCAAAAGTTCCGTAACAGTCAGTAGAAACATGTCAAACGATGTATTGAATCAATCTTTAGAATGTTGTTAAAATAAATCTTGAATAACGTTCCAACCGGAGAATTACATTGACTTCAGATGAGCGATGGAACGGAGCTGCCTCTCGTGTGAGCGCGCGTGGTCAAAGAATGTTCACCTCATGGCAGTGGTGACTCATTCCTGTCTCATTCGGCCCCCCCTTCACAGTAGAGTCATCAGACTAAGTTCTACAGACTGTTGACATCTAGTGGAAGCCATAGGAAGTGAATACTCATTCATATCTCGCTGTGATTTCAATGGGATCTTGGTTGAAACTCGACCAGCCTCAGAATTTTCACTTCCTGTTTGGATTTTTTCTCGGGTTTTTGCCTGCCATAGGAGTTCTGTTATACTCACAGACATAATTCAAACAGTTTTAGAAACTTCAGAGTGTTTTCTATCCAATACTAATAATACTATGCATATATTAGTAACTGGGACTGTTTACTTTGGGCACCTTTCATCCAAGCTACTCAATACTGCCCCTGCAGCCATAAGAAGTTAAACAAGTGGATTCAGGGATCAAGTGTAGCTGGAGCTGGGCCTGGCTTAAGCTGGATGCCACTATAGAGGTGGAAGGAACACCACACACTTTCCCTCTTTCTCACTTCTTCAATACAGTGGCTAAAAAGGGGTATGCCAGGTGTACACTCTGCCTGAAAGAGATCAATTATGCCAGCAAAGGGTATCATGCTCTGCTGGCACATTGTAGAACAGATGTCCACAGGCAGAAAGTGTATAATGTGCAGTGTAGCCCAAAGACATTGTTTTTGTTGTGTTGAACTTGACAGTAACACGTGTGAGTGAGGGGGGATTATAATTTAAAAAACTCTGTGACCTTTATTTTTGCACACATGTAGCCTTGTGCACTTGATCGACGTCTACTATAGTGGCCACTATAATAGAGCAAAAATAGAATGCCTGTTTGTTTCATTCTATTTCTACTTTAAGATGGTTTTTTCCCAAGTGAAATATTTAGATGTGTGTGGTCACAAGCGTTCTATTATAAAGGCTGTCATGTCTAACTGCAATATTAGTGTGTTGTTTTTTCTCAAGACTCGAGTGTCATTTGCAGTAAAGTCTAGAAAACAAATAACATCGGGTTGCTTTCTTTACATTTTTTAGCTGTGAGTTAGGTTCACATTAACCACTTTTTATTTTACACACAGACTGATCATGTAGATCATATTCTTTGTTGTTTAATTAGTTAAAACCTGCATTTTCCCCCTAGCAGTTTTTTTTTTTGCATGTGCAACAAAATAGTGTCACCTTTTTTGGGCCCTCGGCAGGTTACATCCCTGTCTATTGTTCCATGTGCATATGGGTACTGTGCGTCGCGGCTGGTTAGGCTGTGCTTCTGTTGTCAAAATCCATGCGTTACCTCAAAGACCAGCTTTTGGTTGGTCTTTAAAAAAAACACCAGCGCGTACTGAAATTGGTACTTTGGCGCATGATTTTAAGGACACAACTTAGATATTTCCACCTCAGCGCAAGCGAGCTCATTATAAAACAAGTAAAAACAAATCCTGACACTAGGGTTTGAAATTAGCGAGCGCCGGCTTTAACTGGTCGAAAATTGCAAACTAACGTGCGTTTGACAATTGCGCCGACTTAACGCCAAAAGTAGAGCCCTAGAAATATCTATTAAGGGCCTCCCGGGTGGCGCAGTGGTCTAGGGCACTGGCGCAGTGGTCTAGGGCACTCCCGGCCGCGACCGGGAGGTCCGTGGGGCGACGCACAATTGTCATAGCGTCGTCCGGGTTAGGGAGGGTTTGGCCGGTAGGGATATCCTTGTCTCATCGCGCTCCAGCGACTCCTGTGGCGGGCCGGGCGCAGTGCGCGCTAACCAAGGGGGCCAGGTTCACGGTGTTTCCTCCGACACATTGGTGCGGCTGGCTTCCAGGTTGGAGGCAGTGTGTTAAGAAGCAGTGCGGCTTGGTTGGGTTGTGCTTCGGAGGACGCATGGCTTTCGACCTTCGTCTCTCCCGAGCCCGTACGGTAGTTGTAGCGATGAGACAAGATAGTAATTACTAGCGATTGGATACCACGAAAATTGGGGAGAAAATGGATATATATATATCTATTAAATATGAATCCATGGATTTTAGTTCTTCTACCTTTTTTGTTGTTGTTGGTGTCACTGACAAAGCTGAGGCTAACCGTTGAACTATCTGGCTCTCCATTCCGGGTGCAGGAGGCCACAGAGGGCATTCAGCGCTGCCTGATGAGCCAGCACGTGAGGAACGACGACAGTCCAGAGGATGTGAAGAGGAGGGCCATGGCTGACCCGGAAGTGCAGCAGATCATGAGTGACCCAGCCATGCGCATGATCCTGGAGCAGATGCAGAAGGATCCACAGGCACTCAGCGAGTAAGCGGGCCAGCTCTGTGCATCATCACACGCACATGTACACACTCACTACACAGTATACAGCACATGCACCACAATCACACACTAATTGGCGAAATTAGTTTGAAAATAAGTTAATTGGTTTTCCCTCCCTTATTTCTCCCTCTCAGTCACCTTAAGAATCCAGGCATTGCTCAGAAGATCCAGAAACTGATAGATGTGGGACTTATAGCCATCCGGTGATGAGTAAGGAGAGAACAGGCCCAGACCCATGAAGAACAGCAAGACCACAGTGGATCAAGATTCCATTCCCTCCAGTTATAACAACACTCCCCTCTCCCTTCCACCCTCAAAATTATACTGTACGCCATCTTAACGAAACTTCAACCAACAAAGGGTTTCATTTTTACTTTGTCCATCTTACGGCCTTAATGAAATTGTACTTAATCTATTCCTCATCAGAGAACTCTCTGAAACAAATAATTGAATTAGGAAAAGGTATCAAAGCCCTGTTAAAGTAGCTGAAGACAAGGCTAGAGCTTTGTTTGGTACGATGATACTGCAGCTAATAACAAAAGTACTTCAGCTAATAACAAAACAAGTAATGCTCTATTTTGTGGTCTCTGTTGGGTGTTCGAACAATGTCAAGGTGCAATATGACTGCTTCGTTTTTCACTTCCTTTGCGTATTTAAAACTGCTGGTTCCTGCTTGGATCAGATAGCCAGTCAATATCTATGTTGGGCGCCTGACTATGATGACCCACCCCCCCCATCTTTCATAACTTGAGGTCAATGTAATTTTGCTACCGGTGTACAGAGACGGGCTTACAATCTCACATTACTGTGCTTACCAGATCTTTAGAATTAAATGTTGTTCGGTCTTGTAAGTACTGATCTTGGGATCAGGTGTTCAAACTGGATTAAAGGTGATTGAACGTTGAATCTCTTCTCCCTTCATTAAACCCCTTTGACTGACAATACAGAGCTGGGGAAAGTAGCCTCTGTAGTTGGTGTTTTGTATAAAAGCTCTTCTACTTCACACGGTGCACAAAATGGTTGCCAGCCAAGAACCGCAGGACACCGTTTCCTGAAGGTCTGCGATGTCATACCCATGGATGTTTTGTCTGGTTTCAAAGAGTAATGGGGGGAGGGTTGTGTTTAAAATATATGTACTGTTCCCTTCCAAGCTTTTTTTTCTTTCATTTCTGCATCTCACCATAGCCATTGGTCTGCTGGAGTTCATGACACTGGATGCCACTAAATTGAACTAGAGTAGAAATATGGGAGATTTGATCATATTTTAGTCCTATGATTACACAACCAGCCCATTCTCAGAAGTGGCACTCTCACACATGATGTTAGTCACACACAAAGCCCAATAAGTGCAATGTACAAGTGAAATTAATCCTGTTATGCAAAATCTTTCTCAAAGGCAAAGTCAGCAAAAAAAGAAACGTCCCTTTTTCAGGACCCTGTCTTTCAAAGAATTCGTAAAATTCCAAATAACTTCACAAATCTTCATTGTAAAGGGTTTAAACACTGTTTCCCATGCTTGTTCAATGAACCATAAACAATTAATGAACATGCACCTGTGGAACGGTTGTTAAGACACTAACAGCTTACAGACAGACGGTAGTCAATTAACGTCACAGTTATGAAAACATAGGACTCTAAAGAGGCCTTTCTACTGACTGAAAAACACCAAAAGAAATATGCCCAGGGTCCCTGCTCATCTGCTTGAATGTGCCTTAGGCATGCTGCAAGGAGGCATGAGGACTGCAGATGTGGCCAGGGTAATAAATTGCCATGTCTGTACTGTGAGACGCCTAAGACAGGCGAGGGAGACAGGACGGACAGCTGATTGTCCTTGCAGTGGTAGACCACGTGTAACAACACCTGCACAGGATTGGTACATGCGAACATCACACCTGCGGGACAGGTACAGGATGGCAACAACAACTGCCCAAGTTACACCAGGAACGCACAATCCCTCCATCAGGGCTCAGACTGTCCGCAATAGGCTGAGAGAGGCTGGACTGAGGGCTTGTATGCCTGTTGTAAGGCAGGTCCTAACCAGACATCACCGGCAACAACGTTGCCTATGGGTACAAACCCACCGCTGGACCAGACAGGACTGGCGGTTTTGTCTCACCAGGGGTGATGGTCGGATTCGCGTTACACCGAGGGGTGATGGTCAGATTTGTGTTTATCATCGACGGAATGATTGTTACACCGAGGCCTGTACTTTGGAGCACGATCGATTTGGAGGTGGAGGGTCAGTCATGGTCTGGGGTGGTGTGTCAGGATCATCGGACTGAGCTTGTTGTCATTGCAGGCAATCTCAACTCTGTGCGTTACATGACCCTCCAGCATGACAATGCCACCAGCCATACTGCTCGTTCTGTGCGTGATTTCCTGCAAGACAGGAATGTCAGTGTTCTGCCATGGCCAGCGAAGAACCCGGATCTCAATCCCATTGAGCACGTCTGGGACCTATTGGATCGGAGGGTGAGGGCTAGGGCCATTCCCCCCAGAAATGTCCGGGAACTTGCAGGTGCCTTGGTGGAAGAGTGGGGTAGCATCTCACAGCAAGAACTGACAAATCTGGCGCAGTCCATGAGGAGGAGATGCACTGCAGTACTTAATGCAGCTGGTGGCCACACCAGATACTATTACTTTTGATTTTGACCCCTTTTGACCCCTCACGGGCACATTATTCCATTTCTGTTAGTCACATGTCCATGAAACTTGTTCAGTTTATGTCTCAGTTGTTGAAATCTTGTTATGTTCATACAAATATTTACACGTTAAATTTGCTGAAAATAAACACAGTTGACAGTGAGAGGACGTTTCTTTTTATGCCGAGTTTATTTCTATATTGATCTGTGTCTGTGGTTATGCATCCTTCTGCTTCTATTTTCTTCCTTTCCAAACTGGGAAAACCCTTCAAGCATGTTCCACTTTTGCTAATCAGCATGGCTTTGCATACTTTGTTTGTTAAAGTTAATGTACTTTCTAAATGTACGAAAAGTATTTCCCTACAAACCTTGCATCTCATGATTAACCTGTAATTGACCACTAGAGGGTCTTCCTCACAAGCCCTCAGGAGTGTCTAAACTCCACCGACCCATTAACAGACTACGTTAGTGATGCACTAGAGCTTTGGTATCATTTTTTGCCAGTAGTTTTGTAAGTAGTGCTCGAGTCAAAAACGTGTCCCTGAACATTGTGTACTACGCCATCCATTTTGTATGATATGTTACGTCCTGCATAGAATATGTTACAACTTCCAATTCGTACAATATTTTAAATGTATAAGCGCTTAAGATCCTGGATTGCATCTTTAACTATCCATTATTTTTTTTAAATCAATTTTTATTGTAGAATATTTTTTTTTAGACGGCAACTAATCAAGTTGTTCTTATAACTATCCCAATACCAATATGTGTTTACACATATGGAAAATGATTCTTGCATGTTTGTCAATACAATAGTTGCTCAGCAACAGTATCTGATAACTCCCCCTTTAAAACAAGCACCTACAGCCCTGATGGTATGTGAAAGAGGAACAGTGCTCCATCTCTTGACATTTACACAGGATAAGACCGCAGACACTAAGACCGAGAGGGAGATAGACAGGAGGAAGTGACTGAGATATTTCACAAGCTGCAAAGACCACCAAACAGTGGTAGAGACTGAGGGCACCTGGTGTTTGACTCTGAAGAACATTTTGTTTGCGACTACAACTAGGTAAGGGAACAACAATGTCCTCCCAGGGCAGAGACTATAGAGACACTGATAGAGATACTCTATGAAAATGGAGACAGACAGGGTGATGTTGAGGCACAGAACAGAACTAGAATTGCCCACACTGAATAGTGGCTTACTGGGGTAACGTTTTATTATTCCTATGATAATCTAACAGTCCAATTGGTCTTGTCCTAAAAGGAGGGGCAGATATAAAAGCTTGGATAGGGGGTATTGGGGTTATTGAACAGATGAATATGAAAGGGCTCATTAATTTACAGGAAGTAATATGATCTTGGTCTTATTATAATGTGTTGGTGGAGTACAATATTACAATATATTTTAATGTGGGGAATGGCCAAGACTAGGGTCAGCCTAATATTTGACCTGTAGTTTGATTCAGGGCATTACCATGTTCCCCAGATTTGTCTGTTTATAAATAACCGTACACTATCAGAGTTCAGCATTTTACTTTCCCCCAAAAGTATGAATTTTTGCTTTAATTGAAAAATGTGTTAATGTGTGTTACTATCTTAAATGTGGCATAACCCGATGGTTGTATTACCACTTTGCAGTACAGCGTCTTCAAACGAGAGTTTATTGTTAAAGCCATGATGTAGCATCACTTATCACAATTAATACCAATAATAAAAGATGAGTGATATATTTTCCCTCTGTAAGTATGGCTGCGTGGGATCTGTCTGTGACAGTGGAGGAGCTTGGCCCAGAGGCCACACCCTTCAAAGTTAGCGTGACCTCAGACCTGCACATTGGTGGTGTCGTACTCAGAATTGTGGAGAAGACACGTGAGTTCCCTACCAACGTACACTTCAACGTCCATCTTGGGACTATATTTAAGATACAGTATATTTTTAGATTGTATATGAGTATCTATTTTGTAATTTCTCAGGGTTGTTGATATCTTAATCGTGGGGTGTAGTAAGTTATTATAGACACGTACTCCACAATATCTGTAAATCAGAACATGAATATTGATTTCAAAACAAGATTCAAAGTATCTATGAGACACACCATAGATGTGTTAATATAAATCACCGGCAGACTCCTCTGTCCACCCCAGAGATAAAGAAGGACTGGTCAGACCATGCCCTGTGGTGGGAGCAGAAGCAGCAGTGGCTGCTCCAACTATCCTGGACCCTTGAGAAGTATGAGATCCATGCCGATGCTCGCCTGAGCCTCACCCCCCAGCACAAGCCCCTGAGACTGGGCCTACCCAACGGCACCACTCTGAGGCTTCAGGCCTGCTTCTCTCGTCCAGTCTTCCAAACTGTTATGGGGGTCTGTCGTCTGCTGAGTAAGTACATGTATGAGAAGTTCCTACCTAAATAAAAGTAAGAAGTTATTGTTGCAGATATTATTGTAATTGGAACACATAAAAGCGGCGCATTATCTACAGTAACAAACATAACACAACATCAGGTACAATAACTAAATTCCCCTGTTACACTTGGGCGCATCAATTAAGATTACATGGGTACTATCCTATGGAAGCGCTGGTGGAAATTAAGGACAGAAACAACACAATAGAATAAGACATGGGGGGGGGGGGGGTGCAGGGGCTACATTAAGTTCTCAGCAGAGAGGGTACTCTCAAAGTAGTCGAGGAATGGCTGCCAGACCTTATAAAACTAACTTTTGAGTGGAGCCACGGGTGAAATATTTTAGCTTTGAGATGGCCCATAACATTACATAACCCAGTGAGCTTGTGATGGCTGGGTATCGGACTTCCAATTAAAAACAATAAGGCATAAAAATTGTGGTAAAATCAATGATGTATATAAACCCTGGATTGCTGATGCTATGTATTGGCCAATTAGTTACATATAAAACATACTGGTAAACGTTTTTATACACTGAACACAAATATAAAGGCAACGTGTAACAATTTAAAAGACTTTACTGAGTTACAGTTCATATAAGGAAATCAGTCCATTAAAATAAATTCAATAGGCACTAATCTACTGTGTGGATTTCACATTTCTGGGAATACAGATATGCATCAAATAGTCACAGATACCTTTAAAAAAAAATGGCTTCAATGGCTTTGTGAAGTTGCTGGATATTGGTGGGAACAGGAACACGCTGTCATATACATCTATCCAGAGCATTCCAAACATGATCAATGGATAACATGTCTGAGTAAGCAGGCCATGAAAAAACTGGGCCATTTTCATCTTCCAGGAATTGTGCACAGATTCTCATGACATGGGGCTGTGCATTATCAAGCTGAAACGTGAGGTGATGGCGAACAGATGAATGACACGACAATGGGCCTCAGGATCTCGTCAAGGTATCTCTGTGCATTCAAATTGCCATTGATAAAATGTAATTGTGTTTGTCTGTAGCTTATGCCTGCCCATATCATAACCCCACCGCCACCATGGGGCACTCTGTTTACAATGTTGACACCAGCATACCGCACACCCACATGACACCATCTGTCCGGTACAGTTGAAACTGGGATTCATACTTGAAGAGCACACTTCTCCACCATGCCAGTGGTCATCGTAGGTGAACATTTGTCCACTGAAGTTGGTTACATTGCCGAACTTCGGTCAGGTCAAGACCCTGGGTAGGATGACGAGCACGCAGATGAGCTTCCCTGAGACGGTTTATGACAGTTTGTGCAGAAATTCTTTGGTTGTGCAAACCCACAGTTTCATCAGCTGTCCGGGTGATTGGTCTCAGACCATCCCACAGGTGAAGAAGCCGCATGTGGAGGTGCTGGGCTGGCGTGGTTACACGTGGTCTGCGGTTGTGAGGCCGGTTGGACATACTGCCAAATTTGCTGTTTAATCAGCTTCTTGATATGCCACTCCTGTCAGATGAATGGCTTGTCTTGGCAAAGGAAAAATACTCACTAACCGGGATGTAAACGAATTTGTTCACAAAATCCAAGCAAAATAAGGTTTTTGAGCATATGGAACATTTCTGGTATCTTTTATTTCAGCACATTAAACATGGGACTAACACTTTACATGTTGCGTTTATATTTTTAGCTCACATAATATAATTTGTATGTTTTTTCATGTATTATTTGTTTGTTTAATATAATGTAAAATTATGCATTAAGGTGTCTAATAGAATAAAAGTGGCAAAAACAAATAGACATTAATAAATGCATTTCCATAGCTTGATGGGGGAGTGCCAAGATGGAGGCGCGGTGGCTTCAAAACAGCGCTGTCTGTCAGAAATCTAGTGTATATATAAAACATTGGGTAAAATAGACACAATAAAAATGAACATTCTTCCACATGTTTTTTTATTTTATTTAACCAGGTAGGCCAGTTGAGAACAAGTTCTCATTTACAGCTGCAACCTGGCCAAGATAAAGCAAAGCAGTGCAATTAAAAACAACAACACAGAGTTACACATCAACAAACGTACAGTCAATAAAACAATAGAAAAATCTATGTACAGTGTGTGCAAATGTAGAAGAGTAGGGAGGTAAGGCAACAAATAGACCATAGAGGCAAAATAATTACAATTTAGTATTAACACTGGAGTGATAGATGTGCAGATGATGATGTGCAAGTAGAGATTCTGGGGTGCAAAAGAGCAAGAGGATAAATAGCAATATTGGGATGAGGTAGTTGGATGGGCTATTTACAGATTGGCTGTGTACAGGTGCAGTGATCGGTAAGCTGCTCTGACAGCTGATGCTTAAAGTTAGAGAGGGAGATATAAGACTCCAGCTTCAGTGATTTTTGCAATTCGTTCCAGTCATTGGCAGCAGAAAACTGTAAGGAAAGGCGGCCAAAGTAAGTGTTGGCTTTGGGGATGACCAGTGAAATATACCTGCTGGAGCGCGTGCTACAGGTTGGTGTTGCTATGGTGACCAGTGAGCTGCGGGGCTTTACCTAGCAAAGACTTATAGATGACCTGGAGCCAGTGGGTTTGTCGACGAATATGTAGTGAGGGCCAGCCAACGAGACCATACAGGTCGCAGTGGTGGGTAGTATATGGTGCTTTGGTGACAAAACGGATGTCACTGTTATAGACTACATCCAGTGTTGGAGGCTATTTTGTAAATGACATCACCGAAGTCAAGGATCGGTAGGATAGTCAGTTTTACGAGGGTATGTTTGGCAGCATGAGTGAAGGAGGCTTTGCTGTGAAATAGGAAGCTGATTCTAGATGTAATTTTGGATTGGAGATGCTTAATGTGAGTCTGGAAGGAGAGTTTACAGTCTTACCAGATACCTAGGTATTTGTAGTTGTCCACATATTCTAAGTCAGAACCGTCCAGAGTAGTGTTGCTAGTCGGGCGGGCGTGTGCGGGCAGCAATCGGTTGAAGAGCATGTATTTAGTTTTACTAGCATTTAAAAGCAGTTGGAGGCCACGGAAGGAGTGTTGTATGGCATTGAAGCTTTGTTAACAGTGTCCAAAGAAGGGCCAGATATATACAGAATGGTGTCGTCTGCGTAGAGTTGGATCAGAGAATCACCAACAGCAAGAGCAACATCATTGATATATACAGAGAAAAGAGTCAGCCTGAGAATTGAACCCTGTGGCACCCCATAGAGACTGCAAGAGGTCCAGACAACAGACCCTCTGATTTGACACACTGAACTCTATCTGAGATGTAGTTGGTGAACCAGGCGAGGCAGTCATTTGAAAAGCCAAGGCTATTGAGTCTGTGATTGAGTCTGTGATAGAATACGGTGATTGACAGAGTCGAAAGCCTTGGCCAGGTCGCTGAAGACGGCTGCACAGTACTGTCTTTTATCGATGGCGGTTATGATATCATTTAGGACCTTGAGCGTGGCTGAGGTGCACCAATGACCATCTCGGAAACCAGATTGCATAGTGGAGAATGTACGGTGGGATTCGAAATGGTCGGTGATCTGTTTGTTAACTTGGCTTTCGAAGATTTTATAAAGGCAGGGCAGGATGAATATACGTCTATAACAGTTTGGGTCTAGAGTGTCTCCCCTTTGAAGAGGGGGATGACCGCGGCAGCTTTCCAATCTTTGGGGATCTCAGACGATACGAGAAGTTGAACAGGCTAGTAATAACGGTTGCAACAATTTCGGTGGATAATTTTAGAACGAGAGGGTTCAGATTGTCTAACCCAGCTATAACATACCTCCTCAGTGTAATCCCTCTCTCCTTTTCGGGAGAATGGTTCAAGAAGTTCATTACTTTTTTCAGGAAGTTTCTCTGGAGAGAGAAACAAACCCCCTTGAGTCAGCCATTCAAAATGATCAATGGACAGAAATAGAGGTGGCCTGGGCCTTCCTGATATTCAGAAAAACAATTTGGTATTTAATGCAAGGTACCCTCTTAAATGGGCTTATAACAACGATCCCACTCCTTGGGAGGTCATAAAACAAGAGGTCTTTGACATTAACATATGTTCGTTGTCTCTTCGGGCCCTGTGGTACAATCCAAAATACTGGGAAGGGATAAAGAATCCCATTTTAAAATGTTCCTGTGAGATTGCTTCCAATTTGCATACAACTTTGAGCTTTGTTGGAAGCATTCATCCCAAGCCCCTCTTTGGTAAAATGGGGGTGTGTTGAATAATGGAAAACCTTGTGGTAAATAGAGAATGGGAAGCTAAATGTATTTCCATGGTCTCTGATTTGTTTGATGACAACAATATGGGATCATTTGAACAGATCAGAAATGAATAAAATTTTCCCAATAAAGACTTCCTACTCTACTTACAAATAAGGTCACATTTTTCTAAACATGTGGGAGAGAAGATCTCCAAAGTCTACTGAATTAGAAAACTGAAATGTTTAAGTACAATAGACACTTAGCCAGTCAACTTTATAAACTCCTTACTAACTCCAGATCTTGTGTATGCCACGTGTAGAATTGTGCTGGGGCAATGATTTAGGTGTCCACCTTTCTTCTGAAACATGGGAACGTATCTGGAATTAATTTTTTTGAAAAATTGTATCCATTTCAAATGTCTGTATAGAGAGTATATCTGACCAGTAGGAAATTGAAACTCATGCGACCTTCTGTGTCTGACAAATGTTGGCACTGTAGTGGGGGCAATGGACAATTTATACACATGGTCTGGAAATGCCCTAAATTAATTCGATATTGGTCCTAAGAATTGAAATAAGTTTTAGTCATTACCGGTATACAGGTATACAGTGCATTTGGAAAGTATTCAGATCCCTTGACTTTTTCCACATTTTGTTACGTTTACAGTTGTATCCCCTTGATGATTACAAAACGAAAACAGGTTTTCAGACATTTTTGCCAATATATAAAAAAACAAAACAGAAATACCTCATTTACATAAGTATTCAGACCCTTTACTCAGTACTTTGTTGAAGCACCTTTGGCAGCGATTACAGCCTCGAGTCTTATAGGGTATGACGCTACAAGCTTGGCACAACGGTATTTGGGGAGTTACTCCCATTCTTCTCTGCAGACTATGGAATAAGGATGTAACGTAAAAAAAATGTGGAAAAAGTCAAGGGGTCTGAATATTTTCCAAAATGCACTGTATCTGGATACAATCTGGCATGTATACTCCTGCTAAAGTGTAGGCAATGAAATACTTTAAACTGTAGTAACACATGTCTAATGCAGATAGAGGATGAGTGTATCCTGTCAATTGCAGAATGCCAGGTGATATCAGAAATCTCACCTCCAATGAGTGCTTTACATGGTCAAGAGTGGGGCATATCATATTCTGAATAATGTCTTACACCATAGAAAGACTGTATGTCCCTTTACATACGGATCCAGGTTCAAACATTCATCAAGCCAGCTGGTGGGTGGGAGAGATGGGAAAGAGGGGAAATCTTTTTTGTAAAGTTGCGATTCTGCAGGTACCTGGAGAAGTGCGTCTGGGCTATACCGTGCTCTCTAACTAGAGGTTCATTGTTGCAGGTGTTAATCAGTATCCCCTCACACTGCTTGTTCTCAGACATGCGTCACCCAGAGGAGCTGTCGTTGTTACGGCCAGTGGAGGAGAAGAAAAAGAAGAAAGACACAGAGGAGGAAGTAGTAGTATATGATCTAACAAGCCTTCGGATCTCATCAGGCAGGTCCAGTGGAATTGGTGGTACACTTCAAATTTCAAAATGGATGGGCAACATTAAGTACAATAGCTTTCACTGTACAGTACATACCAAATATCATGTGACATATCCTAACTGCATGTGTAATAACGACAGGTCCAGCTCACACCCTGTCCAATGGCATGCCTGTGCACTTTGCTGACTCACCCCAGACTGAGGCTGTGTATAAGATGTTGTCTGTCAGCCTACCTGCTCCTGAGACTATCACCAAGACGCCCCGTCCCACCAGCCTTGTGGACAAGGCCCAAGTTCACAGCAGGTGAGTGTCTGTGTGTTCACAACACACATAGATATGTTTAGATATGCGTATGTTACTCTGTGTATTGTTAGTGAAAAATAACGGCGTGTAATTCAATGAATTACATGTGTTTTATTGTGGACTTTAGATGGCTGGATTCGTCTCGTTCTCTGCTCCAACAGGGAGTGCAGGAGCATGACAGACTGCTGCTACGCTTCAAATACTACTGCTTCCATGACCTGCAGCCCAAGGTAGGCCTGCAACATGCTCTCTGAGGGGCTATCCATTATTTCCTTCTTCTACCTCATGGTGGCCATGAATTGTGCTATGTGTAATCGGTCACTTTATCTACCTTGTCTCCGTCTCCAGTATGATGCAGTCCGTCTGACCCAGATGTATGAGCAGGCTCGCTGGGCCATCTTGTTAGAGGATGTTGGCTGCACAGAGGAAGAGATGATGCTCTTTGCTGCCCTTCAGGTAAACAAACAAGAACTGTCCCCAAAGGTTATTCTCTGTCTATGACACATTGCTTCCCTTCTCTTTCACACTGTTATACGTTTGTGTGTGCGCTATCCTCAGCACCACATTGGTAAGGTGTCTCTGTCAGAGCCCCGGCTGATGACATCATGTCCTGCCATGGATGACCTTGACTCCGCCCTTCAGTGTTTGGAGGTGAAGATGGATGCAGAGGAGTGCAGTGCTGAAGACATGCTGGTTAGTCCCTCTGATTCTCCACCATACTGTAGCAGTCTGTAATGTGAAGATGGATGCAGAGGAGTGCAGTGCTGAAGACATGCTGGTTAGTCCCTCTGATTCTCCACCATACTGTAGCAGTCTGTAATGTGAAGATGGATGCAGAGGAGTGCAGTGCTGAAGACATGCTGGTTAGTCCCTCTGATTCTCCACCATACTGTAGCAGTCTGTAATGTGAAGATGGATGCAGAGGAGTGCAGTGCTGAAGACATGCTGGTTAGTCCCTCTGATTCTCCACCATACTGTAGCAGTCTGTAATGGTGATCAGGGCTGATTTGTAAGGAAGCAAAAAAAGTGACATGGAAAAAGTTGAATTGCAACCGCACATGACACAAAATAGACACAGGGCTTTATCTCTTCACAGGAAACAATGAGGGTAGCACCAGAGCTGCATGACTACTTGAACATCTTCAGGTAAGATGGGTTGACAACATACATCACTACTGGCTGGCTGAACGCCCTCTGACTCACATCCATCTTTCTGCCGGTGACCACCTTTTCCTGCCATGGATTTTAGATTGGATATCGATCACACAAGATATATGAGACTCTGATAGTCTGGATGAGTGTTTATAGACACACACACCCACAAGCAAACACACACTAACCGCAGCTACGGTTTTATTGACACGCTCACTCACACAGACATACAACTGCGTACCCTTTCCAATGTTGCTGAAAACCCTTAGCATTCTAGTTTGCTTCATCTCACTCTCTACTAGACCAAAGAGACTGACACTAAAGGGCTATAAGCAGTTCTGGTTCACGTTCAACAACACATCCATCTCCTACTACAAGAGTAAAGAGGAGAGCCTCAAGGAGCCCATTCAGCAGATGAATCTCAAAGGTCAAATGTACTGACGTTCACTGTGGTGAAAATGCCCACCCACATGCACATACTCTACATTCAGCCCACATTTTCACATAGAACCACAACCACACAAGTTGACACGAAGATGTGTAGTACATAGAGCATCAGAAAGGACATTCTAGATATAATGACGTTTCTTCACTGGTGACTTTAACAAGCCAAATGAGTCCAAACTGGTCCCATAAGGAAGTGCTGTGCTCCCCAGGCTGCGAGGTGGTCCCAGACATTAGTGTGGCTGGTCAGAAGTTCTGCATCAGACTGCTGATTCCTGGGCCTCAGGGCATGAATGAGGTCTACCTACGCTGTGAGAATGTAAGGAACTCAACTCTCAGCTCACTCTGTTCGAAGCACTCTTCCTATAAGTAAAAAGCTATTCGAATTTGACCACTGGTTTGTGTACATGTATATAACATGTCCCAAGGAATAGACCCAACTGCTATAAGAACAGTTTCCTCTTCAGTGTCACCCTGACCCTACATATAAATGTACTATATCCCACTATGCTATGCTATGGTTTCTTTCCATCTTTCCATATGTCCATTCCTCCCCCTTCCACTAGGAGCTGCAGTACAGCAGGTGGATGGCAGCTTGCCGTTTAGCCTCCAAGGGGAAGAGTCTAGCAGACAGCTCCTTCTCTAATGAGGTGCAGAATATCCAGTCCTTCCTGGACATGCAGCGAACCACCCCCGGGGTCAATGCTGCTCAGACTGATGACATCATCAACACACACGGCCTTGTATCCCCACGCTACCACAAAAAGTACAAGTCCAAACAGGTAAGAGTCATGTGATCTGGGCGGAACTCGAATGTATGGTAAGAGAAGCAAACAATAAGATTCAGTCTCCAGTGATTCTAACCATTCCTCTGCTCTGTCAGCTAACTCCCCGCATCCTGGAAGCCTATCAGAATGTGGCCCAGCTCCCTCTAACAGATGCTCTCCTCAGGTTTCTTCAGATCTGGCAGGCTCTACCTGAGTTCGGGGTGTGTTATTTTGTGGTGAGGTGAGTACATGTCTTTTTGTCAAATAGTCAAATCAAATTGTATTTGTCACATGCGCAGAATACAACAGACCTTACAGTGAAATGCTTACTTACAAGCCTTTAACCAACAATGCTTTAAGAAGTTAAGAAAAAAATAAGTGTTTTGTAAAAAATAGATAAGTAGAAAATAGAAAATAAAAGTAACAAATAATTAAACAGCAGCAGTAAAATAACAAGCGAGGCTATATACAGGGGGTACCAGTACAGAGTCAATGTGCAGGGGCACCGGTTAGGCGAGGTAATTGAGGTAATATGTACATGTAGGTAGAGTTAAAGTGACTATGCATAGATTATAAACAGAGAGTAGCAGCAGTGTAAAAGAGGGGTCTGGGTAGCCCTTTGATTAGCTGTTCAGGAGTCTTATGGCTTGGGGGTAGAAGCTGTTAAGAAGCCTTTTGGACCTCGACTTGGCGCTCCGGTACCGCTTGCTGTGCGGTAGCAGAGAGAACAGTCTATGACTAGGGTGGCTGGAGTCTTTGACAATTTCTAGGGCTTGATATGATACTGCCTGATTTAGAGGTCCTGGATGGCAGGAGGCTTGGCTCCAGTGATGTACTGGGCCGTACGCACTACTCTCTGTAGTGCCTTGCGGTCGGAGGCCGAGCAGTTGCCATACCAGGCAGTGATGCAACCAGTCAGGATGCTCTCGATGGTGCAGCTGTAGAACCTTTTGAGGATCTGAGGACCCATGCCAAATCTTTTCAGTCTCCTGAGGGGGAATAGTTTACAGATATCTGCCTCGTCAACATAGCACTAAATCTGATCTCACTTGAAATTACCCAAATCCGACACATTTCCTGTATAAACACAGGTTTAAGGGATGCCGTAAAGATGAGGTCCTCGGCGTCACCAACAACCGTCTCATCCGCATTGACCTCGGCACCGGAGATGTGGTGAAGACGTGGAGATACAACATCATGAAGCAGTGGAATGTCAACTGGGATATCCAGCAGGTACACGTCTCACTTTTTACCTAATTATGTTTCTTCATGTATCTGTTACTTGGTCTGTATTATATCAAATATGTAATAATAATAATATTTCATTTGTAAAGTGAATTTCCCAGGCTCAATGCGCATAAGGTATAAAACAAAACACACAAAAATGAATGTGCAGGTAGAACATTCCAGAGCTGAGAGGCCACGTGAAGGCCCTGTCACCCATGCTGCACAGATTTGTGGACTGGTGTGACCAGGGCCTGGTTTCCCGATAGCGATGGAACTTAGGCTTACGAGTATTTTAACGATGCAGCTTTCCTCTAACGGCCAAAGATGTAACACGTGTTACCCAAAACACCATGCAGAGAGGACGGTCAGTCGATACGTGCGTCATTAAGGCATGTGTCGATACTGATAGGATCGAAAGAAAAGCAGTGCTTGTGCGCTAAGCAGTGAAGAGCTTAGCGCACAAACATCGTCTGTCCTCGGTTGCAACACTCACTACCGAGTTCCAAACTGTTTCTGGAAGCAACGTCAGCACAAGAACTGTTCGTCGGAAACTTCATGAAATGGTGTTCCATGGCTGAGCAGCCGCACACAAGCCTAAGATCACCATGCGCAATGCCAAGCATCGCCTGGAGTGGTGTAAAGCTCGCCGCCATTGGTCTCTGGAGCAGTGGAAACATGTTCACTGGAGTGATGAATCACGCTTCACCATCTGGCAGTCCGACGGACAAATCTGGGTTTGGCGGATGCCAGGAGAACGCTACCTGCCCAAATGAATAGTGCCAACTGTAAAGTTTAGTGGAGGAGGAATAATGGTCTGGGGCTGTTTTTCATGATTCGGGCTAGGCCCCTTAGTTCCAGTGAAGAGACACAATAACACTACAGCATATAATGACATTCTAGATGATTCTGTGCTTCCAACTTTGTGGCAACAGTTTCACGAAGGCCCTTTCCTGTTTCAGCATGACAATACTCCCCTGCACAAAGCGAGGTCCATACAGAAATGGTTTGTCGAGATCAGTGTGGAAGAACTTCACTGGCCTGCACAGAGCCATGACCTCAACCCATCGAACACCTTTGGGTTGAATTGGAACGTCAACTGCGAGCCAGGCCTAATCGGCCAACATCAGTGCCCGATCTCACTAATGCTCCCCACAGCAATGTTCCAACATCTAGTGGAAGACCTTCCCAGAAGAGTGAAGGCTGTAATAGCAGCAAATGGGGGACCAACTCCATATTTTAATGCCCATGATTTTGGAATGAGATTTTCAATGAGCAGGTGTCCACATACTTTTCGTAATGTAGAGTATTTTTGTGTGTCATCTGCATAAATATTAAAGTTTCATCCAAATCTTCGGATTAGTATACCAAGTGCTAGCATGTATATAGAGAACAAGAGTGGCCCCCAGAACTGAGCCCTGTGGAACCCCTTGAGTGACTGTGGCAGGGTTGGATTTATAATTACCAAGAGTTACACATTCTTGTCTGTCAGTCTCTGTGCCAGAGAATCCAAGCAAGTTCTTAAGTCTGCTGATGAGAATCTCATGATTCGGTGTGTCAAATGCTGCTGTCATGCCCATAAGTAAAAGGATGCTAGTGTCTCCATCATCAGCTGCCATCAACAAGCTATTTGTTACTTTTACCAGGGCTGTCTTTGTTCTCTGCCATGCACAGAAGCCGGACTGGAAGGGTTCATGCAGATTGTTGGTTGAAAGGTAGTTATGTAGCTGTATTGAGACCACACGTTCAAGGACCTTTGATAGAAATGGCAAGTTGGAAATTGGTATGTAATTGCTTAGGGTGTTGGGGTCCAGTCCAGGTTTTTTCAATGTTAGTATAATGGAGGCAGTTTTCTGAGAAGAATGAGGCTGGATTTTATGATTGCTGTTAGAATAGGGACCAAGGGGCAGATAGTTTAACTCATATTTTGGACAATTTCAGAGACAGATGTTGGGGTTGTCAATTAGAATGTGTTTAAACTGCAGCTGTGAGGCTCAGTATGAAGAAGAGGGGCAGGTCCTAAGCAAGGTGTAGTTTGTACAGTGCAGTAGATGTCCTTGATTTTGTATTGGGGAAATTAAAGAAAACTGTTGCATTGCTCAATGGAGGGGGTAAAGGATCTGGGGTTTTAACTAATTTCTTTACAACAAAAAAATCGGGGCTTAACTAGCGTTAGCACAATGACTGGAAATCTATGTTAACTGCTAGCATGGTAGTAGATACCATATACTTCTAGTAATTGTGCTAACGCTAGTTAGCATTGGCTCGGAAAACTACCTCTAACTTCCTTCATACTGGATGCAGAGATAAACATTTTATCCATGAGTTTATATGACTCTGGTGATGTAGAGAAAGGGCTTCATTGCCAAAATCCTCTATTCTTTATTCCAGGTGGCCATCGAGTTCAATGGCAATGTGAACATTGCCTTCAGCTGTGTGACTGCTACCTGCAAGATTGTGCACGAGTACATTGGGGGCTACATCTTTATGGCCACACGCACCAGAGAACAGACAGAGGTGTTGAACCAGGAGCTCTTTTACAAGCTGACTGGTGGCCATGAAGCCCTCTAAATATCCATGAGATGAACATCTGGATCTCTCTTTATGGTTTCATGATACTGTCATAGACAGCTAGCTGGTCTGACTAGCATGGTCTAGCTGGTTATGTTTGTTGTCCAGCATAGTCTAGCTGGTCTGACCAGCTTGGTCTAGCTGGTCATGCTTGTTGTCCAGCATAGTCTAGCTGGTCTGACCAGCATGGTCTAGCTGGTTATGCTTGTTGTCCAGCATGGTCTGGCCAGCATGGTCTAGCTGGTTATGCTTGTTGTCCAGCATGGTCTAGCTGGTCTGACCAGGATGGTCTAGCTGGTTATGCTTGTTGTCCAGCATAGTCTAGCTGGTCTGACAAGCATGGTCTAGCTGGTTATGCTTGTTGTCCAGCATGGTCTAGCTGGTCTGACCAGCATGGTCTAGCTGGTTATGCTTGTTGTCCAGCATAGTCTAGCTGGTCTGACCAGCATGGTCTAGCTGGTTATGCTTGTTGTCCAGCATAGTCTAGCTGGTCTGACCAGCATGGTCTAGCTGGTCTGACTAGCATGGTCTAGCTGGTTATGCTTGTTGTCCAGCATAGTCTAGCTGGTCTGACCAGCATGGTCTAGCTGGTTATGCTTGTTGTCCAGCATGGTCTAGCTGGTTATGCTTGTTATCCAGCATGGTCTAGCTGGTCTGACCAGCATGGTCTAGCTGGTTATGCTTGTTGTCCAGCATGGTCTAGCTGGTCTGACCAGCATGGTCTAGCTGGTTATGCTTGTTGTCCAGCATGGTCTAGCTGGTCTGACCAGCATGGTCTAGCTGGTTATGCTTGTTGTCCAGCATAGTCTAGCTGGTCTGACCAGCATGGTCTAGCTGGTTATGCTTGTTGTCCAGCATGGTCTAGCTGGTCTGACCAGCATGGTCTAGCTTGTTATCCTGGTTTACCAGCATAGTCTAGCTGATTACCCATATGGAAAATAATCATGAAAATCAAATAAGAATATTGTATGGCAGAAGAAGAGTATTTGTACCAATATCTAATAAGTTATCTAGGATCTGGTAAGATTTTGTATGTTTTTCCTTATATGTCAGTGATGTACTTGTATATGTGTTATATGCCTTATATGACATACACTATTGAATACATGATTGTGGTGAATTTCCAACATAGATATGGTATGATATATTTGAGTAAAATATATTAATTATGACTCATCTATGAATATTATAAGGTGTATGCTCTACAAAATAAATGCTTTCCTTATGGGTTTCACATTGTTTTTCTTACAAGTCAACATATAAGAAAGACTGAAAATTACTATAAGAAAAATACAATATTTGTATATACATTTTCCAGTATGAGTTTCCATAGTTAAAGCTGGGCAGCACCTCCTATCCAGGGTTTTAACCAAGCCCAGCTTAGCTTTGATATTTGTCACTGACTACTACCAATGTGCTATTGTGAGAATGATAGTTGAGAGATCACCACTATCTAAGTAGATTCACTGCTGCTATCAAAGTCATTCTTTCCCTTCCTCCTCCCCCTCCTTTCCCGTGTCCCCCTTCCTCCCCCTGCTCCTCCTCTTCTCCCCCTCCTGCTTTCCTCCTTCCTCCACCTGCTCCTCCTCCCCCTCCTACTTTCCCCATCCCACTTCCTCCTCCACCTGCTCCTCCTCCTCTTCTCCCCCTCCTTCCTCCTCCTCTTCTCCCCATCCTGCTTTCCCCCGTCCCCTTCCTCCACCTGCTCCTCCTCCTCTCCTCCCCCTCCTTCCCACTCCTGCTCCTCCTCTTCTCCCCCTCCTTCCTCCTCCTCTTCTCCCCATCCTGCTTTCCCCGTCCCCTTCCTCCACCTGCTCCTCCTCCTCTTCTCCCCCTCCTTCCTCCTCGTCCTCTTCTCCCCATCCTGCTTTCCCCCCTTTCTTCCTCTTGCTCCTCCTCGCGGCGGACTCTCCATCTTTCTTGAATTAGTGTGTCGTTGCGTGCACTAGTGACGTCAGACAGTGGCATGCAAGTACTTTGAAATGTGTATGTCCCATATGTGAGACATTAGAAGGCTAAATTAAAATGTCTCTTGTATGTTTTTTATAGAATACACTTCAAATGTATGTTATGTCTAAATGTTACCCACCCATATACTGTAATTCAGATATTACAAGAATCTCCTATGAATATTGTAAGTATATTTGCTGCCATATGTATTTCTTACAAGTTCCAGGTAGAACATATAAAATATTGTTAAATTCTTCTATATCTTTTCCATATGGTTATGCTGGTATGTCATTTATTGTCTTAAGTAATTCCTCTTTTAGATGTCTTCAGCTGTGTGACTGCTACCTGCAAGATTGTGCACGTGTACATTGGGAGCTACATCTTCATTGCCACACACACCAGAGAGCAGACAGAGGTGTTGAACCAGGAGCTCTTTTACAAGCTGACTGGTGGTCATGAAGCCCTCTAAATATCCATGGGATGAACATCTGGATCTCTCTTCATGGTTTCATGATACTGTCATAGACAGCTAGCTGGTGTGTCAATCTAAGTAACATAGACAGCTAGCTGGTGCGTCAATCTAAGTAACATAATAAAAAAATCCCCATCAAAATCCTTCAGTTTAAGCTACAGATATCAGTTTTACGTGGGCTGCGTCTCAATCCACCGCGGCCTCCTATGTCAGCCTTCCGCATCTGCGGTGGAAGGTGGCCGTGTGTCACGGGACTCGTCTGAAGGTAAGCCATACAGACAAATGGAGGTAGTTTTGTGTCCCCCAAAAATGTGGGTTAAATATGTGTTCAAAAAAAATATATACAGTATATATATTTCCTGAGCATTCACAGATGTAGGAAAGACACTTCAAAAACGTATTCCTTATGATAATTTTTTCTACTGTCTATTCTGCCATTTATGTATGTGTTATTCACCATTTATGTATGTGTTTCTATGGGCTATAGTAGCACAGACCAAATTCAATATTTCATCAAATAATTTAGTCATATTATTTTTGGAAACGTACCTTTTTGGATACCCCCCCCCTCTAGAGCTCTGACTCTTAAAGGTTAAACAATGTGATGCTGGTTTTGCTGGTGGCCAGTTTATGCTGGTACGCTGCAGAATCACCAGCATACCAGCATCAAAGTGTCTAAAACACAATGAAGGCTGGTCACCAGCAAAACCAGCACATGTTAGTTACCCAGCCTGGCCTCATAGACTAGACGTAACAAAGTAAATGAAAATCCAGAACATTCAAATGAGTATGATATGTTACGTTTGGTATTGTTACATAAGACAGAAGGTTACTTACGTGAAAGTCTACCAACCCAAAGGTTGCGTGTTTGAATCTCATCACGGACAACTTTAGCATTTTAGCTAATTAGCAAAAATACCAGCATCACCAGCTTATCCAGCTAGTCGACCAGCCTAACCAATCTACCACCCAAAGGTTGTGTGTTCAAATATCATCACAGACAACTTTAACATTTGAGCTAATTAGCAACTTTGCAACCATTGTTCCCTCTAAACTGTGTGCATGTCATGACTGCCATGCAAATAAATATCAGCCCGCGCAGAGAATCACAAGAACTTCACTTAGCTTTCTAGAGTTTTCCCACTATCAACGTTTCCCTTTACTGTGGCAATTGTATCGAATCAACATTAGCCACTTTCAATGCAACATACCGAAACAAAACAAACTATGCAAGACTTAGTATGCACAACTAACTATGCAAGAGATTTTGTTGTAAGCAGAGGGCATTGGAACAGGATTCTATTGCATTGACAGGCACAACTCATGCCTATACTCTACTACACGGACTAATGCGCTATAACCAATCAGAGCTGCAGTAGGCTTATATGCAAATAGACCATTGCCATATATGGATTTGTGCCATTCACTGGACTGTCTTACAGCATGAGCTGTCGTGATTATTACGCGCTTGTTTTGAGATCAACGCGAAAGCTGCATGTAGCCACATGCGCACATTTGTTAATATTCTTTGCTAGTTAGTGAATTATTAGCCCAGATACGAACTTCTACAGATGCACCATTGAGAGCATCCTGTCGGGCTGTATCACTGCCTGGTTTGGCAATTCCACCGTCCACAACCGCAGAGGGTGGTACGGTCTGCCCAACTCATCATCGGGGGCACACTGACTGCCAGGACGTCTACAGCACCTGCTATCACAGGAAGGCCAAGAAGGTCAATCAAGGACCTCAGCCACCCAAGCCACGGCCTTTTCGTCCAGCAATGTCAGAGTCTGTAATATATATTATTCCGGACTCTGACATTGCTCGTTCTGATATTTCTTAATTTTTACTTTTTGAATTATGTGCGTATTGCTAAGAATTATTACTGCACTGTTAGAGATAGAAACGCAAGCATTTCGCTGCACCTGCGATAACATCTGCAAATCTGTGTATGTGACCAATACACTTTGATTTGACTATGCATACTGCCTAAATGCCTAAAAGAAAGGTTGCTACAGCTGCAGCATTTGTGTTAAGGACTCACTGCTTTATTTATTCGTTTTAGTTTAAAACTGGGGACATGGTTCTTGTGATTATGTACATGTAGCCAGTACTTTTAGTAGTCTTCCGATGATAGTGAAGTAAACGACCAGCATCAATGCTGCGTAAACAATTGACTCCCTCGAACATACCCAGAACCATTGAGCAGGCCATTTTCCCATAACTACTTGCGCGCTTCTACATTGTACGTTCGCAGATGACCAAAATGGCGGATTCGTCGGTGGGTACTCGATAGTCCCAAATCATTATACAACTACAACGTTTATATCCAGATGTTTACCCTCAACTTTCGTGAATATATATTTTCAATATCTTATCTTTCGACAGGTCGGTGTTGTCGAGGGCTGTAGGCTCCCTGTTCTTAGAAAAAATCAGGAAAACGAAGATGAGTGGCGTGAGTATCGTCCTCTTGGCTACCACTAGGGTAGCTGGCGCAAACGTTAATAGCTGCTTAATAAAACAACTGTCATGACTGAATGTTTGAAAACACAAGCGGCTAGTTACGGTAGTGGCACATAGTAAACAAAGGCACTGGTGACTTTTAATGGAGATTTCAATTGTTTACTAATTGTCTATCAGTTACGAAAGCATTAACGTTAGCTAGATACATATTTTGATTCTGTAGCTATGCTGAAGTTAGCTCCATTTAACGTAACGATGTTGTGTTTTGTAGACAAAAACTTTGCTAGCTAGCTTCGTAGCCAATGTATAAATTCAGATAGCGAAGAGACCCACAGATTGGATAGGTTTCTAGATCTGTCATGTCGTGTGATGTTTTTCTTGCAGCCTTGGCTGAAATTCTCAGTGTGAAAGAGATCCCAGGGAGAAAGCTCTACTATGTCCACTATATTGACTGTGAGTATCCTATACTTCATCATGTAAATGTGAGTGTAAAACTCCAACATTGCCATCAGTGATATTGACAGAAGAAGCAGATATGTGTAAATGTCAAGTTGGCAAACATTTGACTAGAGATCAACTCAGGTGTGTGTATATGTGTTTGTGCCTCTGCTTGTTTAAAGTCAACAAGCGTCTGGATGAGTGGGTTACGCCGGACAGGCTTGACGTGAAGAAGCTCCAGTTCCCTAAGAAGGAAGCTAAAACGCCCACTAAGAATGGGCTTCCGGGGTCGCGGCCCAGCTCCCCGGAGAGCGAAGTGGTAAGAGCGGCCGGAGCTGGCCCCCAACATACCCCCAGCAGGCCCCCACAGCCGCAAGCCCAGCAGAAGTCTATACCCACCAAAACTTCTCTACCAGACTTTCAAGTGTTGCAACAACAAGCTCAGGTTTGGTAGTAGTGTCTTAAGCCCAATCCTGGCAATTGTACCCTGTTGCTTGCCATCTACATTATAACCAATGTTCTTTTCCTGCAGTTGTGGTTAATACTTAATGCTGAGATGTTGGAAAAGCTATTTTTGTTAAACAACTACTCTACTGTACAACCCAATTGTTATCACCACCACCATTTGGTCTGCAGTCTTTTGGAGCTATGATATTTTAGTTAAATTAGACCAATGAACATGATGAAATGATAGACCTGGCCATTTCTGCTTCATGAATCATTTCAAAGATCTGTGAAATGCTACTTCCAGTAGCTTAATTCAAGATTTATATGAAACAACGTTTCTCTGGTCTTGCCTTCTGTTGGCTGATATACAAACGCATTTACATATGTTTTAGCCTAAGGCCAGACAAAATTGATTCACTGTTTAACGGATTTTCCCCCAGAAAAGTGAGGCGAGCAAGCAAAAAACAAAACGAAAAAATAGTTAAGGTGATAAGGAATAACAGTACTTTACCACATTGTGGTAGTCTTAACAAATTCAAGAATAATTAACCATTACATTTGTAATTAAATTAAAATGTTGATGCATAATAATGAGTTCATTACCTGAATGCATCTCTATAGCCTATAGGTGTTATCAAAATATTCATACAAATATGATTAGGCCTCTCATAGACTAGGCCTTGTAGAAAGAGGGTCAATCAAGTTAGGTCTGCCAAATGAATGTAGCATTGGAAATATATACAGAAAGCCAGCCATAGAGTATAACCTATCATCATAAAAAAAAAGTTGTTTATAACATGCACAATTGGAAGCATCAATCTATATAGATCAAGCGTGACTAAATTCGAGCCCAGTAACTTCTCACCGCATCCTCCTTCGATTGTCTCGTCTGGCTGCCACGAAAAGCCCCCACCTGGTGATCTGTGTGCGTGCCACTGGCGATGTACTTTACTGGACATGTTAGTTGTTCTCGGCGGTTCATCATCACTTCAAACGCATTCCGTCGTGGTGTTATCGGTTGGCCTACTACTACTGGTAGTACCGGTAAAATGTAAGTTATGAATCGCAAATCACCATACAGCTGACACACTTCGATTTCATCGATCATTTTGACTTCAATTTGGTTGTCCAAAATACTATCAGCTTGCACTGCGTCTTTGCTGATGAATACCCTGATCTCTAGCCAGTCAATTGGTTAAATTATATTTTTTCATCTATTAATCGCTTCCGATAGATCTGAAAAATGATGCAATAACCATGGATTTAATTGACTGTTTGTTTATAATGAGGGATGTCCCACGTTTAACCTGGACACATAAATAGTAGGACTTTGCGCTGACTTCTGTCATGAGAGAGAAATTAAACATCTATACGTCGCCTGCATGTGCCAGCGTGTGTCTTTCACTGTCCAATCCGAGGCTCGAACATCTCAGGCTGTTTGGTCTCTTGGGCATCAACTTGGGAAAGCCTCAAGGGAGAACGGACAGTGCATTATAAACAAAGAGCCGCATACAGTTGAAGTCGGAAGTTTACATACACTTAGGTTGGAGTCATTAAAACTCGTTTTTCCAACCACCCCACACATTTATTGTTAACAAACTATAGTTTTGGCAAGTCGGTTAGGACATCTACTTTGTGCATGACACAAGTAATTTTTCCAACAATTGATTACAGACAGATTATTTCACTTATAATTCACTGTATCACAATTCCAGTGGGTCAGAAGTTTACATACACTAAGTTGACTGTGCCTTTAAACTGCTTGGAATATTCCAGAAAATGATGTCATGAATTTAGAAGCTTCTGATAGGCTAATTGACATAATTTTAGTCAATTGGAGGTGTACCTGTGGATGTATTTCAAGGCCCACCTTCAAACTCAGTGCCTCTTTGCTTATTATTTTTTTATTTTGGGGGGGTGTGGAGAAAAGTGAGGCGGGGCATCCGTTAAACAGTAATTCAACTTTGTCCGGCCTAAGTTTATTCTAAAACATAAACAGGTTTGTATTGTCTTGACCTTTTATTAGGTCATTCTATTTTTAAATCATGTTCAGTCTCTATGCAAACTGTATGTTTTTGTTTTGATCTACTCAAGTGTATGCTATCTTGACTGGGTTATTGATTAGGCTTTTATTACAATGTTCAATGAATAACGTAAATTGAAGTGATAATACAGCGCATTGTTTGAGTGTGACTGTCAGTTAATCCCCCTTCTTTCTGTTCAAATTCAGAGGAAGAGTCTAGACCTCAACCTTCAAACTGCCACAGCTCCTTCCAGAGGCAAAACTCTCCCCACGCCGGTACAGCATCAATTTACCCATTCTACACAGCCATGATTAAGACCTGTTTGGTCCACAAAGTCAGAATGGGTTCATAGCTACATTTGAATAGTAACGACAACAAACACATTTATGTAAGAACTCCTACAGTTGTATAATTCTAAAATGAAGGAGAAACATCTTAAAGTAGGTGATTTCTAGTGATATTGATAACTGTGTGGGGGGGTTTGTCCCGGACCTAGTATATAACTGTCTGGTCATGTAAAATATAGCTAGAACACCTGTTATGCCTGTGGTGGGGTTGGGATTTGAAATCCCATCAACATAATCTTTAAATATTCATTATTTTCAGTTGCTCCAAAGCTTTTTCTCATGTCTGCCCATGTCTCATCTCTCATACAGAAGAGGAAAGCAGAGTCTGTGTCTCTGGCAACACAAGTGTCCCCGGCAACCCCCGTGCCATCCTTGCCAGGTTCGGTTGAAGCCTCCCAGGCGTCTGTTTACCCTGCTGTAAGGGACACCAACACCTTCAACCTCAAATCCAATGCTCGCGATGACCATGAGCAGCTTACCTCTCTCACCACGGTAAACCAACATTTGATAACTTTGTGTTTCGGTAATGATCAATCGCTAGTCTCCCACTATTACTCTGTTGGTGTTTGATTTCTTAATTCCCCCCTTTTCAAATGATCCCAGAATGGTACTGCCCGTCGCCCCATGCCCAATCAGCCAGGCAGGAAGAGGAAGCAGCCCCCCAACTGCGGGGGAACCGATGAGGTATGGAACACTTTAGGGCTTATGGGCATGGCTTCTTTAACCAAGTCATTATTTGCCCTCATTTCAACTGTAGACCACCGTATCTTCTCCCATCATTCACATTTGTAGAGTAACACACTTTAGCAACATACTGGCATCAACAAGTCATTCTTCTGTTTTCAGAAATTGCGTCAGCATCCTTTTAGCTTGAACACGTCTAAAAGAAAACTGATTTTAATACAGGACAAACTTGTTATGGATGTCACTAATACCCAGTTAGCGATAGGGCCCTTACTATGCTAGACTAGTATGAGCCGGGATACTAGATTAGAGTTGACTAACAGGATCGTACTTTCCTAGTCCTATACGTTTACCTTTCATGGTTATATGCTTTCAGTTAGACTGATCTGAGCAAGTCAATTCAATGTTGGTATCAGCACAAGCACATTTTCAACCATGTTACTTGCAGCATTGTAGCTAGTGATAGTGTGAGAAGGCGAAACTGCATTTTACGTAATTGTGTGTGAATTCTGGAATTATTAACCTTTGTGAATTATTGCCTTCCCCTTTCTGTTTTAATGTTAAGATATCCCTTCCAAATTAACAAAGAAATAAAGAACAGGTCAATATAATATATGCAGAAATCTCCCTGGTGACCTTTAACTCCTGAATCTTCCCACATTGATAAAATTAGTATAAACAATAATAATTTTCCTTCCCTCTTAAATCAGTGTCCAAAAGCCCTCGTCCGCTTGTGTTTTTCTGCTAGATAATAAAGGTTTTCCAGTATAACAACAGCCCCCGATGTGCCAATGTCTATCTGCAGCCAGGAGAGGTCCGTCTCATTTCCTTCTCATTGCCTGTTTGCCTGTCTCTCTTTGTTTATGGAATTATTTTAAAGGTTATGGCCTTCAATCAGACCTTTGGTATTTCATGTGAAAGCTTTGTAAGGAATGCTCCCTATTTTTAATCAGTTATTTCATCTTTATTAGTTGCCTTTTATTTTGACAAGATTCTAAGCGATGTATCAGATAATGGAATAATATCGTTCTCTTCCTTTCTGCTGCTCCCTTCCTACCATCTTGCATCAGGACTCGCAGGACAGCTCTGATGGCATCCCCTCCACCCCTCGCATGACTGGCAGTCTGGTGTCAGACCGTAGCCATGACGACATTGTCACGCGTATGAAGAACATTGACTGCATTGAACTGGGCCGCCACAGGCTGAAGCCCTGGTACTTCTCGCCCTACCCACAGGAACTGACCACATTGCCTATTCTCTACCTCTGTGAGTTCTGCTTGAAGTACCTCAAGAGCCTCAAGTGTCTGCAGAGGCATCTGGTGAGACACTAGATTGGAATATCTCAATGAAATGTATGTAACACCAATACAAGAGCCAGAGGGGAGAGGGTTGCTGTGCAGTCGTAGTATTGCGTTTGAGCTGCAGAACATGTCATCACGTATTATTCTCCTCCTCTCTCATCCAGACCAAGTGTAATCTTCGGCATCCCCCTGGCAATGAGATCTACCGCAAGGGCACCATCTCCTTTTTTGAAATAGATGGCAGAAAAAACAAAGTGAGTAATGTCCATGATCCTCCCTGCTGCCTGGTCACACCTCGTCACTGTAATGAGTTTCTCGCTTAACAACTCTTGTTTCTTTCATGTTTGCCAGACATACTCTCAGAACCTGTGTTTACTGGCCAAGTGTTTCCTGGACCACAAGACGCTGTACTATGACACAGACCCCTTCCTCTTCTACGTCATGACAGAGTACGACTCCAAGGGCTTCCACATAGTGGGCTACTTCTCCAAGGTACATGAAATGCTTCTTATCACCTGGTGCTTGCAGTTAAACCCGTTGCTCATGAAGATAAGCAATAATACTGTGTAATACTTGACATTACAACCAACCCTTTAGACATGTTGAAAATGCACCCGACTTACTCTCTTTTTCTGTGCGCAGGAGAAAGAGTCGACGGAAGATTACAACGTGGCCTGTATCCTCACCTTACCTCCCTACCAGCGGAGAGGCTACGGCAAATTGCTCATTGAGTTCAGTAAGTGAACCAGTAAGAAGTTATTGACTTTAAAACGTGGATTTTAAACCCACTGGCTCCAGATTATCTATAAGTCTTTGCTAGGTAAAGCCCCGCCTTATCTCAGCTCACTGGTCACCATAGCAACACCCACCCGTAGCACGCGCTCCAGCAGGTGTATTGCACTGGTCATCCCCAAAGCCGAAACTTCCTTTGGCCGCCTTTCCTTCCAGTTCTCTGCTGCCAATGACTGGAACGAACTGCAAAAATCACTGAAGCTGGAGACTTATATCTCCCTCTCTAACTTTAAGCATCAGCTGTCAGAGCAGCTTACTGATCACTGTACCTGTACACAGCCAATCTGTAATAGCACACCCAACTACCACATCCCCATATTATTACACCCTCTTGCTCTTTTGCACCCCAGTATCTCTACTTGCACATCATCATCTGCATATCTTTCAGTCCACTATTAATGCTAAATAATAAAAAAAAATTGCCTCTAGGGCCTATTTATTGCCTACCTCCCTACTCGTCTACATTTGCACACACTGTACATAGATTTTTCTATTTTTCTTTTGTGTTATTGACTGTGCGTTGGTTTGTGTAACTCTGTGTTGTTTTTGTCGCACTGCTTTGCTTTATCTTGGCCAGGTCGCAGTTGTAAATGAGAACTTGTTCTCAACTGGCCTACCTGGTTAAATAAAGGTTAAATAAATAAAAAAGAAATCTGTACAAACAGTTTATACAGTGTGTGTGTGTTAAAATGTGGCCATTCATTATGCCATAACTGAAGGTGTTGTCTTTTGGTCATCAGGTTATGAGCTGTCTAAGGTAGAGGGGAAGACGGGCACACCAGAGAAGCCTCTGTCTGACCTGGGGCTGCTCTCCTACCGCTCCTACTGGTCCCAGACCATCCTGGAGATACTCATGGA
The DNA here is from genome assembly GCF_045679555.1 of Salvelinus alpinus. NCBI lineage: Eukaryota > Metazoa > Chordata > Actinopteri > Salmoniformes > Salmonidae > Salvelinus > Salvelinus alpinus. The sequence goes on along the minus strand of NC_092098.1, from coordinate 11,914,456 downwards.
CCTCAAGCCTGACAATGGGGAGCGGCCGCAGATCACCATCAAGTACGCCTCTGTCCTGTTGTTCTCCCAGCTTGTTCTCTGTTATAGCTCAAGCTGCTGTTATTTCTGTAACCTAATATCATGCGTCTTGTGTATTTCCAGTGACATCAGCGAGATCACCAGCGTGAAGAAAGAGGATGTCATATCTACACTTCAGTACCTTAACCTAATTAACTACTATAAGGTGAGGGATACTAGTGCAGGGAACAGCACTTCACTTTTTTTTTTTTAAATGAAAGGGCAATCTTGATCAGCATATTTGAACCTCTTCTCTCCCTGTGGCTTCTCAGGGCCAGTATATCCTGACTCTTTCGGAGGACATAGTGGAGGGGCATGAGAGGGCAATGCAGAAGCGTCACCTGCGCATCGACTCCAAATGCCTTCACTTCACCCCCAAGGACTGGAGCAAGAGGGGCAAGTGGTAGGACCGTATCTGGTTCTCCTGGTCTCTTTCTCTCTTACCGCATACTTTCCTGAAGCACTCCGTGTGAAGAGCACCACACAGGTCTCCTCAGAGAGGATCAAAGATTTACAAATTAACAAGAACTGTGTTTATATTCAGCCTCATTTTTCTGAATCATGTCCATCCTCCTATTGCCCTCACCAGATTCTCTCTGTCATTAGCAACAGTAGATCCATTTGCTTAGTCTCAGTAGTAGGAGTGGTCATCTATTAATGTTGGATAGATGACTCCTACCATCTGTTTCTTTGCCTTCCTGGTATTTGTCTTACTCAGCTTTCAACACTCTTGGACTAGTCAGTAATTAGTTAGTTATTTTCACCTACAGAAGCACATAATACTATTATTGTTTTGGATGTGATCTTGAATAATGACTGCACATATCCACAGTCTCATTGATCCAACGCACTATGAGAATTACAGATCTAACCCCTAACTGCTTGTGACCAGTAGTAATTGTATATACTGTGATATATTGTTTTATAAAGGATTTTTTTTAAAGGTGTGATGCATTTCTGTATGTTAAATGAGATGTGCGGGGATGCTCAGTACAGAAAATAAGCCATGTTGAACTCTTACAAGAATGTATATTTGGATACCTCTACAGTTGTCTGTCCTTTAAAAAAATGGAATGTAAACAAACACGTTTGGCACAATAGCGTGCCATTTAAGTTAATGAGAGTATTTACTGTACATTTGTGTCTGTTCATTTGTAACAAGTGATTCATACTTTGTTATTGTGTTCAATGGTTAGACAGCTATTCTATTTCCCTTCATATTTAAGTGTAAATTCTACATAGAGTCGTCTTCTCTTTGTAAGTGGTTTAGAGTTAAGGAATGGGTGATTCAAATTGTTGTATTAGATGTTTGGCTATATATTGAAAAATACTATAAATCTGACCAACAGATGAGATTTGATATAAGAGCCTTACAGAGAGATGGCTTCACACATCTAATAAACCAGGACACTTTTACTGTGTTTCATGGCTTTAATGAGTTATCAAAGGATAAAATCTGACTGAGTTGTCATCACTCACATGGAGAAATATGGTTTCCTTTAAGTTTCACCCATGTTATTTCTCTATTTGTGGTCATTCCCCTGAATGTCCTCATTTGCCTGAAAAGGAGGTCAAAACAACGTAGTTTAGGAACTGAATCAGAAGATCTATTCCTGGGCTGTTTAGACATTCTTAGGCAGCAGACACATACATTTATATGGAAGTAAAATGTATCTAGTGTGCTCTGCTGTCTTTGTGTACAAAGAAAAGAACGCTTAGTCTCTTACCTCTTTCCATACTTATTGTCACTGTAGGTCAATTTGAGGAACTCAATTTCATAGAACTCTCGTCTGTGGTTTACTGGAGCTCTATAGGCAGGTAACGTGAAGGGGAGACAGTTCGGTCTTCTGCCTATTGGTTGCATTTAGCCTCACCCACGTGCTATGGGAGCCTTTTGAAATTGTAGGACCAACCTAACTTCTTCACTGACTGCATCTCGTCCTCATATAAGCTCAGCAAAAAAAGAAACGTCCTCTCACTGTCAACTGCGTTTATTTTCAGCAAACTTAACGTGTAAATATTTGTATAAACATAAGATTCAACAACTGAGACATAAACAGAACAAGTTCCACAGACATGTGACTAACAGAAATGGAATAATGTGTTCCTGAACAAAGGAGGGGTCAAAAGTTATAGTATCGGGTGTGGCCACCAGCTGCATTAAGTACTGCAGTGCATCTCATGGACTGCACCAGATTTGCCAGTTCTTGCTGTGAGATGTTACCCCACTCTTCCACCAAGGCACCTGCAAGTTCCCGGACATTTCTGGGGGGGAATGGCCCTAGCCTTCACCCTCCAATCCAATAGGTCCCAGACGTGCTCAATGGGATTGAGATCCGGGTTCTTCGCTGGCCATGGCAGAACACTTTTTCTTGCAGGAAATCACGCACAGAACGAGCAGTCTGGCTGGTGGCATTGTCATGCTGGAGGGTCATGTAAAGCACAGAGTTGAGATTGCCTGCAATGACAACAAGCTCAGTCCGATGATGCTGTGACACACCGCCCCAGACCATGACGGACCCTCCAAATCGATCCCGCTCCACAGTACAGGTCTCAGTGTAATGCTCATTCCTTCGACGATAAACGCGAATCTGACCATCAATTTTTACTAGGATTAAATGTCAGGAATTGTGAAAAACTGAGTTTAAATGTATTTGGCTGAGGTGTATGTAAACTTTCAACTTCAACTCTAGGTTATTTACTATAGGTTATTTACATCCATTGAAGTGCTATGATGAGAAATCAAACAGGGGTGGTCGGTCTGAGTAATGAGTTAAGGCTGGAAGACACTCAGCATCCTACCGGATGGTACGCAAGACCCGGAACGCTCAGATGGTCTAAACCCCTCTTTGAGGAAGACTGTGGATGCCTGGCCTCCACTGGAGCTCCCTACTCAGACTCAATGAGTGGCAGCAGTAAGTCAACAAGGCTCATGATAATGATGAAAAAGTCAGAGGGAGAGAGAGAAAGATAGGCAGAGTTCAGAGGAGAAAAATAGAAAATAGGTGAAACAGTGGGACACTCTTGTTGTAAAACATTGGTGAGGGTTTTGCGACTGCCCCCAATGCAAACAGCTACCAACCAGGTCATATCAGGGGCTTTTGAAGTAGAGTCGACCCCAGACAAGCATTTTCAAGCTTTCAGCACACATTCCATTAAATAGATTACCAGGGAAGCAGGAACTGGCTTGTTGTGAGCCTGCATAACAGATCATGAGTGATGATGGTCGTACAGTAGACATGCAAACACAACAGTGTGAGAGGTTTTATGACAGTGTGAATTGTAAATACTGGATTCTGAAGTCATTCTTCCATGTAAAAGTAAAATGTTGTAGGTGAGTATGTAAGCTAAGTGAGTGCTCACAGGGTTATGGGGAGTCTTGACCTTTCCAGTCACTGCCTGTATGTTAGTGATGGTTGACGTTCCATCTTGCACTCCAGGCTACACACACACACACACACACAGCAGAGAAGAGTACCAGAGTATCATGAAAACATGATCAAACCTGTAATCTCTTATTGTAACAACCTCTAATGCTACTGATGCCATGACCACCAAAAGGGTCATAGTGGGGAACCTTGAGCACTTTCTGATGGCGGCACAATTATATATTGTATTGCTAGACTTAGAGGAACTTCATTTTCCCCAGGGGAACATTACTTCATGCCATTACTACTTTATTTTCACAACAATTACCAGTTTCATTACAAACACTTGTAATTAAGGCATCTGTCAAATATTCATGAATACAAACAAGAAACTAAGCATTTACCCGATTGTCTGGGGAAAAAATGAAACCTTCAGCATGGAGGTATGGTACAGAAAGCCACTGGAATACATCAGTGCTTCATCAGGATGTATTTATTCTCAACACTTCTTTGACCATTCCTTCTATTCCATGCATTCAATTCTACTCCACTATGCTCAAGGAGTAGTCTTTGCCTTTGGCAAATGACAGGAGTGGCAAGGAGTGGAATGTTAGCAAAAAAGACTGGTGTCCAGGCTACTCAAGGAGAGGGGGAGTTCCCTTTTCTGGGGCGTAAAGCAAGCGGCAGCAATTTGTTTTTGTACCACAAGGGCGCGTGATGATACCAGTGTAGCTTACAACAATTGTTTTCAGTTGATATGAGAGGATCTCTTGCGGCCAAAATGGATGAAGGACTCCTCCCTGGCTTTTTATAAGCCATTTTAATTCCAACTATTTACATTTATTTTGGAATAGCGTTAAAAAAGTAGGGCCTACTTATGTGCCAGATTTCCAACATATTTTGAAATGGTAATATGGCTACATTTTCAAATGGATAATAGGCTAATCACTACGTTTTATGAAAACGTGCGTATTTTCGTAAATATAGGCAAAATACTTATTCCTGACTTTTTTTTTTTTACCATAAGAATGCCCCTTCTGTCTGTAGAACGCTGCAACCTGGTTTCAGAGCATTTCGTATTATTCTGTTCGTAAATACGAGACACTCCATTTAGTATGATACAGTATCATATACATTTTAGTGTCCAGGATTACGTGTACTATGTTGTTTCTAGTCTATAAGACTAGGCTGAACTAAAGACTAACAGTTATCATATTGCACCTTGCCCCGCTTCCCCTGAACTTGAACCTAATGACCACTGTCAAGGTCGATGCATAAAGTTGGAAATTGATTTGTCGGTTGGGCACATTCTATATCAAATGGGGACATGGCATTGACCATGTTTTTCAATTGTCTATCTATCATATCCCAAGTAGACCTGATCCATCAACTCTAAATAAAGGGCATATTTGGGGATTTGGTGTTGGCATGTATGGAAAGTAGATGTTGCAGAAATGGATGTAGCCTAACAAAAAGTAAACACAATAAGATATTTTATATAATAAATACACAATTGCAGAGTAGATTTATACTTTATTATTTTAGGAAGAAGTCGGCATGATAGTATTGTGTTTCAAGGAAAAGTATGACAATTTGGTCAGAGGTCATTTGAAGCAATGCGTAATTGTTTTTTATGTCATTGCTCACATCAACCCAGTCAAAAGCAACATGAGTAATACAAATCTGGGCAGATAAATAAATAAACAAATACATTATTAAATGAACAAATCAATAAATATCAAATAAATAATCGATTATAGATAAATATACATTTGTAAAAAATAAAATAAAAAAAGAGAATACATTTACACAAAACTGTACTATTCAGGAGGAACATTTTTGATTTCACATCAAAGAGGTTTGTCCGTTTGCGAGGTGAAACAAATGTTTACAATAACTCTGTCCAAACGGAATGAAGTCATTAATGCCGAAGCAAAAGCCCGAGGTCATTAAATAGTTTGGGACAAAACTATCACCTGTCTGCGCTCCGTTGGGTGATACTTGTTGATGTGTCTGGTGAGGCCAGGAGAGGAGAAGAAATTATCCCCACAAAATCGACACGGAAACACCTCTCCTGTCACCTTTGTGATGCGCTCGGTCCCTGCGTATTTGGCGGAGGGCTGGGGTGATTCCCGGCCGGACTCGAGCGGGCAGCTGTGTTGTTGGTCTGTGACTATGGCCAAAGGAGAGGAAGGAGTCTGATTCTGGGGATGACTAGCTGCTTTCCTGTTGTGCAAGGCCAGGTGTTTCCTCAGGTACGCTTGTTTTCTAAATTTCTTTGAGCACTGTGGGCAGCTGAACATAATTTCTTCATCAGAGCCAGAGTCTGAGGGTGGCGTGGAGGGTGGGAGCGTATATCTGACTGTTGGTGTATGAGGTCGACTCTCCTCTCTTTGTGACGAGACTCTCTCCACTTGGAAACCCTTTGGCTTGTGCCAACGTCGGTGGGAGGCCAGGTTAGCGGGACAACTAAAAACTTTGTCACACTCGTCGCAGCGATATTCGACTCGGACGATGCGAGAGCACTTGTGGAAGGCCAAAGTTAGAGGGTCCGCGTACCGCTCCTTGCAAAGCTGACAGATGAACTCTCCAAGCGGACTACTGGTGTTGGAGCGCTGCTTCACCTCATCCTCTGCCTCCTCCGTAATGCGCAACCCGAGGACAGGAGATGTGGTTACCTCATGTCGGACGCTGGACCTCTTCTCTTGGTTTGGGGAGCTTGAGGACTTGCGCTTTTTAGAATTAGTATGGGGAGATCTGGCGTTGGAGGAGGCAGGCCGCTTCACTGCTGCATATTTAGCATCCCCGCACATGGTGTCCAGTCTGGTGGTCATCTCCGGAAGAGACGGCGACACTGGGGAGCCATCAATGGCGAAGCTTCCCAAATTTGCCTCTGGAAAGGTATCTGCTGGAGCAGGAGAAAGAGAGCTGAGCATTTGATGAGCGGCGTCCGCTGGTGGGTACTGATATCCCTCGCTGTCAGGTCGGGTCGGGCTCAGCGAGGGCGCGCAGTGAGACTCTGACATTCCACCAAAAATAACCCGGCTCGGAACTCTGATAAAGTTGTGGCACACCGAGGGCTGTGCATGAACCGGGGCATTCTCGACTAGCGGTGAACAGTTGGCGACCAGCGCCAAGTCCTCCTCGCGCATCCTGTATGAAACAGGACCAGCCTTTTTAGAACGTTTTATAAGGAAACCCTTTGGCATGGTGACTGTCAGAAAGCACACACGACGCGTTATCTTCAACCTCAATACGTTTTCACTGTTAAAGTCGAGGCCAGGGATTGTAAAGAGGCGTGCGTAATCGTAATGCGTCCTGTTCTCTCTGCGGTACTTGTCCACACTGGCCCTCTGTCGTTTGTCTCGGTCTTTATAAAGGCCCCAAGCTGTCATTGTGCGTCAGTTAGGACGCAGATGGCAGCAGTCCAGCCGTCAATAGAAAGGCCCGGCAACATGATCCACCGGGAGTCTCTGAGGAGCACAGCGGCAGATGTCAGCCTCCCCCATTGCCTAGGCCCCTGTCTTCCCCCGCCCCACTCCCACCCCGACCACTTGCCCCGTCCTTGACGGTTCCTAGCCATTATGTAGATTACACAGAGCCATACCACACTTATCCAGCCTTTATCTTCCCATGTCCTCTGAGACTCTATTCAACACACACGTGCCACAGCCGTCCGTCCATTCATCGAAACGCACGAATCAAAAGGAGGGGAAAAGTGCCTGCGGGGAGTCAGGTTTGTGTCAGTTTGGGGGCAAAGAAGCAGAGCAGACGAGGCACAGCACCAGTGAATCTAAGCAGATCAGTGTTCAATGCTCTGCTCAAATGCACCTTAGCCTACATTTAGGCGTCCAGGGGCATTCAACTATTTGAACATGTTAATTTAATTTAAAAAAAAATGTGATTCAACATTATGAGAAGAAAAAAAAGCACACACAAAATAACTCCATATGATTTGTTCAGTCCCTGGTGTGAAGGGGATCCTAATTATTTTAATAGGCGTCATCAACTCTGCTTCATCGTTGGGGCAAACAGCCCAGAACCAATATCCTCACTATCAAACGTCTCGACTCAACAATAGAAACAGTCTGTCGTGTCACTGTCAGCGAAATTAACCATTTCCATCACATGCTCACAATCTGGCGCAAAAGCACATCACATATACAGACCCACCCAACCCCCACCTTTCTAAAACTAAATATTATTAGTGATACATTTGGAATAGCTGCAGGGCTATCTACATCAGGGTTATATTGTAAAGGCCAACAAAACGGTTGAAATCAATCAACGGTAACGGTCACAGACCAAACATCTTCCTGTAAACTATGGAGAGAGGTAATGTTGGCTCTTAAACAATGCACATCATTTTAAGAAGTCAGTTGCATTGATTAATGTTTTGTAGCTTCTTTTGGGCTTAACACCAACATTTTGCGTATGCATATTGTCGCAATTCTATAAGTTCCTGAAATAAAAGGCAATAGGATATGTTATTGCAACATCCCCATTTCCTGTTTTGATAGAGATATTAGGCCTGTCAACTCAGGCAAAATAATACATTTTTACCTGTTTTCTTATAGGTCAACTTTTCTTTAGCCTACAACTTGTCACCACTGATTTAAAATAGACATCAGATAATATTGTTATGAAAAATAAGCATGTCCCATGCAGAAACAGACATTGTCTTGTCCTCCGCAGCAAACTAATTTGGAATATGCTCAAGGCGCACACCCACAAACGCACGCACGCACGAACACACACATCCCCCAGCCGTTGTGCGGTGTCGCCCAACCGGTCTGTTGTCTCCGGGGAGCGTTGATTGTTATTGGATTTTTTTTCGTCCTTTGGGGATAGGAGACAAAAAAAGTTAGAGCGCGAGAAGGATTGCGGTATGGAGGGGCGAGGGGCGTGTATTTGTATATGTGTTGGGGGTCGAAGGGGGACATTCCCAATTCTTTTACTTTCCGCCTTTGTTGGAATTGGAAGTTTGAAGCGTGTGCCTTTGGAGGCACAAGCCACGCGCCCGCCCTGACCTCTGTGACACCCTATTTGCATAAAGCTGGAGAATTGATTTCGGTCCTATTCTTTGACGTGACCTGCCTGACTTACCCCATTACTGGCGGCTCAGACGCACAGTTCAGCAGCGGCATAATTAAACGGAATCACAAATGTGGCGCTTTTAAACTAACGGAATACCTATCTCCACTGAGGCATATGAAGAATAACACGTCTTAAAAAGGCGCCATGGCCACGCACAATATAGCCTATAGACTCGTCAACCTGTTCAAACGAATCCCGTTAATTTAAATGAAATACTTCTGATACAACTAGACAATGTTTTGAACATGTAGCCTAATCAAAAAGAGCAATGCGCTGCATGGCCCCTCAGGTTGTGTTTATGAGCCATATCTTGAGCTACATTAGACATGTGAATTCAGAACACAATCACAACCAGGGAATTAAACGTCTCAGACATGAGTCACAAATAGATGAGAGCAGCACCTTTTGAGAAACAGAAGTTATGAAGATAATGACTAACCACCTCTGGAATGTTAATCGTGGTCAGAACTTGCTCCATATTAGGCTACCGACTAGACCTGTAATAATAATATCGTCATAGCAGGTTGACGTTTATTGTCATGAATCTTGCCGTGGGGGCAGATCTGAGCGACTTGACGGGCCAGCTGCAAGTCAAAATAGGCTATTCCGTCAAAATTCATGAAAATAAAATGTACTTTTTAGTCTTAATTTAAGGTTAGGTTTAGGCATTAGCAGTGTGGTTAAGGTTAGGGTTAGGTTAAAAAAAATCAGATCGTATGCCTTTGTGGCTGTGCCAGCTAGTGACCACTATTCAGAGCTACCTACATGAGTCGTCCCAATAAATGCCAACTAGCATCATGCTCACGCACATCACTGATGATTCGACATAATAATCTCAGCAATTGCATGGAAACGAATTTCGAAGAATATCCTATCCATTGCCTGGCCTACAGTAGCCTACAAGAGAGGCACGTCACCGTATAGGACTACCCTCCCTTTGTTCAGTGCGCAGCCTGGGCAAGAGGATTTCGGAATGTGTAATCTTGTTGCTATAGGGAAGGATGCAGGAACGCCAGCGATTGGCCCGTATCGCTCGTTCCTCGGCCATGTGCAGTTCGTGCTGTCTTATTTACATACAGCTGTACAGTATTTGCTGAGGACGTGAATACACAGCCTCCCAGTCCCCAATAACAATAGAATAAACAAACATGCAGCTACAGCACCATGGTTCTCCAATCCCTTTTCAACCATTCACAGTCAGATTAAATTGGGTAAAGGCGGGGTGTATAGGGTGAGTATTGGTAAAGTGGGACACTTTCTGAAAATTCGTTTTCCGGAACACCTTACGCAGAAGCATCTCATTGTCTTAACCCCCAACATACAATTCTAAATAGCTTAAGAACTCTACTACACTATACATCAAAATTATAATATTAAACACAGAGGACTCTTCAAACATAAACCGTCCTGAGCCCAAATGTTTTAAGTCAATACTGGTAAATTGCGACACCTTGATTGGCAAAGTGAGACACAAATCTTTCTCGTAAAGAATAATAAATTAAAGAGTATATGAGTAATTTCAAAATGTTATTCATAAAAATGAAATGTATTAAAACATTATTTATGTGTTTTTGTGGAACATTAAGAAGGATAATTTATCATTATTATCATTATTATTATTATTATCATTATCATCATCATACTTGATTATAATTATATGATGCAGCCTATATGTAATTGTATAGCCTATTCATACAATAAAATGAACTTCATCTAGGCCTATCAGCTCAACATTCTCAACATCAAATCAAATCAAATCAAATTGTATTTGTCACATACACATCGTTAGCAGATGTTAATGCGAGTGTAGCGAAATGCTTGTGCTTCTAGTTCCGACAATGCAGTAATAACCAACAAGTAATCTAACCTAACAATTCCACAACTACTACCTTATACACACAAGTGTAAAGGGATAAAGAATATGTACATAAAGATATATGAATGAGTGATGGTACAGAACGGCATAGGCAAGATGCAGTAGATGGTATCGAGTACAGTCTATACATATGAGATGAGTAATGTAGGGTATGTAAACATTATATTAAGTGGCATTGTTTAAAGTGGCTAGTGATACATTTTTACATAATTTCCATCAATCCCATTATTAAAGTGGCTGGAGTTGAGTCAGTATGTTGGCAGCGGCCACTAAATGTTAGTGGTGGCTGTTTAACAGTCTGATGGCCTTGAGATAGAAGCTGTTTTTCAGTCTCTCGGTCCCTGCTTTGATGCACCTGTACTGACCTCGCCTTCTGGATGATAGCGGGGTGAACAGGCAGTGGCTCGGGTGGTTGTTGTCCTTGATGATCTTTATGGCCTTCCTGTGACATCGGGTGGTGTAGGTGTCCTGGAGGGCAGGTAGTTTGCCCCCGGTGATGCGTTGTGCAGACCTCACTACCCTCTGGAGAGCCTTACGGTTGTGGGCGGAGCAGTTGCCGTACCAGGCGGTGATACAGCCCGACAGGATGCTCTCGATTGTGCATCTGTAGAAGTTTGTGAGTGCTTTTGGTGACAAGCCGAATTTCTTCACCCTCCTGAGGTTGAAGAGGCGCTGCTGCGCCTTCTTCACAACGCTGTCTGTGTGGGTGGACCAATTCAGTTTGTCCGTGATGTGTACACCGAGGAACTTAAAACTTTCCACCTTCTCCACTACTGTCCCGTCGATGTGGATAGGGGGGTGCTCCCTCTGCTGTTTCCTGAAGTCCACAATCATCTCCTTTGTTTTGTTGACGTTGAGTGTGAGGTTATTTTCCTGACACCACACTCCGAGGGCCCTCACCTCCTCCCTGTAGGCCGTCTCGTCGTTGTTGGTAATCAAGCCTACCACTGTAGTGTCGTCCGCAAACTTGATGATTGAGTTGGAGGCGTGCATGGCCACGCAGTCGTGGGTGAACAGGGAGTACAGGAGAGGGCTCAGAACGCACCCTTGTGGGGCCCCAGTGTTGAGGATCAGCGGGGTGGAGATGTTGTTACCTACCCTCACCACCTGGGGGCGGCCAGTGGACATTTTGTAGAACGAAACCAGAAAGACCTTACCTATCAAACATTTCAAAGACTGTTTTATTGTTACTATAGTCAAATACGGCAAAATAAAAAATGTTAGTCATCATATACCTTTATAGTTATGAATATAGCTTGCTAGGATGTTTAATGTTTTTTTTAGCAAGCTAGCTGATTTGCAGATTTGAGGAAAATGAAATTGAACATTTGATCCTATTTAGAAAATAGATTTCTGTTTAGAAAACATGTATTTCATAATCCCCGGAAATATTTTTTCTGCATTAAAATGGCCTAGAGGGGTGTCCCATTTTGACAGTAGACGATTGGCATACTGGCACACTGTCACAATATCACTATTCTAAAAAGTGAGAGTAGTAAGAAAACCATTTACAGTCATTTTGATTTACAATTACATCCCATTACAACATATGTTGTAATGAGACACTGAAAATCATTTCTTAGTGTTTTATAACCTTAACATTATTTACCTCAGAACCCTATGTCAATTTACTTACCATTATGCCTCGAGACACGTGTCATTACACGGGAAGCCACGCCCACAACGATGATGCCATACCGATTTTTTTATCATCACATACTTCCTCACTAACACACAGGCGTTATGTTATAGTACACATTTAATGATATCAATTACAAAGCTTAAGTGTCCCACTTTGCCAGGAGTTCCACTAACCAATGCTCACCCTACTCTAAAGCCACAAATTGCATGATTTAGGAGGAGTAGGTCACATCTATAACACCCAGGCCTTCTCGACCCTGTTGTTTAAATGTTTTTATTTTTTATTTAACTAGGCAAGTCAGTTAAGAACTAATTCTTATTTACAATGACGGCCTACCAAAAGGCAAAAGGCCTCCTGCGGGGATGGGGGCTGGGAGTAAAAATACAAATACATTTAATTAAAAAAATAGGGCAGAACACACATCACGACAAGAGAGACAACACAACACTACAAAAAGAGAGACCTAAGATGACAACATAGCATGGCAGCAACACATGAAAACACAGCATGGTAGCAACACAACATGACAACAACATGGTAGCAACACAACATGGCAGCAACACAACATGACAACAACATGGTAGCAACACAACATGGCAGCAGCACAACATGGTAGCAGCACAAAACAGGGTACAAACATTGTTGGGCACAGACAACAGCACAAAGGGCAAGAAGGTAGAGACAACAATACATCACACAACTGCCAGTAAAAGTGTCCATGATTGAGTCTTTGATTGAAGAGATTGAGATAAAACTGTCCAGTTTGAGTGTTTGTTGCTGCTCGTTCCAGTCTCTAGCTGCAGCGAACTGAAAAGACGAGTGACCCAGGGATGTGTGTGCTTTGGGGACCTGACTGGCAGAACGGGTGTTGTATGTGGAGGATGAGGGCTGCAGTATATATCTCAGATAGGGGGGGAGTGAGGCCTAAGAGGGTTTTATAAATAATCAACAACCAGTGGGTCTTGCGACAGAGATGACCAGTTTACAGAGGAGTATAGAGTGCAGTGATGTGTCCTACAAGGAGCATTGGTGGCAAATCTGATGGCCGAATGGTAAAGAACCTCTAGTCGCTCGAGAGCACCCTTACCTGCCGATATATAAATTGCGTCTCCATAATCTAGCATGGGTAGGATGGTCATCTGAATCAGGGTTAGTTTGGCAGCTGGGGTGAAAGAGGAGCGATTACGATAGAGGAAACCAAGTCTAGATTTAACCTTAGTCTGCAGCTTTGATATGTGCTGAGAGAAGGACAGTGTACCGTCTAGCCATAGTCCCAAGTACTTGTATGAGGTGACTACCTCAAGCTCTAAACCCTCAGAGGTAGTAATCACACCAGTGGGGAGAGGGGCATTCTTCTTACCAAACCACATGACCTTTGTTTAGGAGGTGTTCAGAATCATGTTAAGGGCAGAGCAAGCTTGTTGGACACTAAGAAAGCGTTGTTGTAGAGCATTGTTCTGAAATTTTTCATTTTGAATTCCTTCAAAATAGAAGCCCTTATGTCTTTGACATGTTTTTGTGTACATTTATTCCAAAATACATGTAGGCCTATTCGACTTTCATGTTATTTTCATGTCTTAAAATCATATAGCTAGCTAATAGGCCTTCAGCTCACCTCGCCCAACTTTCAGGGCCTTATTCTAAAATTGATTAAATTCATATTTTTCCTCATCAATCTACACACAATACCCCATAATGACAAAGTGAAAACAGGTTTCTAGAAATGTATGCACATTTTAAAAATGTAAACAGAAATACCTTATTTACATAATTATTCAGACCCTTTGCTATGAGACTCGAAATTGAGCTCTGGTGCATCCTGTTTCCATCCTTGAGAGCTTTCTACAACTTGATTGGAGTCCACCTGTGGTAAATTCAATTGATTGGACATGATTTGGAAAGGCACACACCTGTCTATATAAGGTCCCACAGTTCACAGTGCATGTCAGAGCAAAAACGAAGCCATGAGGTTGAAGGAATTATCCGTAGAGCTCCGAGACAGGATAGTCTCAAAGCACAGATCTGGGGAAGGGTACCAAAACATTTATGCAGCATTGAAGGTCCCCAAGAACACAGTGGCCTCCATCATTCTTAAATGGAAGAAGTTTGGAACCATCAAGACTCTTCCTAGAGCTGGCCCCCTGGCCAAACTGAGCAATTGTGGGAGAAGGGCCTTGGTCAGGGAGGCTCCAGAGTTCCTCTGTGGAGATGGGAGAACCTTCCAGAAGGACAACTATCTCTGCAGCACACCGCCAAACAGGCCTTTATGGTAGTGGCCAGACGGAAGCAACTCTTCAGTAAAAGGCACATGTTTGTCAAAAAGCACCTAAAGACTCTCAGAACATGAGAAACAAGATTCGCTGGTCTGATGAGACCAGAGAAGATCCTTGATTAAAACCTAATCCAGAGCGCTCAGGACCTCAGACTAGGACCAAGGTTCACCTTCCAACAGGACAGCTTTAAGCACACAGCCAAGACAACACAGATGTGGCTTCGGGACAGGTCTCTGAATGTCCTTGAGTGGCCCAGCCAGAGCCCGGACTTGAACCCGATTGAACATCTCTGGAGAGACCTGAAAATAGCTGTGCAGTGACGCTCCCCATCCAACCTGACAGAGCTTGAGAGGATCTGCAGAGAAGAATGGGAGAAACTCCCTAAATATAGGTGTGCCAAGCTTGTAGCATCATACCCAAGAAGACTCAAGGCTGTAATCGCTGCCAAAGGTGCTTCAACAAAGTACTGAGTAAAGGGTCTGAATACTTATGTAAATGTGATATTTCAGTTTTACATTTTTTATAAATTTACAAAAATGTCTAAAAAACAGTTTTTGCTTCATCATTATGGGATATTGTGTGTAGATTGATGAGGGGGGGAAACTATTTAATCTATTTTATAATAAGGCTGTAACGTTTAAAAAAAAATGGAAAAAGTCAAGGGGTCTAATTTCTTTCCAAAAGGCACTGTATAATATATGCCTGCCTTTTAAACTAAGCAAATATGGGACATTATAACATCCCATAAAACGAGATCACCTCAGAATAATGTAAAACAAACAACAAAAACAAATCTTACACATTATATTTTTTTGTTTAATAGAAAATCAAATGAAAGTTTATTGACACCTGCCCAGAATACAAGTGTAAAATAGTACAGTGAAATGCATACTGGCAAGCTCTCTCTTTCCCAGCAATCTGTTGAATATCAAGGTAAGAGGAAATTATATAAAGTTTAAAAAAAACGTGAAATAAGAAAAACATGAATGTAATTTCTATACTGTACATGGAAGGTCAGTACCATAGTTTCAATGTGCAGGGATACTGGAGTAGTGAGGTAAATAGGCTATGTACATGTAAGCAGGGGTAAAAAAAAAGTGACTGTTAGCAGTAAGATAAAGTATAATAATAATAACAATAATAATAAATAGTAGCAGCTGATATGGTGAGTGTTTGCATGATGGTGTGTATGTGTGTGTGTGTGTGTTTGGACGTCAGTATGTGAGTGTGTGTGTGGACGTCAGTATGTGAGTTTGAGTGTGTGTGTGCAAGAGTGTCAGTGTAGGTATGTGTGAATGGGTGGGTGGATACCAGTGAGTATGCAGTCAGTGCAGATAGAGTCAGTGCAGATAGTTTGGGGTTGAGGGTGGGCAGCAATTGATTAGCTGTTTAGCGGTCTTCTTTCTTGGGGATAGAAGCTGTCTTGGAGCCTGTTAGTCCAAGACCTGATGCTCCGGTCCCGCTTGCAGAAAGAACAGTCCATGGCTGAGGTGCCTGGAGTCTTTGTACATCTTTCTGGCCTTTCTAGGACACCTTCCTTCCACGGAACCTTCTGAGAATATAGCTAATGATGGCTAATAGGCCTAGAGAATTCAGAAAGGTCTCAAAATGGAACTTCACAAATTGACTTTCGCGATTCGTTTAAACCAATATATAAATAGCCGCGGAAAGTAGGGGTGCTCAGGGTGGAGCAGCACCCCCTGAAAAATATGAATTACAAAAAAATATGAATAATAACATTTAAAAAATAAAAAAAATCCCACAAAAGTACTGGGCCTTTGCTATACCTGTATTAGCAGACCGATATAGACATCTGTAGGGCGGGCAATTTTTATTTTTCCCACCTCACATTATTTTTTAAGCTATACAGTTTTTGTGTACAATTAGGGTACATTGTTTACAAACAATGGAGTAAAACAATCTTATATTTTTGGTTGTAATGGGGTAAGACAGTTGAACTAAGCTAATGAGGCATTTATACTATTATATAATCAATGGCTATATATCATTAATTTAAAAGTCCAAAATGGATGTACCAACCACAGACTAGCTTTAACGGTGTGTCACGCCCTGACCTTAGAGATCCTTTTTATGTCTCTATTTTGGTTTGGTCAGGGCGTGAGTTGGGGTGGGCATTCTATGTTTTTGTGTTCTATGTTTTCTTTTCTGTGTGTTTGGCCGGGTGTGGTTCTCAATCAGAGGCAGCTGTCTATCGTTGTCTCTGATTGGGAATCATACTTAGGTAGCCTTTTCCCACCTGTGTTTTGTGGGTAGTTGTTTTCTGTTTTGTGTTGCTGCACCTTACAGGACTTCTTCGTTCTTTCTCTTTGTTATTTTGTTTAGTGTTCTGTTTTAATAAATATAACATGAACACTTACCACGCTGCGCATTGGTCCGACTACTCTTCATCCGACGACGAAAATCGTTACACGGTGCTACTATTAGGCTACTTACTGTCAGTGTTTTTCATAGCTTATATTTTATAGGAAATAATTCACTAGAATTTTGGTAGTGTAGGCTATTACCTTCCATGGTCACATTTAAAATGATAAGGGATCTATTTTAACAAAACGTATGCAATGGTCAATCTTAGTGCTGGCTGTAGAGCTATAGGTTGGGGATGTGTCAGAAATATTTTTGCTATTTTCACAAACGGAATTATGGGTGCAGTAGCTGGCGGTGGCGCGAAAGACTGAACTTCCGGCGCCGACAGAGATGGCCGCCTCGCTTCGCGTTCCTAGGAAACTATGCAGTATTTTGTTTTTTTATGTGTTATTTCTTACACACAAGCATTTCGCTACACTCGCATTAACATCTGCTAACCATGTGTATGTGACAAATACAATTTGATTTGATTTGAAAGACCTGGGTATTGAGGAGTAAACAAGTTGTAGGTGTGTCGAGGCTTGACCCCTCACTGGCCAATCAGAACATGGTCCATGCATGGCTAAATATATGGTCAACTCCAAATAAAATGTTAGTCCATTATGGAATAGTTTGTTAAATAGCCTACAGAAACAAAATAACAAGATGTATGTAGGCATATCCTATCTTTGCTAAATATCTTGGAACATGTTTGCAGTCCACATTATAAGAAGCCTAATTGCATGGCTTCAATATAGAAATATATTGTTAAACAAAGCATTCACACTGATATAGGGACTATGCTACTTTAAATTGCATTATGTCTGCCATGTCTGAGCCATGGACAAGCCAGAAGTTGTCAATATGCAAGATTAAATTAATTAAAAAGAGAATGATTTGAATACAATGTAATTAAAACTAAACAAAAACTTGTTTTAAATAGGCTATGTCTAAATACAGTTACAGGCACCATACTTGCCCCCCGTGGGCATATAATATTAATGTAGACTATGGATGCTTTTACGTACATCCAAAATAACAACGGGAGCACACTGTTTTGCTGCTCCCAAACTATTTAAATCAAGCTTTGGTGATTAATATTTATTTCAAAGCAGTCTCATGAGCCAAACCCTTTATTGATACGCTGCTATTTGGCCAAAATCATTGGGCAAGACAAAAAAACTGCCTTCATTAATCCTTAAAAGTCTATTGACGCATCCGTGCTTCAATATAAATCACATAATAAAAAAATCCCCATAAAAATCCGTCAGTTTAAACTAGAGATATCAGGTGTTTTGTATGGGCTGCGTCTCAATCCACGTCATCCGCTTATGTCGGCCTTCCGCATCTGCAATGGGAGTCATCTGAAGGTAACACATACAAACAAATGGAATTATGGAGGTAGTTTCAGGCTAACAAAAATAATGGGTTAAATATGTGTACAAAAAACAAAAATGTTTCCTGAGCTTTCTTATATCTCCTAGATATATGATAGACACATCAAAACCTTATTCCTTACGATACGTTGTTTGACTATCTTTATTTAACATTTACAAATGTGTTGTAATTCGATGCGTTTATATGGGCTATAGTAGTAAAGTCCAAATTCAATACCTTTTTTTATATATTTATTTCTATATTTTATTTATATTTTTCTTTATTTCAATATTTCTAAATCGGATGGGGTCAGAGGCATGATATCAAAAATCCCATCTCTAGTTCCATGGCACTGTGCACGAACCTAGGAGTACATCTCTCTATCTATCTCTCCATTCACACGTCTATACAAAATACATGGCTCCTGTCAATTGTATTGTTGCCTGTGTGCGAGGCACATTCTCAAAAAATCTGCCGTTGATATGGCATTATAGAAGGAGTGAATAGTTTGGTGGAGCACGTCTTTGGTAATCGGACGAGGGGCGCTCTTTGAAAACGGGAATGTGTAGGCTACTTGAACAAGCAAAATGAAATTGGGAATCATGAAAAAGCACGAGGGCAAAAACCTCCAAAATATTTCAAGCCACTGTCAGTAGACCATAAAAAACCCTCTTTATTCATAGGCTACTTGGCTAATCCATGGCCAGGATGAAAATACGCACAATGCAAAGCTGCTAAGCTAGCCTTGATTAAGGGGAAGGTAGGCTTGTTTTTTTAATCAAATCAAATGAAATGGGGGGAAACCATTCCAAAAGGCACAACTCTCATTCCATGGGCACACAGCTGGATAGGCTGCGCTTCCGCTCTCAATATCCATGTCATTATCAACTGCGTTACAGTTAAGGCCTGCTTTTGGTGGTTCCTAAAACTTCCCTTTAGCGCAGCATGAAATTATCACTTTTGTGCTTGTTTATATGGACACACCTCAAATATTGCCACCCTTCCCCCTCAGCGGAAGCGAGCTGATATTAGACAGGTAAATTGCTGAACCTGGCGTAAGGGATGGAAAATAGCAGTGCGCCAGTTTATACATGGCGAAATTGCCAGCCGAAAATAGAGCCCACAGTGTTGTTATTACTGTGTAATTATTCTTATAAGTGCTGTACAACAAGTATTGGTTTTACTCACCGAGATTTGGACATGAAGCTAGGCTTAGGGTTAAGGGTTAGGGTTGAACCGGGATGTGGACATGAAGCTAGAGTTAGGATTAGGGTTATTGCTAGGGTTAGGATTGAACCGGGATGAGGACATGAAGCTAGGGTAAGATTTGAGGTTATGGTTGAGGGGTAAGGTTGAGCCTTTTTTTGTTTTTAAATAAGAAAAACAGCTAAATTGGATGTTGTAAGTCCACAACAATGCTTAGACCCCATCAGGAGGCCACGTTTGAGGTCTGAGAATGTTTTATTTTATGTTTGTGTGTAGTTACCGTTTAATTCAAGTGGCACCTAGCAAGAGACTGTTGTTTAGCGGTGTTTTTGTAGCGCACATGCTTGATAGTAGAGTTTGCAAAACAAATACCCAAAGGATTGATTCAAATACTTATTACATCATTCTGCCAGGTAAGCATAGGCTACTTTGTAGTTAACGCTTAATTGACAAGGTTTTGGGGAAAGACTTTCCACTTTTCATTAGCATCATCGCTAATGCCTACACAAAGTGGCAGACGCTCGCACAAGGGGAATTCTCATTGTCTCTTCAGCAAGTTGCAGGAAATACGAATCACCAATTCATTCTGTTAATGTTTTATGATAAACGTGTACAAACTAATTAATTTCCAATACATTTAGTTGATTCCATACTAAGTTCAGTACATTTTCAATATTGTTGAATTCCGTTTTGATGTCTGGATTCCGTGATTCTGTCCGTGTTCTCCGTATCGCGGATTTTATAGGGCTCTACAGATGCAAAGTCTGGGACCTGGTCACAATTGCACACAAGGTTGTCTACGATGCAGTTTACCACTAGATGTCGCTGTATTACTGACTATTGCTGTGAGCTAGTATTGACAATTCACCAGAACACATAACGTGATATATGACAGCGCTAAGGACGTGGAAACCTTGTGTTAACATGTATTCACATGAAATGGGTAACAACAACCTATGCCGTTTACTTCAGTTCCAGAGCTGACTTTGTTTGGGCCTATAAGATCATTTGTATTCAGCATTCGGTGGAGTGTAATTATGTTAGGCCTCTATCAATGCTAAAGCAATCCATCTACCTTTTCTTGTTCACAAAACACACTGACCAGGGTGGCGTTGTTGTTGCGTTGTTTGTTGGCAACCTTGTACTTTACATCGTTTTTGGAACAGATTCCTGTTGGAACGTTCCACAAATTATACCCACCCCACTGGCCAGGCAGCTACACTTGGTAAAGCTGATAGATGCAGTAGGTTCTATCTAGCGCCATGGTCTTAGGTTGGATAGTGTGACAGCAGTTGGAATTCCATTCAATCATTTTTTATAATAGAGATATAAAGTGAAGCATGCAGCTTCTCAGGCAGTTCATGGTTCTCTTACAAAATAGGAAGGAGAAGTAGTGCTTAGAATAAATGAACTGGGGCTAGGCTGGTCTTTGACAATGAAAACCACTCATACCAAGGAATAATAGGAACTAGAAAAAAATCTTTGTCTGATCCACAATCACTACTTACAAACTATTTTCTGTTTAACTGATTGGACTTATGTATGGTAACAGATATTTTAAATATATATTTAATCTACATTATGTAAAATATAGGAATTACTGAGGAAAAAGTTTGCATTGCCATGTGTAAAAATGGTAGTATGAACATATCTCAAATGCAAAATAATAATGAATGATGAAAAATATTAACATCAGGTGTCATTTGATGTATCCGCAATGTCATTCTAGTCTTAGGCTATACTCCATGACCTAAACTGCTATCACATGAATCTATTGTCTTGTGTATCCAAAACTATTATCATTGTTTCCTTGTTTTAATCGGTTTTAGACTCACTACCCACAACACATCCTCCTAGCCCCCACCCCCACGCCCAGCTCTGCTGTGGGCTTGACCAGAGCTGGTGACCTTTCAGGGCCATATGGTCAGGCGGGGGGGGTGACTTCATACAGTAATTAGTGGATGGAGTCGGGCCCCAGCTCCAGTGCCACATTAGCTAAAGGGTTGTTTAAAGCTGAACTGGTAAGGCAAGTAGTCAAAACAGGCAGTCTCAGGCGCCTGAGTGTAAAGAAGCACATAACTGAGTATAGAAATCATGTACCAATGCCTACAATATACAACTATTTGTATATCCCATATGTGCTATTACGCACATATGGGATATGCCTATAATGTTATGAATCATGCAGCATACACTTCCACGGTGTTGTACTGTGCTTTCAACATAAGGATGCATTTGAGCGTGATGAGAGGTGGAGAATCTGGGATTAGGTGCCCAGTCTTGTTCTAGATTGAGATCCAAAATACTGTAGTTTGTGACTCTCTGTACCCCCTATTGAGAAAATCCATCTGAAAACCATCTGAAAAAATATATAAATATTACTGTGCTGGCACAACAAAGACAAATTGAAAGGACCACAATCCTTAATGATAACGCTTTAATTTGCCACAGTAAAAGGCTCACAAAGAGCAGCAAAATTCCCCTCTTTCTCATAAACATCTCCAGTGTTCAGTCTGTGACTGACACCTGTGCTTTTGTAGGGTGTCATAATCACACCACGTCATGGCTGGACTTAGGGAGCCACGGTAATGTCTATGGAAGTGCAGAACGGTTCATAATAATGCCTGGAACGGAGCAAATGGAATGGCATCAAACACATTGGAAACCATTTTGGAAGGTTAGGTGGCAGTGAACCTACTGGGCAGGGAGGGGAGGGGAGGGGAGGGGAACAGTGATGATGGCCCTCTTTTTAAAATTTTATTTAACCTTTATTTAACTAGGCAAGTCAGTTAAAAACAAATTCTTATTTACAATGCCGGCCAATCCCGGACAATGCTGGGCCAATTGTGCGCCTCCCTACGGGACTCCCAATCACGGCCGGATCTGATACAGCCTGGATTCAAACCAGGGACTGTAGTGACACCTCTTGCACTGAGATGCAGTGCCTTAGACCGCTGCACCACCCGGGAGCCCTCTGAATGGTTAGAGTCTAGTAAACAATGTACCCTCCTTGTTGGGGAACCATTTAATTGTTTAGTGTGGCCCCCACCCATTGGTCCATGTTTGGGGAGGACACTACACATGCTCCTTTGCCCCCCAACCTTTCCTCCAACCAAACACGTAGAATGGCACGTTGTGGCTGACAGGCTAGATGCACTCATTGGTCGCTTAATCTAGTCACCCTAATCATTCAACCATTAGTCTTGAATACTGATTAGAGAGAGGGAGAGAAAGAGAGCACATCCTGCCTAGTTTGCTGTCTATTGCTGCCTCAGCCTCTCTTTGACAGAGCGAGAAAGAGAGAGAGAGAGGAGGGGGAGGAGGGAGATTGGGGATGTGCCGTGTGTGAGGGGAGGAGAAGGAGGGGTTTGGCTTCAGTGTGATGTGAATGAAATAGAATCAGAGTGAGGGAGGGAGACAGAACAAATCAACCTGCCTCTTTAGACTGAACAACGGAATGGAAGAGCTGAGCTCCTAGGCACACTGACCAGAGAGGAGTTTTATTTTGGGAGAGGGGAAGAAGGGAGCAGACGAGGGAAATCGAAGAGGGAGGAGGAGGAGAAAAAGCCTCAGCGTGGGGATAGATAGATAGCAGAAAAATGCTGTCATGGGGAGAGGGGGGAGGGAGGCTACAGAAAGGAACAGGATGATACCAGGCAGGGTGGAGCGGAGCTGAGATGTGGAGGTAAGCACTGTCTTTCTTTACTCGGAGCCTTCAGAATGCACACATTCCTAATTCCTTATATCCTATGTCTGGTGATGAGGAATGTGATTGATTTGGTCAGGACACCCTCTATGTGAGCATGCACATGCTCTTGTTTCCTGTCGATTTCACCAGAGATTCAGATCATTCTGCCGTACAGAAGTGAGAGAGCAAAGGATGTGTCAACACAATGAACGGACGCTTTGTCAGGGGTAGAAAATGATGTCTGAGCGGCATTCCGCTATCTTCACGCTCGTCCGTCCCCCCCACCACCCCACCCCTCTGGTGTTCTGGGCTCGTTTAAAAACTGTGTTATGACATTGACATGAAGTCACTGCAGACCTTGCTGTAGGGCGCTCGGGGCTGCAGGACCCAGAGATGTGGGCCAGGTGGAGGAATGGAGGGAGGGAGGAAGAGACAGAGAGCACGCCAAAGACAGGGAGAATGAAAGAGGTGAATAGACAGGAACTATAGTGACACAGAAACAAAAAGGTAAGAGAAATAGGATAGACATATATATGTACTTTTTTTTTTACAGACTAATGTCTGCAGCCCCTGCCTGTTTTTGTGTGGGGGATGATAAAGAGGACTGAGAGGATACTGCATGTAATGTGCACAGACAATGATGGAATGGAGAACCAGAGCCGGGATCAGGGTGTTGTTTTCAAGGTGGCAAAGAAAAGGAGGGATGCGGGATATCCTTTTTTTTCTCATTTTGGCAGTGAGGGGGGTTGTGCTTTTTGGGGGTTGGGGATGCAAGGGATTGAGAGGGCTGGTGTAGAAGAGAAAGGGGGAACAAGGAGGGAGATGAAGAGGAGAGGGACGAGGGACAGCTTACATAAGCTAGTGCACTAAAAGGACTGGCCATTTCATTTCTTTTGCGCCAGATGGATCCTCCTATGTGGTGTTCACTGTGGTTGTCATTAATGGACAATGGTATTCCTTATGATGATGAATGCACCGGGACTTGACATGGTGAAGTCCTTGTTCTCTGTCCTGAAGAGTGTGGTAGGCCGTGTGCTTGTCTAAATTTGATGACAGGGACTTGGTCGTGGTCTTTGTGCGTTCCTGGCCAGATTGGCAGAGGGTGTGACGTTATCGGTCCTAGACTGTTAACCTAGATGGTTGGCCAGATGTGCCCATGGATATGTGTGTGTGTGTATGTATGTATGAAAGTCAATCTTCTGAAATCAAGCTTTATGAGAATGAATATACTGTATATGTGATAGGGGGTAACTGAAGCCAGATGATAACATCAGATTTCTTGGTGCCACCATGACACACAACCACTATCATTGCACACATAGCACATGGGTACAAGAGTCTGGTGACGCTTTGAGGTCACACTGCCAACGATGCCGGTTTTATCGAGGGAAACGGACCCTACCACAGTGCTTAAATTCTCATTAAATGCTTCTAAAATATTCAAAATAATTGATCATGTAATAATAATAACAAAGTAATTACAAAATAGGATTAGAAAAGGGCATTCAACTTGGGATCAAATGTATTGTTATTTTGAGTGTTCTTTGAGAAGGTTAGGCCAGATAAAATGTCCACTCTTAACAGACATTCAACTATTTAATGCAGCAATCCCAACCCGACAGTTATTTACTTGTCAGTCAAATGTAGGTTCATGGATATACCCGCCAGTATTTTAGTGTTAAATAGACTCCAATGTACTCAAACTACGAGAAAAAAAGGTATATTGTCTATTATTTGACAACATAACAGGAAAAAGCTTTGCCCTCAGACCTTTATAGTTTGTGGACAGTAGGGAGATAGTTATATTATTGTAGGTATAGAACAATCAGATGTGTATCTGTGACAGAAATATGTCTGTTCTAGTTAAAGTCGTGAAGCACTCAGGCGCTCTCAAAGAGAACACTTTTTCTTAGAACATGTTAAAAATGTGGCGCTTTAAATATGCTGTTTTGACCCAAATGATGGGAACCTGCCGTTGGCGTCAGAGCATGTACGTGTCTATATTTGTTCATCTAGCTAGGACTAGTATTGTCACAGTAGGGAGCTATAAAAACCTGTGGGTGTCTGGGACTCTTTTTAAATATGAGAGGCTCTCTGTCAGTCAGCAGGGACCTGTGGCACAAATTCTTCAGCTGAGTGGGAGGAAAGGAGAGGCTGAACAGCTAGTCTCTGTGATCGATCAGGCCCACTTGTATTTCCTGCACAATCAAACTGCTACATCACTGTCCATTCCTACACCAGCCCCTGACCACAGAGGACAGATCTATTAAACAAAATTGTGTTCCATAGTAAGAGGCATCTGATGAATCAAGGGTGTACGTACAGAACCACTTGACCTCTTAAATGTATAGATGAAATGTAAAGGAACTGTTACATGTTTGTCCTTTGCCAGTTTAATAAGTGGAGATCCTTAAAACATTGAAGGCCAAAATGACTTATATGATGTTGATGGAAATAATAGTGAGAGCAGCGGTAGTACACATTTGTGCCGCAGGATGCTAGCAGAGCCCCGGGGCTGACAGACCCTGCTTGTCTCAGAGGTACTAAAGCTGTGTGTCACCCAGGATTTCAACTCCAGATCACACCGCTGCACTCTTTGCATACCAAATTGTATTTCAATGTCAAAAGCAACTCCTCTCCATTGGACCGCTGCAGCGTATAGCCTCTCAACAGTCAACCAACCGTCTTCACACAGCACAACATAGACAGGCGCCTGTATGACAACAACCCGAGGCTTGTAAAAATGCTATTCAATCTACGTTGAGGCCTACTGTGCTCCACGAGAGATGAAAGTCACCATGGTTCTCCCGCCGTGCCGTGACAAACTGACCTATTTCTACTCTCATCTTTTATGCAAGGACAAATGACAAATCTGAGCGAGAATGACTAAGACTATAGTAAATAGATTTCAGTGGTGTCTTAGGAGAAATAATCAATATGTCCAATCAACATGGATCAATGTTACCGGGCAGATTATACTCTCCTCTAAAACATGAGTCAGCACCCCACCATCTCCCTCATTTGGAGCCATTTTGGGTGACTAGGCCCAGTCTCTCTATCTCTCCTAGTGAGCAGTATGTCTGTGTGACTGAGGTAGGCTGGTGGCCCAGCAGTGCCACCCCCTCTGAGCAGAGCATAGGATGGTAGGATGGTGGATGGCAGTGTAAGCCACTGGGTGGATCCACTAATCGGCTTGTGCTCTCTTTTGTCACCTGTCCTCTGTGGCCATGCTCTTAATGGGAGCTCAGCCCTCTCTGGAGTGGAGTCACCCTCAGATTTATGTCCCAGGGCTCTAGCCGGCCTATAGCTCTGCTCTGCTGCACAGGACCTGACTGCACAATGAGCAGAACAGGAGAGGAGAGAAAAAGGAGAAAGAGAAAGTGATGGGAGGGAGGGAATGAAGGAAAGGAGAGAGAGGCAGAGAGGAGGATTGGAAAGAGAGATGGTGAGAAGTAAATCAAGTACTGTGTTTGTGCAACTGGAAGGAACATGTTTCAACCTGTATTGGCTTGTTGTAAAACTTCTCTAAATTAACATGTTTCAACCTGTATTGGCTTGTTGTAAAACTTCTCTAAATTAACATGTTTCAACCTGTATTGGCTTGTTGTAAAACTTCTCTAAATTAACATGTTTCAACCTGTATTGGCTTGTTGTAAAACTTCTCTAAATTAACATGTTTCAACCTGTATTGGCTTGTTGTAAAACTTCTCTAAATTAACATGTTTCAACCTGTATTGGCTTGTTGTAAAACTTCTCTAAATTAACATGTTTCAACCTGTATTGGCTTGTTGTAAAACTTCTCTAAATTAACATGTTTCAACCCGTATTGGTTTGTTGTTTAACTTCTCTATATTAAGTCGTAATGCAGGTCGAAACGTGTTCTTTCCAGTCCGACAAATGTTTGTGTTTTATTTATAATTAGGATTGTGATAAAGATAATTTTAAGATGGCATAAGTTGAATGAAAGCATAGCTTCTGTAAATTTGAATAAATTCACACTAGTGGTGGTTGGTCATGTCACATGTTGATCCCTTGATACAGATTTGCATACTGTAAATAACCCACTGGTCAGAAATAGTGTAGGCAGTGTGTGTGGAGTTTACTGTCGTCAGTATTATTAATCAACCAGTTATATCATACATACACTAAAAAACACACACAAACGCCTACTGTCCTCTTTGTTCCGATTCCCATTATAGGAGAAGTGCCCTCAGTGACATTCAGTGGTGCTGAAAAGAGATCTAACTCAATACACTCCCACAACATCACTACTTCCCCATCCTGAGCAAAGATACATCAAAAAGGTAGACAACAACCCTGCACGGAGAATCTGTCAGAGGAAAACACCACAGGAACATTACCACAATATCACATCAATGGGTAGATACATACAATATAGTGAAAATCATTACTGCTCTAGCCATGTGGAAAAAGCACTTCATAGTTTTTCTGTACGTCATGCTACAGTCAAGAAGAGGGAAATAGTCATTGTGAAACTGGCTGTGTTTGCATGTTAATGGCATTGGCAGTAAAGAGAGAGAGAGAGAAAGAAACAGAGTTACCAATGAGAAGGGTTAGCTGTGGCACTGGCAGATCTGTTTCACGCCTGTCTGTCCTGCCCTTGTGTGTGCCCCTGAGGCTCGGCTCAGACAGCCACCGCACAGGAAACACACAGACAGGATGTGACCTCACAGACTGAGGTGGGGGGCCTCATAGCTAGGTCAGAAACACTGAGCATAGTGCACTAGCAAGCTCCGATACTCTCCTTTAGTCATTATCATTACTTATCATCACTTAGTTACTACACTGATCCTCTCCTTTAGTCATTATCATTACTTATCATCACTTAGTTAACTACACCAATACTCTCCTTTAGTCCTTATCATCACTTAGTTACTACATTGATACTCATCTTTAGTCATTATCGTTACTTATCGTCACTTAGTTACTACACTGATCCTCTCCTTTAGTCATTATCATTACTTATCATCACTTAGTTACTACACTGATACTCTCCTTTAGTTAGTCATTATCATTACTTATCATCACTTAGTTACTACACTGATCCTCTCCTTTAGTCATTATCGTTACTTATCATCACTTAGTTACTACATTGATACTCATCTTTAGTCATTATCATTACTTATCATCACTTAGTTACTACACTGATCCTCTCCTTTAGTTAGTCATTATCATTACTTATCATCACTTAGTTACTGCATTGATACTCATCTTTAGTCATTATCATTACTTAGCATCACTTAGTTACTACACTGATCCTCTCCTTTAGTCATTATCGTTACTTATCATCACTTAGTTACTACATTGATACTCATCTTTAGTCATTATCATTACTTATCATCACTTAGTTACTACACTGATCCTCTCCTTTAGTCATTATCATTACTTATCATCACCTAGTTACTGCATTGATACTCATCTTTAGTCATTATCTTTACTTATCATCACTTAGTTACTACACTGATCCTCTCCTTTAGTTAGTCATTATCATTACTTATCATCACTTAGTTACTGCGTTGATACTCATCTTTAGTCATTATCATTACTTATCATCACTTAGTTACTACATTGATCCTCTCCTTTAGTTAGACATTATCATTACTTATCATCACTTAGTTACTACACTGATCCTCTCCTTTAGTCATTATCGTTACTTATCATCACTTAGTTACTACATTGATACTCATCTTTAGTCATTATCATTACTTATCATCACTTAGTTACTACACTGATCCTCTCCTTTAGTCATTATCATTACTTATCATCACCTAGTTACTGCATTGATACTCATATTTAGTCATTATCATTACTTATCATCACTTAGTTACTACACTGATCCTCTCCTTTAGTCATTATCATTACTTATCATCACTTAGTTACTACACTGATCCTCATCTTTAGTCATTATCATTACTTATCATCACTTAGTTACTACACTGATCCTCTCCTTTAGTTAGTCATTATCATTACTTATCATCACTTACTTACTACACTGATCCTCTCCTTTAGTTAGTCATTATCATTACTTATCATCACTTAGTTACTACACTGATCCTCTCCTTTAGTTAGTCATTATCATTACTTATCATCACTTAGTTACTACACTGATCCTCTCCTTTAGTTAGTCATTATCATTACTTATCATCACTTAGTTACTACACTGATCCTCTCCTTTAGTTAGTCATTATCATTACTTATCATCACTTAGTTAATACACTGATACTCATCTCCAGTTCCACTCCCAATATTATTCCAAATCCAACCAGACAGTAGCTTCTGTGTCTGTTTACTTTATTATCATACCTTACAAAAGCTCTTGCCATTGATTTCAACTAAATCAATGTGCTTGGGTTACAGTCTCTTTCTCGCTCTCCACTCCCTTTAAGAGGCATTAATGGCTTGGTGACACTCTGATGGTTGAACTATGAAGCATGACACACACAAACAGATGTAGCCTGCACATGGAAAGGAGCAAAATTAGCTTGTGTCATCAGGCACAGTTAGCATATTGGCATGTAGTTCCAGGGCAATGTAAAGAGTACATAGGGGAGACAAAGCCATACGTTGATGTTGAGGCTAGAGAGAGCAGCAGGATGGCTTGTCTGATGCCAGGTATCTACCTATGAGGTGGAAGACAGGCAACCGTAACCACTGTCCTTTCAGTCAGTCACCAGGGTAGCTGTTTAGGCCCCTTGCTTTTCTCAATCTTTACTAATGACATGCCACTGGCTTTGAGTGTGTCTATGTATGCAGATGACTCAACACTATACACGTCAGCTACTACAGCGACTGAAATGACTGCAGCACTTAACAAAGAGCTGCAGTTAGTTTTGGAATGGGTGGCAGGGAATAAGTTAGTCCTAAATATTTCCAAAACTAAAATAATTGTATTTGGGACAAATCATTCACTAAACCCTAAACCTCAACTACATCTCGTAATGAATAATGTGGAAAGTGAGCAAGTTGAGGTGACTAAACTGCTCTGAGTAACCCTGGTTTGTTAACTGTCGTGGTCTAACATGTTGATAATACAGTAGCTAAGATGGGGAGAAGTCTGTCCATAATAAAGCCCTGCTCTGCCTGCCTTTTTAACAACACTATCAACAAGGCAGGTCCTACAGGCCCTAGTTTTGTCGCATCTAGACTCCTGTTCAGTAGTGTGGTCAGGTGCCACAAAGAGGGACTTGGGAAAATTACAGTTGGCTCAGAACAGGGCAGCATGGCTGGCCCTTAAATGTACACGGAGAGCTCACATTAATGACATGCATGTCAATATCTCATGGCTCAAAGTGGATGAAAGATTGACTTCATCACTACTTGTTTTTGTAAGAATTGTTGACATGCTGAATGCACCCAGCTGTCTGTTTAAACTACTGGCACACAGCTCGGACACTCATGTATACCGCACAAGACGTACCACCAGAGGTCTCTTCACAGTCCCCAAGTCCAGAACAGACTATGGGAGGCTCACAGTACTACATAGAGCCATGACTACATAGAACTCTATTCCACATCAGGTAACTGATGCAAGCAGTAGAATCAGATTTAAAAAGCAGGTACAAATACACCTTATGGAACAACGGGGACTGTGAAGAGACACACACAAAGGTACAGACACATGCATACGCACACATTGTGATATTGTTGTATGGCGGTATTGTTGTATGGTGAACCTGTGTTGTGGATATGTGGTGGTGTAGAGATGTTAGATGATGTACTGTTTTATCTTTAGCTCATTCAGTACAAACATAGTTCACTGTTTTATCTGTAATGTGGGCGCTTTGGTGTGTTTGGCCCCCAGGAAGAGTAGCTTCTGCCTTGGATCCCTAATATACACAAATACAATGTCATGCAGAACATTGGTTACAAGAGGACAGACCCTGATGCAGCTGGTGTTGTTTTAGGGACAAAACACAAGTTAAATTATAACCAATCAACATTAGGTCTCATAGGGGTGGTTAGAGTAGAGATTCATAATTAAAGAATTTGGGGTCATACGCAGAGCTTAGCTGGGTGTGTGTGTGTGCGTGTGTGTGTGTGTCTGTGTGTGTGTGTGAGAGAGAGAGAGAGAGAGAGAGAGAGAGAGAGAGAGAGAGAGAGAGAGAGAGAGAGAGAGAGAGAGAGAGAGAGTGTAGGCGGTGCAGCCGTTTCAGGAGGACCAGGCTTAATTTCGAAGCACAATAGCGGGGATAGTGAGGAAGTGAGGGAGGCCAGTGTCTCTTCCTCTCTGAGAGGACAGGGTAGGGGTGACAGTTCAGACTGCTAGAAATGCTATTGGTGGACAGTCTCTCGGCCTCAGAGCCAGCTGCACAGATAGGAGAGGAAGAACAGTGTGCAGTTCAGCTTCACATAATAGCAGCAGTGATGAAGTGAGTGTCAGTTCCCCTCTCATTTTTGTCACACACACACACACACACACACACACACACACACACACACACACACACACACACACACACACACACACACACACACACACACACACACACACACACATACACCCCCACACACACGCCTGCACACACAAGTGCACACCCCCACACACACGCACAGAGATAGAAAGTCACAGGCAGAATCACACAGTGCAGTTGTAGAGGGACAGCTGTTCTTCCTGCCACTGTGGCGTTTACGCTCTTTCATAGAGTCAGCAAAGGCACACAAAGAACGACACAGACACATTCACTCCGACCAACTCTTGCACGCATGCCATGCACTCCCATATACCCACACAATAAAGTCCTTTGAGCATGCGAATTACCAATACCATAGTGAAAATGTTCAAATGCTTTATCACAGTGATGATTGATGGACGTACTAATGTAAGATGGCATAGAGCGAGAGAGACAAAGATGTATCATCCCCAAGGGCGTAGGAGCCGGGGGGGACAGGGGGGACATGTCTCCCCCACCCCCCCACTGTTAGAAGCAGGTAAAACACGCTAGAGAGTCACCACATTCATTGAGGGATTTTTATTTATAAATGGCCTCCGCTGCTGGAACGTGAGTTTCCCCGCCCCCACTGACTGCTTCATTCTCACTCTTGGTTGTTACAAGCAGTGTGGCAGTGTGTGAGTGATAGAAATAGCACTGTGCAGCACCACCATCATTATTCACTGCACCGGGTAAAGTAACTTTGAAATCTACTTTGAAACAAAAGTATATACCTCACACACATGGTCATGGGCTTAAGAAACCTGTACCATGTCACCTGTACCATGTCAGATATAGAGTTGAAATGTATTACATTTTGTGTTTGCATCCCAATATTAAACGTTATATACAACAAAATTGTTTGACATAGATACACCAGATTTTCAGTTTTTTTTTATTTTTTATGATGAGGCAACTAGGTCATTTTACTGCAGGAAAGGGCTATGATTT
This sequence comes from Salvelinus alpinus, assembly GCF_045679555.1. Lineage (NCBI taxonomy): Eukaryota > Metazoa > Chordata > Actinopteri > Salmoniformes > Salmonidae > Salvelinus > Salvelinus alpinus. The sequence goes on along the minus strand of NC_092098.1, from coordinate 11,882,107 downwards.
GTCTGTATCCTTTTCTCAAAAGTGACTAGAAATTACCATTTAACTTCTCTAGGGTAGGGTGCAGTATTCGGAATTTTGGATGAAAAGCATGCCCAAATTAAACTGCCTGCTTCTCGGGCCCAGAAGATAAGATATGCATATAACTGGTAGATTTGGATAGAAAATACTCTAAAGTTTCCAAAACTGTTAAAATAGTGTCTGTGAGTATAACAGAACTGATTTGGCAGGCGAAAACCTGAGAGAAATCCATTCGGGAAGTAGTTTTTTTTTTGGTTTTGTAGTTTTCTATTCAATGCCATTACAGTATCCATTGACTTAGGACTCAACTTGCAGTTCCTATGCCTTCCACTAGATGTCAACAGTCTTTAGAAATTGTTTCAGGCTTGACCGAGAGAGTGCCTTTCTTGTTAACCTTTTATATTGACGACGTTATTGTCCGGTTGAAATATGATCGATTATTTAGGCTAAAAACAACCTGAGGATTGAATATAAACATCGTTTGACATGTTTCTATGAACTTTACGGATACAATTTAGATTTTTTGTCTGACTGTTTTGACTGCGTTTGAGCCTGTGGATTACTGAAGAAAACGCGCGAACAAAACAGAGGTGTTTGGATATAAAGAGACTTTATCGAACAAAAGGAACATTTATTGAGTAAATTAATGTCTGCTGAGTGCAACCATATGAAGATCATCAAATGTAAGGGATTCATTTTATCTCTATTTCTGACTTGTGTAACTCTTCTACTTGGCTGGTTACTGTTTGTAATGATTTTTCTGCTGGGCTATGTTCTCAAATAATCGTAAGGTATGCTTTCGCCGTAAAGCATTTTTTAAATCTGACACCGTGGTTGGATTCACAAGAAGTTAATCTTTAAACCTATGTAAAATATGTTTTGTTTTCTGAATTTTTATAATGAGTATTTCTGTATTTGAATTTGGTGCCCAGCAGTTTCACTGGCTGTTGAAGAGGTGGGACGCTAACGTCTCACGTACCCAAGAGAGGTTAAAACCTTTTTATTTAATTTTTTATTTATATCCTGGAGCCTGCCCCTTTTTAAGCCCATAACCATGTGTGTGAGGTGTGAACTTATGTTTAGCTAAATGTGTCCCCATGTCAGAGTCGCTCCTACGCCCCTGATCATAACTCTTTTAGTTGGTAGTTTCAGTAAAAGAGGAAGTCAGGGTTAGATGCACAGACAATGTTATAGAAAGAGCCATTTCTGAACCAACTTCCTCTTTCTGCCTTTCACTGAAATAGGAGGTAACATCAGATTTAAACATGCTTAGTTCATGACATATTGTACATTTATATGTTTCAATAAGCATGGTAAAACACAGATGCAATATGTTTTATCAATGATCAGAATAACAGTAAAACTGGCAAATACTTTTGTTTCCACACACACACCACACACACACACACACACACACAAACGCTTCTTTGGTATCAGAGATTTCCAAAGAGGAAGGGACTCATAAGAACTGAGACTGTTTTACAGTATCGAATCCAAAACTTCAGACTTCAACTGTGAGATGACTAAATTGGAGCTTTCTCACACACGTATTTATAGAAGTCACACAGACACACACGATATGGCAGTACACAATTCCATGTACAGTTCTTTGTGATAACAAAGCTAAGGGTATGGCTGATGTTTTGGACGGCCCAGGTCCAAGTCCCATGGTCAGAGAGTGGGCTTGGGGGGCTGCCCCATGAATTATTCAACACCGTCTAACTCTAGCCCCCTCTTTTCCCCCTCATTAATAATTGATAGCACGACAGACATATGTTCCATTTCTGAAGGACAGATTTGCGGGAGGACAGCCTCCTCTCAAAATGAACCTGTTTTTAGTTGTCTTCAGCAGATGCTAACATCAGCACAGCCTAAAGGTGGGCTTGACCTCCACAGACCAACAGCAGAAACAGATGCCCAGTACACTTTGTCACAAGGTCCCCCGCTGGAGGACACACAGCCAAACACATTCTGCAAGGTGACATTAAAGGCTTAGCAAAATGACATTGGAAATGAGAGGTGACAATACATTTTTTTAAACTTCCTTTGTGTGTCCAGTGTGACATATACTTTAAACTCACGAGGGTAGGAAGGTAGGTTGGGAAGTGATAAGAAGCATGTATGGAAGGCAGGGAGGGTCGTGTATTTGCACTCCCACTGACTGCTGTGACTCAGCCTGGAGACGTGCCAGAAGCAGTCAGGGAGACTACCTGTTGTCCTCATTACCATCATGCTATCATCTGTCAATTGCCACTCCTCAGATCAACATCTGACCTCTGGGATGCGATCATGTGATCCTGTACAGGGTGGTCCTAAGAACCTTTCCACTTCCCTCCTTCCCCTCTGCCACCTTGACAGCTAACCTCTACTCTAAGTCAATCTATTGAGTAGAGGAACGATGGGTTTTTGGAGACCAACAACTCAGACAGACATCTGCTAACTCTATGAAATAAATAAAAACCGAGATAGAATGTGGGACAAAAGGAGTGTGCCAGAACCAATCACTTAGCAGTCTCTGGACCTGGCCCAGACCCTACTCAGCGGGCAGAAGCAGAGGGGAAGGATGAAGGGTGATTGGAGGAAGTGTGAGGGAGTAGCAGCATTGGGATTACTTTATTTCCTGAAACCAATTTTGTGTGCAATAACACACCCACTGGCTGTTTTTAGTCTTTGAAACCCGTTTTGTGTTTCCAATGACATGGTAGTTATGCAGTGTGAATCCAAATGTATCAGGCAGAGCTGGGATCAATAACAGGCCCTGGGATTGGCTGCTGGGCACAGTGAGAACACGGTTAATTAGCTCAATTTTCCTAAATCAATCATCCCTAATAGTCGATTTAGGCACTAACGTATCGTAATCACCAATCACTGTGATTTGGAGGACAGAGGTTGCATAGCTGGTGGCAGTACTGTGATTTGGAGGACAGAGGTTGCATAGCTGGTGGCAGTACTGTGATTTGGAGGACAGAGGTTGCAGAGCTGGTGGCAGTACTGTGATTTGGAGGACAGAGGTTGCAGAGCTGGTGGCAGTACTGTGTTTTGGAGGACAGAGGTTGCAGAGCTGGTGGCAGTACTGTGTTTTGGAGGACAGGTTGCAGAGCTGATGGCAGTACTGTGTTTTGGAGGACAGAGGTTGCAGAGCTGGTGGCAGTACTGTGTTTTGGAGGACAGAGGTTGCAGAGCTGGTGGCAGTACTGTGTTTTGGAGGACAGAGGTTGCAGAGCTGGTGGCAGTACTGTGATTTGGAGGACAGAGGTTGCAGAGCTGGTGGCAGTACTGTGATTTGGAGGACAGAGGTTGCAGAGCTGGTGGCAGTACTGTGTTTTGGAGGACAGAGGTTGCGTAGTTGGTGGCAGTACTGTGTTTTGGAGGACAGAGGTTGCAGAGCTGGTGGCAGTACTGTGTTTTGGAGGACAGAGGTTGCAGAGCTGGTGGCAGTACTGTGTTTTGGAGGACAGAGGTTGCAGAGCTGGTGGTAGTACTGTGTTTTGGAGGACAGGTTGCAGAGCTGGTGGCAGTACTGTGTTTTGGAGGACAGAGGTTGCAGAGCTGGTGGCAGTACTGTGTTTTGGAGGACAGAGGTTGCAGAGCTGGTGGCAGTACTGTGTTTTGGAGGACAGAGGTTGCAGAGCTGGTGGTAGTACTGTGTTTTGGAGGACAGGTTGCAGAGCTGGTGGCAGTACTGTGTTTTGGAGGACAGAGGTTGCAGAGCTGGTGGCAGTACTGTGTTTTGGAGGACAGAGGTTGCAGAGCTGGTGGCAGTACTGTGTTTTGGAGGACAGAGGTTGCAGAGCTGGTGGCAGTACTGTGTTTTGGAGGACAGAGGTTGCAGAGCTGGTGGCAGTACTGTGTTTTGGAGGACAGAGGTTGCAGAGCTGGTGGCAGTACTGTGTTTTGGAGGACAGAGGTTGCAGAGCTGGTGGCAGTACTGTGTTTTGGAGGACAGAGGTTGCAGAGCTGGTGGCAGTACTGTGTTTTGGAGGACAGAGGTTGCAGAGCTGGTGGCAGTACTGTGATTTGGAGGACAGAGGTTGCAGAGCTGGTGGCAGTACTGTGTTTTGGAGGACAGAGGTTGCAGAGCTGATGGCAGTACTGTGTTTTGGAGGACAGAGGTTGCAGAGCTGATGGCAGTACTGTGTTTTGGAGGACAGAGGTTGCGTAGCTGGTGGCAGTACTGTGATTTGGAGGACAGAGGTTGCAGAGCTGGTGGCAGTACTGTGTTTTGGAGGACAGAGGTTGCGTAGCTGGTGGCAGTACTGTGATTTGGAGGACAGAGGTTGCGTAGCTGGTGGCAGTACTGTGATTCAGCATAGAATACTAGTATGCAATGAGGAAAATTGTATAACACACGATGTTGCTCTGAGGTCTAGTGACACGTATGCTTGGAATCCTTGTTATCGTATCGCACTTCTCTGCAGTTCTAATGAGGGTTTTTGAAATAATTCCAGAAGTACAGAAATACATACTCTTGATGGCCTTTGGTTTGAGTTATCATAGTAATCTGTCCTGCTCCCAATTTCAAGAGATCATTTTAATCCCACATGTGCGTGGAGAACCATGAGCCAAAAACAGAAACAGATCAGGGGAGCCAGATATTTTCAACGGCAGATTGCGTCGTCAGTAACGGCATATAGCTGTTTAATAACACAGGAACCAGTTTCTATCTTCAACAGAGATAGTAACATACAATAGAATCTATGAGCCCATCAAGGATCTGTAAACCTAGACGCCTACTGAAACCCTCCATAAGGAACCAGTTTCTATCTTCAACAGAGATAGTAACATACAATAGAATCTATGAGCCCATCAAGGATCTGTAAACCTAGACGCCTACTGAAACCCTCCATAAGGAACCAGTTTCTATCTTCAACAGAGATAGTAACATACAATAGAATCTATGAGCCCATCAAGGATCTGTAAACCTAGACGCCTACTGAAACCCTCCATAAGGAACCAGTTTCTATCTTCAACAGAGATAGTAACATACAATAGAATCTATGAGCCCATCAAGGATCTGTAAACCTAGACGCCTACTGAAACCCTCCATAAGGAACCAGTTTCTATCTTCAACAGAGATAGTAACATACAATAGAATCTATGAGCCCATCAAGGATCTGTAAACCTAGACGCCTACTGAAACCTTCCATAAGGAACCAGTTTCTATCTTCAACAGAGATAGTAACATACAATAGAATCTATGAGCCCATCAAGGATCTGTAAACCTAGACGCCTACTGAAACCCTCCATAAGGAACCAGTTTCTATCTTCAACAGAGATAGTAACATACAATAGAATCTATGAGCCCATCAAGGATCTGTAAACCTAGACGTCTACTGAAACCTTCCATAAAGAAACAGTTTAGCACCTGATAGGTCTGATATGGCCATGGTTCGGATACCAATCCTGGTCATTGATCACATTGAATGACTGCCTATGGTGAGCTTTTTTCCCCAGAGCTGGGCCTGAAGGAAATACATTTCAAGCATGTACCCTACTGTAGGCTACACCAAATACAATATATCATTTCATTTATTCATAAATGCTTTTGTTGTTGCTGTTTTTCCCCCTCAAAACGATTTGCTGATGAGAAGGAGCTTAAAAACGCATCAGATGTAATCTTCATGTGAGATGTAGGTCAGGAGTTGAACAGAGACTTATGGTTGGTAGGCTGAAGGCTGCCTGGTCTCTCTCTGATACAACAGTCCAGTTAGCCATGATGGGAGGGGGAGATATGATGATGACACCCTTCCTCTGAGGGTTAATAAGGTCAGGATGCATGTGACATCACTTCCTGCTGTACAGGACGCAGTCTCGAAAGGGAGGAGGGGTCAGAGATGGTGCAAAAAGAAAAGTGTCCAGGAAACATGGCGGCCCTATGACTCCCTTTTCATAGTAACATCCGGACAGCACACACCCTGGAGCCTTGTCCTGGGTCTAGCATGTACACCAAACAGGATGGAAACCCCACTGCGCTGAACACTCATGCCTCCGAAGCACTGAGGTCAGAGCAGAGCTTGTGAAAGACACTAGAAAACATGAGCCCAACACAGACCTGTGTTCAAATAAATTATTTCAAATACCATTTTAAATACCTGGGTTAAATGAATGGGAGTGTATTTGAGTCTGCTAAAGTACCAAGGGGCTGACAGCACAGTCCTGATAGAATGACTGGTTCAACACAGGTCACACAGAGAGCCAAGATACTCGGGATAGAGGCAGAGATCTGAGATCATTAGCAGCCACTCACAGCTAGCAGTGTTTTATCAGCATGGTTAGACACTGCATCAAACACCAGTGTCCTAGCTTAATGATGTAGTGAGGCAGTGCATGCCTGGTTTGGCTTCCGGGGCACTGAGACTGCTCTGCTCTCTGGTTTCATGAGAGGATGTGTGGACTGTGAAGTGGGCCCGCTGAACTGTCACGATGAACGCTCCCAATCTTCAGAAAGTCCTGGAGAGCCCTTTAATACCCTGGCTGCCTGTTTTGGGTAATCCCTCTTTGCTTAATCTTTTGATAGAAGAGGAAAAATACTGTAATTTGTCGGTTATTGTGATTTACTGTAATATGAACTTTATACGTACAATATAGTGAAGTATGCGTATTGATCTCTTAAAGGGACATTTCACAATTTTTCAACTTCAAATTCATCATCTCCAGCACCACCCCAACATCAACATTTGTGAAATGTGCACGTTTCTAGGTTTTGTAATAAAAGATATAGAGGAACATAAGTGTTGTTGGGGTGGTGCTGGAAATTATGAATATGAAGTAGATTTTTTTTTTTTTAAATGTCCCTTTAGGTGTTTCAAATGAAAAACATTAACCAATTTTCTATAAAGTTGCAAAACTTACATCCTGTGCTCTACCTTTTGTTTGAACGAAAGCACAAATGCAGATCTAACAATAATATAGGAAGTGACAGATGTGACCGCAGAACTATGTTAGTTCACATGGCCTTTAGGGTGGGGGGACAATTCTCGCTATAACTTTGTTTTTATAACTAATACAGTCAACAGAGTCACTCGTTACCCTGTTAGACACAGAAACCACCAGACATGTTGGATAGTAGTCTGTGGAGGATGGAGAAGTGAACCTCTGCAGCTATGCACAGAAGTGACATGAGGAGGAAGCTGTGGTCACCGTAGACCCCTATTGCGTAGTTGAACCAGAAGTCTCACTGGGCAGTTAGAGAACAGCACATACAGTACTGGACTAGTTAAAGCTTCCCTTTATCAGTCTGACTCCTTACTTTAGTATACCGTATGTCCCGCCTAGGGCCCCCAAAAGGCTAGGGTAGGCCCTGATCTTTGTCGACCCACAGAACATGGGAGTAGAAGGATTTGACTGCAGGGCAGGTTCCTCTGCAGGCATTTATATGGTTTTGACTAAACCACTGCATTTCCAGCTTTACTGTAAGCTGGCAATCAATTTATAATGCATGAGACTGAAAACAGAGACTGGATTGATCAAATATTTAGCATGTGTTATTGTGTTGTTAAAAGAGATGAATTAAATGAATGGCCACTTGTTGTGGATGCATGCAGCTTTTGATATTGTTGATTGCGTGCTTACAATCAATCTGTCATTGGTTCACTAAAAGCACCAGGGAACTATCGAGTGGCTCCAGGGGGAACGCATGGCTATACAGTGGATGTACAGCCACTCCATACATGCTCAGTGTGTATTCAAAGTACACACAAATGCTGTAGTCCTTTTTCTAATTTCAGACAAAATACAGTATTTCAAAGAATTCTATCCTAAACTATTTTGCATACCCAGCTATCACCTTCAGAGTACACATTGTTTCATCTTGACTCCCACAAGTCCGGACACTATGCTGGGAGATTCAGAGACCTTGGATGGAAAGTAAGTGGCTGGGCTTGGTACCAGCAGGGAGATGGAAGCTGCTGCCTGTCATTGAACACGTCTCTTAACCTGATTTGCTTCAGTAAAAAAAGACTTTCAAAGAACTGAAGAAATTGATATTATCCAGAAAATATATCAGAGTGAGTTGCTGTGGTTAAGGACATCCAGTACATAGCTTGAGAAATGTCAGAAAGCATGTCCAAACATGTTGTCATGTTTACATGCCACCATGGTCTAAAATATTGTATCTTTGCAACCAGGCACAAGGGGATTGTTCCGTTATGGGGACAGAAGGTAAATTGCAATTCTCCAATATTCAGTCAATATCTGGAGTAACTATTTACATTCAATTGTGCAGAGGCAGAGAGAGCAAGAGAGAGAGAGAGAGAGAGAGAGAGAGAGAGAGAGAGATTTACTCCCTCACTCACCAGTCACCTCAACATCTCTGCAGCATTCTGTGCTAACGCGCACCGGGAAACATGCGTGTGAGCTGCGTCGCTGCACCTGCTCTCGAGGCTGCAAATCATCTCGAGACAGGAGATGCATGAGAAATAGCGAGACAGGAAGCTGCCTTTAGAATGAAGAAGAATCTAATATTTGTATTAAAGACCAACTGGTTTCCGATATCGTATGATTGACGTCAATTTTACCAGAGAGAAGGGAACAAAGAAAGGGGATGCCAGGAACCGAGGCAATTCATTTGAAAACAACCTATTTTCGCCTGTGAGTTAACCTGAAACAAATTGTCTGTAATGAGAAAGAATTAGGATGTTTAGAATAAGTGTAGATAATGAAATGCCACCTATGAATAGTGGCCCTCATTTAAGCAATAGACTGGCCTGTCACTTATTGACGGAAGTCTTACTCTATCATTTCCTGTAGGGTACCTTGGTTAATTTCGAGACAGAAAAAAATGTAGATATTTACGTACTGGCTATCCTACAATTGTTTTGTTATGTTATTCAATTAAAAAGCCTCCCTCTATGGGACTAAATGGCCCCTGAATATTAGTATGTTAAAATCCACTTTATACGTTTAATTTTGTTATTTTTATTTAATTGACTCTTACAAGCTAAAGTCTAGGTGTCATATTTTAATTAAATAAATCAAATATCTCACTATTAATATCCTCACTAAATTGAGGTTTTGATGTACAGACCCTCTTTTTATTTTTGCCCTTCTGGTCCAAATCATCCTAAAGTATCTCAACATTGATTGTGTAACTCAAAGGAGTTGCTTATAGATGACTTGGACATGATTTTGAAAATGCTAATATAGGTACCATTGACTTGCATTGACTTGCATTTATTGAGAGAGAGAGAGAGAGAGTTGGTGGGATATGACAATTTATGAGCAAATGTGACCATAAAATAAAATAAACAAGCAAGGCTGTGTTACAGTTGGGATGTCAGATAATGTGTGGGGTTGTGTGGATTTACAAGTCCGGTGGCGTTGAATGTTTCTGCTTTCTCTGGGGATTGTATATGATAGGAGAGGATGAACTTTAATGTCTCAGAGGGGAATATTGTCTTAGACACACAGCAGGCTACTGTATTCAAAATAGACACTGTATGAGATAGATAGAGGGAGTCTTATTCTGTTGGCAGCCTGGCTAGCATTGTTATGTTTATTACTATTTTATTCTTAACTTGTTTTAGGACAGGAAGGCCACCTCCCCCTTCCTGCAGTGTTCTATTGTGACTGTCCGTAGAGGGGATGTGCTGGGCCACATACGACTGCTTGGCAGCTATTTTTGCAAAGGGAAAAAAATCATAATGCAAGTATTGAGAGGTAAAACAATACAGAACAAAACAACACACGTCAGAGCTGCTTGTTTGCCTATTTCGATTTCTATGCGTCATTGTTGAAAAGAAATGCATTCGAATTTCAGGATAATGTTTTGACAAAGTGGCTTAAAAAACACTGGTGTATAGTTTGATTTGCAACCACTGAACACAACCTCAGTGATTGAATGAAATCTGAGGTGTCAGGAAGGATAATAGCAGTATGGGTGGGAGATGGGTGTCTGAGGTTAATGACCGTCGTTTTGTCTCTGTGCACAGGTGACCAGTGCCTCCCTGTCATCCAAAGAGAATGGATGACAGGGGATAAAGAGCTGGGCTCTTCTCATGGTTAACTCTCCTCTCCTCTGTACATTCTACCAGCAGGACCAAACCAAAACTGGACCAAACCAAAACTGGACCAAACCAAAACTGGGGCACACCAGAATCGTAGTCATCTGCAGAGCTGGAGAACGTCCTAAAATAACTTGGAATGGGTGTACGCTTTCCAGACTTAAAACATATAATTGTATCTGACTGTGGGACATAACTGTCATCTAATAGTCCTCTGCATTTTGTTATTTACTCATCCGGTTTGGGAAAGTGAGGAGAGATAGTTGGAGGATTGGAGTCAGAGTCTGAGGCACCATGCAGTCTGACGACCTCTTCCTCCGCAAGTTCTGCCGGCAAAGGCCGCGACCCCCTCTGGCAACGGTCAACTTTGACTCTAAGCGGGACGGTGGGGTACGGGCGAGGGTGCTGGCAGGGGAGTGGCCCCCGAGGAGGGACGGGGAGGGGGAAGATGGGGAGAGCCTTACTACCCCGAACCGTGTGAGTCTGAACCTGAGGTCAGTGGGCCGAGGACACATCATGCAGAGAAGCAACAGTGACGTGACGCTGGGTGACCTGGACTCTTCTGGTAAGGTGGGAGGGAAGGCCACACGGGTGGTGGGGGAGAAGGCAGGTGCCGGGGCTCAGGGGGACTCAGGGGTGGTACTGCACAGGGAGTATGGCAGCCTCTCCTCACTGGAGAGACAGACAGGTCTGTCAGGAACACAGGAGCTCAGTGCAGACGACCAGGGAGCTCTGAGCCCCAACGCCCTCCGCTTCAAAGACCCCTTCCTGCTGCTGGGTCTGCATGCAACACCCCCAGAACCAGACGGCTTCTTCAGGGCTCTTTCCGCCCCCACAGGAGAAACCCCAAAACCAGCCAAGCCCCCCAAGCCTGAGGGGCTGAGCAAGAAGGCCAAGCCTTCACCCCCACAGATCCCCCAACCAGGTCCTTATGACAACCTGGGAGGCGGAGCCTGGGTCAGGAACTTTGCTCACTATGATGTTCAGAGCATTCTGTTTGACCTCTTGGAAGCAGCCAGCAATCGAGACAGCATCGGCCGCAAAAAGAACATCACCTCAGGGGCGTCGGCCGCCTCAACGATGCGCCCCCTCACCCAGGCCACACCCTCCTCCCCCTCGCAGGGTGGGGGTAGTGGTGGTGGGGCTGTGGAGGACCCTGACCAGTGTCTGCTGGACGAGGGAGATGGGAACGACAACGAGCTGCTGCTCAGCTGCCCCCACTTCCGTAACGAGATGGGGGGTGAGGAGCGGGCGGGCCTGGGGCATACGCAGGGAAGAGGGTGCCTGTGGCTGAGCCTGAGGAACCCCAACGATGCAGTGTCAGTACTGGAGGAACCCAGAGAGAGCCACGTCCAACAGCAGGGCAAGAGCAACTACTTCATAGAACACGCAGACCTGGGAGCCCACTACTACCGCAAATACTTCTACATGAAAGGTGAGTGCTGCATCGGTGTGTGTGAAAGATCATGTTTGCTTTACCTCAATAAATGATTGAGGCTGTTTGTGTTCGTCAACAACGGTGTTACAGGGATATTTCTTTCCACTCCTCAGATCATCAGAACTTCTTTGGTATAGATGACCGACTGGGTCCAGTGGCCATCAGCTTCCGTAGAGAGGAGAAGGAGGGGTCCAGTGGAGCTCAGTATAACTACAGAATCATCTTCAGAACCACTGAGGTCAGTCTACACTACACATTCAAGGTCAATATGAGTATACAGTATTGACAGACTTCTAGATCCTTTTCTGAATACATACCGCCATTCACACATACCCATACTTACTATTATCGCACACATTTGTCCATCTACTCACACCCCTCGGGACTGTCCCTGCCTCCCAGCTGAAGACTCTGCGAGGCTCCATCCTGGAGGAGTCCGTGCCGTCAGCGGCCCGCCACACCACCCCGCGCGGCCTGTCTCCTAAGAGGCTCCTGGAGTTTATCATCCCTGAGCTCAACCTCCACTGCCTGCGTCTGGCCTCCACCTCGCCCAAGGTCCGAGACACCCTGCTCAAGCTGGACGAACAGGGGGTGAGTAGGACCCACCCTGGGTTGACCCCTCTCAGTGTCCTGCGCATGGCCAATAAGATGTCAGATCCATCAGGATACTCTTTTAGATGGTTCACGTTAACCTCTTATGGAGCAGTCTACAGAGAAATGTGTCTGATCTGTCCATTTTGATACTATCACTTGAACTTGAACAGGCATTCAGAGAGGTACAGTGCATCTATTCTAAAAGTTTTTGGCTGCCATGGTTATTAGCAAAAACACAATAGTTGATGAAAATCTCTCTCTCTCTCTCTCTCTCCAGCTGAACTTCCAGAGGAAGGTGGGGGTGATGTACTGCCGTGCAGGCCAGAGCTCTGAGGAGGACATGTACAACAACGAGAGCTCCGGGCCGGCTTTCGAGGAGTTCCTGGACCTGCTGGGGGAGCGAGTGAAGCTGAAAGGCTGGGAGAAGTACCGTGCTCAGCTGGACACCAAGAGTGAGCACTGCACATACATACTATCTACACGTTATCTACAGGCAGGATATATACTGAACAAAAATATAAATGCAACATGTAAAGTGTTGGTCCCAATATCCCCCAAATTGTTCATACGCACAAAAAGCGTATTTCTCTCAAATGTTGTGTACAAATTTGTTTACATCCCTGTTAGTGAGCATTTCTCCTTTGCCAAGATAATCCATCCACCTGACGGTGTGGCATATCAAGAAGCTGATTAAACAGCATGATCATTACCCAGGTGCACCTTGTGTTGGGACAATATAAGGCAACTCTAAAATGTGCAGTTTTGTCACACAACACAATGCCACAGATGTCTCAAGTTTTGAGGGAGTGTGCAATTGGCATGCTGACTGCAGGAATGTACACCAGAGTTGTTGCCAGAGAATGTCATGTTAATTTCTCTACCATAAGCCGCCTTCAACGTTGTTTTAGAGAATTTGGCAGTATGTCCAACCGGCCTCACAACCGCAGACCACGTGTAACCACACCAGCCCCAGGACTTCCACATCTGTCTTTTTCACCTGCGGGATGGTCTGAGACCAGCCACCTGGACACCCGATGAAACTGTGGGTTTGCACAAGCAAATAATTTCTGCACAAACTACTAGAAACTGTCTCAGGGAAGCTCATCTTCGTGCTTGTCGTTCTCCCCAGGGTCTTGACCTGGCTGCAGTTCGGCTTCTTAACCGACTTCAGTGAGCAAATGCTCACCTTCGATGGCCACTGGCACTCTGGAGAAGTGTGCTATTTACAGATGAATCCTGGTTTCAACTGTTCCGGGCAGATGGCTGACAGCGTAGCGTGTATGGCGTTGTGTGGGCAAACGGTTTGCTCATGTCAACGTTGTGAACAGAGTGCCCCATGGTGGCGGTGGGGTTATGGTATGGGCAGGCATAAGCGACGGACAACGAACACAATTGCATTTCATCGATAGCAATTTGAATGCACAGCGATACCGTGACGAGATCCAGAGGCCCATTGTCGTGTCATTCATCCTCCGTCATCACCTCATGTTTCAGCATGATAATGCACAACCCCCCCATGTCACAAGGACCTGTACACAATTCCTAGAAGCTGAAAATGTCCCAGTTCTTCCAAATCAAATCAAATCAAATGTTATTCCATGACCTGCATACTCACCAGGCATGTCACCCATTGATCGTATTTGGGATGCTCTGGATCGACGTGTACGACAGCGTTTTCCAGTTCCCACCAATATCCAGCAATTTCGCTCAGCCATTGAAGAGGAGTGGGACAACATTCCACAGGCCATAATCAACAACCTGATCAACTCTATGCGAAGGAGATGTGTCACGCAAATGGTGGACACACTAGATACTGACTGGCTTTCTGATTCATGTCCCTACCTTTTTTTAAGGTGTCTGTGACCAACAGTTGCATATCTGTATTCCCAGTCGTGAATTCCATAGATTAGGGCCTCATTTATTTATTTCAATTGACTGATTTCCTTATGTGAACTGTAACTCAGTAAAATCGTTGAAATTGTTGCATGTTGCATTACATTCTTTGTTCATTGTATATATTGAGTCACAGGGCATCAGGGGTTAGTAAGCACATAAGATTAACACTATCTAACACTGTGTAATTGTAGCAGTATTGGGAGAAGCTGTATAGTCACTGTGTGTGTCCTCTATCTTAATACTGTCTATCACTGTGTAATCTCAGCACCTAAAGTCAGACTGATAGTGTAAACACAGACTAAAAAAACGATCTGGAGACTGTCTCTCACTCTGTTAGCTACGAGGCTGATAGCGACGTGTGTAAACCTTTCTGTGCGCGCGCGCGCGTGTGTGTGCATACAGCGGACTCCACGGGGATCCAGTCCCTCTACACGCGCTACCAGGACTATGAGGTGATGTTCCATGTGTCCACCATGCTGCCCTACACGGCCAACAACACACAACAGGTAACAAACAACACACAACACATACACACTACACACTGCTTTACAGGACACTAAGGAAACGCAGTCAGACAACTTGAAGCCCTTGTAATGATAATGTGATAACATGGTTGTTTAGAAAGTCCTTTTTCATCGAAAATGATCAGAAACTGAGTTTCTTAGGCATAGTTAGGTATTTTTGGGGCAAATATTGAAGAGAATAAGCAGCATCCCTCGCGAAAATGTATGAAAAATAATCTTCTTGATTCTGTGTTTATGGTAACATTGTTCTTTGGTTTTAAAACCTACACATTTCCCCATATTCAAATGAAGGCCTCCCCGCTTGAGGAATGTCGCACAACAAGCACGGCAGGCAAATTACTTGTTCCTCTGCGTCTCTATGTCCAACTCACACTCTAAAAGCATGCTGTGTCTGCCCATACACTATAGATAGTGAGCTACTGCCACTCTGTCTGTTTGGCTGGCAGTCAGGCTGGGGAGACGCTCACATCTGTCAGCTCTTCTGGTGGAGTAGCTAACTGCACATGATCATTAGTGGATCAAATAACCAAAATGTATTAACAGCTCTCTTGACTACCTCTAACCCCCCCCCCCCCCCCCCCTCTCTCTCTCTGGTACTGTAGTTGCTGAGGAAGAGGCACATTGGGAATGACATAGTGACCATAGTGTTCCAGGAGCCAGGGGCTTTGCCCTTCACTCCTAAGGCCATTCGCTCCCATTTCCAACATGTCTTCATCATCATCCAGGTGGAAAAGTCCTGCTCTGACCACACCTACTACAGGTGAGATAAGAGCCTTCTCTCCTGCTGCACCGCTGTCCCTGGCTGCTCCACAACTGTCTCTGTTTGTCTCCTGCTGCACCGCTGTCCCTGGCTGCTCCACAACTGTCTCTGTTTGTCTCGAGCTGTACCACTGTCCCTGGCTGCTCCACAACTGTCTCTGTATGTTTATCTGCTTTCAGCATTATCAATCAGAAATGACAGGTGTAACAACATGTTTACTGTTGTCACATTGTATTTACAAGGGTATCAAAACTAGGACTGTGCTGCACGACTATGATTATGTGGTTGGATGTGTGATTTTTTTACCCTCTCTCTCCCCCAGGGTGGCGGTAACACGCTCCAAAGACATCCCGTTATTCGGGCCTCTGTTCCCTAAGGGTGCTCGATTCCCCCGTTCCCCTGCCTTCAGAGACTTCCTGCTGGCCAAGGCGGTGAACGCTGAGAACGCTGCCGAGAAGGCGGAGAAGTTCCGCTCCATGGCCACGCGTACACGACAGGAGTACCTGAAGGACCTGGCAGAGAACTACGTGACCACCACGCCAATCGACTCCTCCACCAAGTTCCCCCTGCTGTCCCTGGGGGGCAAACGCAAAGACAAACTGAAGGGGGCCAAAGGGGCAGAGCTGCACAGTGCTGGGGCGCTAGTCTGGGCTGTGAGGGCCACCAGTGGGAATGAGGAGGAGAACGGAGGACAAAAGCTGCCCTGTCTACTGGGGGTTTCAGCTGAATCAGTGGTGCTGATCGAGAGATACACACGGAGGGTGGTGTTCAACTGCTGCTGCCGCGACGTGATTGGCTGGAAGGCGTTGACAGACAGCAGGGCCTGCCTGGATATCTTCTATGAGAGGGGGGAGGCAGTGTCAATCAGTGTGATGGACAGCCAGGCAGAGGAGATACGGGAGATGGTGCAGAGACTAGAGGTGAGTGGGAAGGCTTTCAAACACCACTGCTCAATATTGTGTTATCGCATCATGGTTTCTCTTCCGATGTTACATAACTGTATTCAACTCACTGTGTCCTGTTGTTGTCTTCAGCTGGTGACGCGGGGCTGCGAGGCGCGGGAGGTGACCCCGCTGCGTGATGGGGTGGGCCAGCCAGGCTTCCTGATGAGCGAGGAGGGCTTTGTGACGGACCTGCAGCGGTTTGGCTATGCGGAGAGTGGGGGTCTGCAGCTGGGGGCGCGGGTGGTGAGGCTGTGTGGTCACGCCCTGGTGCACCTGGGGCCGGAGGAGAGGGCCAGACTGCTCCGCACTGCCCACAAGATCCACATCACCGTCATCCCTCCAGACGAGAACGGCAAGCCCCGCAGGTCAGAGAGGGGGGTGAGGGGGAGTGAGAGATGGATGGGGATAGAGGACAGTGGGGAGGGGAGGGGAGGGTAACATGGCAAGGATTAGGGGAGAGGCAGATATGGAGAGAGGGATGGGGGTCAGGGTTGTAAAGAGTTTTAGTAGTGTGGTAGGTGAAGAGTAATGTTGATGAGGGGATGAGGGGTTAAAGGAGGAGGAGGAGGGAGGGCTGAGGGGAACAGATTCATTCAGGAGGCCAGGGAGGCACCATGCCAGGGTTACAGCTGTTGTTTATGGCGTGCTGTAGTCAGTATCCCACCAACTGGCTAACCACCAATCAATGGCTCTAATGGCCTCTAATGATAGTGGCCCAGGTAGTGGCTGTTAGCTGAACCCTCTACATCCTTTTAATGTCCGCCAGATCGCCAGTGTTCCAGTGTTACTGCAGCCTGGTGAAGGAGGAACTGCTCAGATCGAGGAAAGGGAACACTTAACAGGATATTAGCTTCACAACTTTGCTTACCACATACCTGTCAAACTGGCTAGTGGAAATATCTAGAGAGATAGTGGATGCTGCTTTGACAGTCCTGTTCAACATCAGCCCCCAAAAAGTGTGGCGGCTGTTACAATGTTGTCACATCTTGTGATAGGGAATGACACTTCTTGGATTTCAAAGAGATTCCATGTTTCTTCATAAGTTTATTTATTTTTTTATCCTCCTCATCCGTCTGGCTCGGAGGTACTGCTCTAGAATACTCCCACTAAGCACGAACCGACGCAGACGTGTTTTTACATTTTTTAAACTTTTTTTGGTGTGGTCCGGACCGGCATTGATTTCAACATCCACAGACTACAGTATAGCACAGTAGAGTATAGTACAGTATAATGTATATAATGTATATGACAATATAACTTAACTGTACTCTACTGAATTAAACTTTACTCTGCTATACTCTACTGAGTTAAACGCTGCTGTCCTGTACCATACCGTGCCGTACTCTACTCTACTGTACTCTACTTTGCTCTACAGCAGTGCTTCCCAAACTGTGGGAAACACTGTCATTCAGCAGACGCTCTTATCCAGAATGACTTACAGTTAGTGCATTCTACTAAGGTATATAAACAACAACATATCACAGTCATAACAAGAAAAAAACATTTCTGTAACCGTTACTGAGAATTATATTTTAGTTAAAGTGGTCTGTTGGTTTATTATATGCAGTAGGTTGGACTACTTTAAACATCATCTTTGCCAGATTTAAAGTTTTTGAAAAAGCTAACATAAGTGCATGTGACAGGGGGAAAAAAGTATATTCTTGTGATATAACGCTTACTTCCTTTAGAATGTATGTGCAGTTGAAATTTGGCCAATCATATTTTCAACATCTGTAAATTACGCGTTTTCTACGTTCATTCAGAACAGAAAATGAACCTGATTTCAACGTCTGGGAAAAGTTGTATTTTCAACGTCCGGAAAATACGTATTTTCAATGTCCGGAAAATATGTATTTTCACCTTTCATTCAGCACCTAAAATGAACCTAACTTCAACGTCTGGCAAAGACGTCTTTTCAATGTAATTTTGCTTACTGGATTGTATCATTCCTGAACAAACTGAATGCTTAAAAAGGGAAGTATGAATATTTCCTCAGTAATAACATGTTGTCGGTGTATATTCTGTCTCTGATGGCTCCAGGAGTTTCTCAGAGTTGTACCAGAAAGCCATCCAGGATGCAGAGCGTAAGCCTGGGGAGGGCCAGTCTGGAGAGGCTTGGGTACTGGACGAGAGGGAGGAGGAGGAGGAGGAGATGGAGGAAGAGGAGCGTGAACAGGGAGAGGGAAAGGAGGCGGAGACTATGGAGGGACCAGCTGAGGGAGGAGAGGCTGAGGACAGGCCGTCAGAGATGGGACAGGGTGAGGAGGACAAGGGGGACCAGGGCTCCCTTTTCTCCACACCCAGCCTGCCTATTTTACGGGCCACCTCCCTGCATGACCACCCACCCAACCAGACCATGGAGGCGATCAGCCACTCCCAGCTAACACGCAGCTACTCCTTAGAGTACTCCCGGGACATATGTGGCGGGTACGTGACCTCCACCCTCAGTCTCATCATGGTCCTATTTTGGCTAGGCTACTTTGAAACAAGGTAAGACATGCTTCATAAAATGACATAAAACGTCCAGGTTTAAAACAATTACGTTTATGGTTAAATAGTTTCAAAATGCTGACCCCTCCGCTCAGGTTATCTCTGCTTTACTCAGAGGATTTTCTGACATCCGGGGGCTCGACATTAACGCGTGTCCTCTCATAAAAAAAATTGTTGGACTGAGTGTTCAAAACATTGGGAACACCAATCTTCCCATGACACAGACTGACCAGGTGAATCCAGGTGAAAGCAATGATCCCTTATTGATGTCAACTGTTAAATCCACTTCAATCAGTGTAGATGAAGGGGAGGAGACAGGTTGAAGAAAGATTTTTAAGCCTTGAGACAATTGAGACATGGATTGTGTATGTGTGCCATTCAGAGGGTGAATGGGCAAGACAAAAGATTTAAGTGCCTTTGAACGGGGTATGGTAGTAGGTGCCAGGCGCACCGGTTTGAGTGTGTCAAGAACTGCAACGCTGCAACACAGCCAACTTGACAACTGTGGGAAGCATTGGAGTCAACATGGGCCAGCAGCATCCCTGTGGAACGCTTTCTACACCTTGTAGTCCATTCCCCGACGATTTGAGGCTGTTCTGAGAGCAGAAGGGCGTGCAACTAAATATTAGGAAGGTGTTCCTAATGTTTATACACTCAGTGTAGATATAAGTTGTCCGAATGAACTAGTAAAAAAAATACATAAAAATCACAATATCAAACAATTACTTCGATCAGAGAGACCAATAATATTCAAATCTATTTTTCATGTACATAAATAACAAAGCCTACAGGTCAAAGTGTAGGTGATATGCATATTGGCTACAGCCTCATGTCCTAATTCCATAAATATAGGCTAAACACCAGTCATGTTTGACAAATATAATGAAGGATAATTAACATTAACCTTTAAGGGCTTGATTCTGTACTTGAGGCACGGTCTGTTCAGATCAAACGGTCCGGAGAGTAAAGGACAGTGCCTGTTGCGCACCGCACATCACCCACCTTGAATCTGAGCGGAGGGGTCAGCATTTTGAAACTATTTAACCATAAACGTAATTGTTTTAAATCTGGACGTTTTATGTCATTTTATGAAGCATGTCTTACCTTGTTTCAAAGTAGCCTAGCCAAAATAGGACCATAGAAATTTTTGGGGAATTATTTTTTACATTTATGACATTGAAACCAGCATTTTTGTCATGTTCTATTGGTTTTCAATCCACATTATTTTTTTTGTCAGGCAGCCAAAGGCATTATCCTAGTCATATTAGTAACTCATGCTAGTTGATGCATCTTTAGATCTCCCCTCTTACTTTCTAACAGATATTTTCATCTCTGTCACATAGAACCACTTGTGCATGTGGTGTGCTGTGGAGAAAGGTGTTTTACATTTTGGAACATTCGCATGTAGCCTACAGCCATGTGCGCATTGTTGAGCTTATAATATGAAGAAATAAAATAGAAACTTTATCGAAATGTTAAGCTTAATGGTCTGGTCTGTTGCATCAGCCTCATTGCTTTTTAAAATGTTTTATAAATATTTATACACATTTTTTGGGGCTGTATAAATTCGTGGTCTCTCGCCCCAGAACTGTACCAGAGTTTTCAACGTTCAACATATTGTTTGTCGTCTCAGGGACAATGGGACGACATAAATTTAGAGCCATGGAGGGAATTTATTTTATAAAGACATAAAAAGTATTTAGTTGTAAATGTAATGTTTCAATATTTTATAGGCTACCATAACGCAGGATGACTAGGATGCAGGGCTTGACAGTAACTTTTTTTGCAACTTATCCTTGTGACAAGTAGAACAGATTTTTTACTTGTCCAAAAGCTGAAGTCATTTGTCCCCCCCCCAAAAAAAAACACAATTCTGGGAGTTTGTAACACCATTTTTACATAATTGTATGATGCAAGGAACCCCTTTACAAAATAAAATGCATTCCTATCTTTTTTACGATAGAGAATCAGACAAAAATGAAGGCTACACTCTTTGCATATTCAAGTCTGTCTCAAAATACAACACAATCCTGGATGATGGTTGACCACCCTTGGTAGTAAAACATAATGGTTTTACGAGGTATTATTTTGTGCGTGTGTATTTATGGTTTCACAGTAAGCAGAAGCAGACTGCTAAACTCAAATCTTAGCCCAAATTTGAGCTATCCTGAAGATGACTAGATGAACTAGTTTGCCCTCCAGATAGGATTGGAAAGTCATTAGTATAAACAGCGGATTTATAATGTATGTCTCAATCTCCCCGTGTCTCTCTGTGACAGGCATGTGTATGACAACGTGGGTGTGAAGATGGAACATCACATCTATGACAACCCAGAGGAGCTGAGAGATGCCACGCCTGACCTCATCCTGGCTGTTAGATCCAAGGTGCCACTGGATGAGGAACAGGTACAGAGACACATATGGACAAAAATCTGGTGCGTGATCTGATGAAGGTTCCCTATTCGATAAACCTCTAACCCTCGTCTCTCTGTCTCTCTCTTTCACTCTCTCTCCATCTCTCTCTCTCTCTCTCTAGTTTGTAGGGGCTGAGTTGGGTGAGGAGAGGACGTTAGCGAGTGACCCCTCCCTATCCTCCACCCGGTTGTCGTGTCTGGACAGAACAGAGAGAAACTCCCGAGCTCTGAGCCTACACAACTCCATCACCAAGAGTGGGTATTCCGTCACACCACTCACTCTATCCTCCATAACAATCCCATTTCTCTCAAATGTCCTCGCACACCTCTATACCATCAACACATCCTCAAGTATCAACTTCTCCTAGATAGACTTCCTCTTTCTAGATGAGGTTGGGGATGTGTTATGAATCCCACTTCCTATGTATTTCTCCTGTATAAAACGGCATGCATGGACGATAGCGAAGAGGGATCTCCTCAATGATCTTGATAACACTCATAATCGATAACAAACAGACCGTTGTTCCTCTGCCACAGCAGCCAACAGCTTGAGAGGGAGAGCAGTCAAACAAAAGAAAGAAGCTGTAAAGAGTGAGAGATGAGTAGCTGTGATAAGAGGAGGAGTGTGAAGGCACGGCTAGGAGGCTGATCGGACGGACAGGCAGCTGTCTGAAACAAAAGTCCTCTGTGCAGACCCTGTACCCTGTACCAGCTGATAAGGCCAGGCGGAATGGTGCTGAAATTGAACAATTACAACTGTTAAAAAATGCTCTCCGCTTTAATTGAGCCTCAAATCCGTTTTTTAGCCTCCAGACCCTTTCTCCCCTAAACCCCTCTCCTCATTATCCTCCTTTAGCCCTGCCTTCCATCCCCTTTGTCCCTCTTCTTTCATCTTGGCTGCCCCCTATCCCCCTAACCCAATATGCCCCCCGCCCCTTTACCACCCCCTACCAGCTCCAGTCTAAAGGAGGGACAGATGGAGGGTGGGAGGGGTGGGCTTTAGGCTGCCTCAAATCAGGGATCCCTTTTGGACCATCTGCTCTCTCTCTCTCTCTGCCGTGAGGCTATGCAACTCATATTTCTATAAGAGCACACACACTCATCCTCTCAGCAAATACTTTGTTTTTTTTGGAGGAGATTGTCTCTGTTTCCCTCCCCACACTCCAGAAGCCAGTCACACACAGAGATGGAAAGAACCCACTTCTCCCTCTCGCGCTGCAGCTAGTCGGCCAGTGCCACCGAGGCGGCAAAGCATCATGATAACACCCCCTGGTGGTGGCTCTTTGTCATTGTTAAACCAGAGAATTTGCCTGCTCATAAATCCCACAATTCTATTGTGTTGTCATACTGTATTGTCCTACATACACTCATGGTCTGCTGCTCCCCTCAGAGATATGCTTTTGTGAAGAAAGCACATTGAAACTCTGTTTTCTCTCTCAGTCCTGTCCGAGAACACAGATTCCTCAGAGGAGGAGTGGCAGTCTATAGCTGATCTAGCCACCGCCTGTCGCAGCATCCTAGAGGCCTTGTCGCAGGAAGGTAAGAAAACATCTGCATGGGATTACAGCAGATTATTCTTTTATTTTTTTACTAAATACATCTACTTCTGTTATATTTTACACATTATCACTGGAAATGGCAATCGTGGCAGTGTTGAAAATAAAACACTGTACATATTCTATTCAGTCTATATGACTGTGTGGTTGAGCTCAGTGACTAACACGGTTGAGTGATGTGTCATGTTTCAGATCGTAAAGCAGGAGATGGGACCCAAGGAGCAGACTCCCTGACAGATGGCAAGCTAAAGGACATGAAGGACAGGTGGGTTTGAGTCTCCAGCTTTTTACACACACGCACGCACGCACACGCGCACACACTGAGAGTGGGTCACTGTAGACCTCTGCATATTTCTCTCTGTATGTGAACTCCAAATGGTGTCTGACTCATTGTGTGGTTCTGTGGCTGTGGGAGTTTCTGATTCAGAGATGGACTGTTGAACAGTTCTCAAAGTTCAGCCTCTGTTGCTCATCATGATACTGGCTCATTGGCATGTTGCCTGTCCTTATCTCTCTCCTCATCGTCTCTCACGCTTTTTTCTCTTTCTTGAAGAACTGACTAACACTCGTTCTCTGTTCTGTCATGTATTTTCTTTCTGATTTAGTCAGTGCATCAGCCTCCCTCCTTGATTCAGTGTGGTGGCGTTTCTCTGGCAGCCCATTCCCTCCTTATTGTCTCTCCCATTCTGACTCCATGTCTCTCTTGCTCACATACATACATGTATTTACTCACTGTCTTCTCATACACACACCAAACCAAAAGAAAGGGTCCCTACTGGTAACAGATACAGACACTACCTAAATACAGGTAACTGCCAAAATCAAAATAATGGAAACACCTGAGTAAATGAGGGATACAAAGTATTTTGAAAGCAGGTGCTTCCACACAGGGGTGGTTTTAGAGTTAATTAAGCAATGAACATCCCATCATGCTTAGGGTCATGTATACAAATGAACAGTTGCCCATTATTTTGGCTACCATGGCAAGAAGAGATCTCAGTGACTTTAAAAGAGGGGACTCACAGGGGCATGTGGGTTTAAAGTGTGTGTGTGTGTCTCAGTCACCAGATCTCAACCACTAATGGGAGATTCTGGAGTAGATCTTGAGACTGCGTTATCCACCGCCATCAACAAAACACCAAATTAGGGGGATTTCTTGTTGAAGAATGGTGTCACATCCCTCCAATAAATTTCCAGACACTTTAGAATCTATTCCAAGGCGCATTGAAGCTCTTCTGGCAGCTCAGGGTAGCCCAACGCCCTATTAAGACACTTTATGTTGGTGTTTCCTGTATTTTGGCACTTACCTGTCTGTGCATTATGCTGAGTGTGTGTCTCTCTCCCATGTCCCTGTAGTGACTCCCCGGGCCACCTGGAGGAGAAGGTTTCCCAGCTGGAGGACATGCTGAAGAGGCTGCAGGACGACCTGCAAAAGGTACTCCCCATTCAGATGGCCAACCACAGCCCCTCCCCAGACCTCCCTCACAGCATCCTGCCCACACAGTGACCCCCACCCAGACACACCCCCCCCCCCCCCTCCCTCCGCCTCCCCCAACCCCCTGACTCCTACTGCAAACACACAAACACACAGAGGGAATGTAGAGGTAGGGCGGGCAGCAGGCGGGACAAGCAAAAGAAACCTGTCTTGTCATTGGGCAGGGTGAACAGAGGAGATGAGAAGATTGGCTGGAGTGACTTTGGGCAACCATGCTCACTCTCTCAACACTAAGCGACCAAATGGCAGTAGAGGCAAGTAAAGCATGATATTTTTCCTCTGTTGTTGTGTTAAGACAACAGAACAATAACAATTGGAAATAGAACTACTAAAAAACAGGCCCCGAGTTCATTAACCCAATAACCCAAATCCACCTCTGGGGTCCTTCATGGATGTGAAAAATTGGAAGTGAAGTTCCTCCTCACAACCCTGAAAGTCTGACAGGCTGTCAGTCATTCCTGTGTGCAGCCTCTGGGTCTCTTAGCACCATTTTCCTCACCCCATTTACCGGCTCTTCTCTGGCAAACATGGGGACTTGGGGATGTCTTTTGAAGTCCTCACAACTGCTGAATGACTATTTACTCTTGCAATGTAAAAGGAAGAAGCACATTGGAGAAAGGGAGAGAGAGAAAGAGCGAAAGAAGGGGAGAGAGAGAGAGAGTTTGGAAGCCTACCGAGCGTCCTTAAACACATTCTCAATTGGGTGAAACATGATTCCCGTGTTACGGTAACGAGAGTGTTTAATCTCGAAGGTCAAATGAAACCCTATGGTATGCAATGTGCTATATCCCCTCCAACCAAGTCCTTTTCGCCACTCATATATCCAAGAGACGCCACACTGCCAGAGTTTAAAGCTGGCATCCGACTAAGTGAATGACATTCCAAGGATTTTTAGTGCAAATGCTATTCGCTCAACTTGGTTCTTGAAACATGTGAGACATAAAGCACACAAAAGAATCAAACTCAAAAGAATCAAACATAACCAAAGTCTTACCCTCTGTTTTTGTCTGTAGCTCCCTACGCTTCCTCTGAAAACTCACCATTAACACAGTATTATCATCAATTTAAACAACACAGAGACATTGACAGTCAGGGACAATGAACCAAGGAGGACGACCTAACAGGGAACTGCCACATCAGATGACCCCTTTCCACTTTTCTCTGTTGTTTACCCTCTGCCCTGGGAGAGTGAGTGAGCATGGTTGGTTCTGGGCTGTCCCAGTCCCATAGTATGGCCAGTAGAAATAGGAGTCACCGAAGACTGTGGGAGGAGCTGGTTGGGTTCCATTCAGAAGTGTGCTGTGTCACCTAGACTACTTTTGGTTAGTCTTTGGTTTCTGTCCATGACTGCCAGGAAGGGGACGGTTTACAGCTGAGCTAGTACAGTTTGAGCAATCATCTGATGTGGCGATGAGAATGTGTTCCTTTGCTTTCTGTGTGAGTTACATCTCATCAGTTTATTTTCCAATTATAAAGCTGAGTACTGGTTTTTTTCAGGTTAATTGATTTGCTTTAGGGCACAGTTGCACTATGGCCCACTAGGGAGTTGAACCAGCAAGGCCATACAGTACTGCTGCTACCAAAGAGAATTCCTATTGACCCAGATTGATGATAATAACTAACTGGTTTCAACTATCATTCATTGTTATTGTCAATGTGTTGTGAGTCCCACGACTCACAACACAGCAGACAGACAGACAGCACTGGAGTCAGTCAGGATAGAACCCACTCTCTGTATAGACAATCAAATAAATCAACACCATTACACAAGGCAATGGTGTGTGGAGGCAATATTATATTGCATTCATTCCATTTCTTTTTTTTTTTGAGATTGAGTTTGAATAAATCCAATCACCAAGCTAATTGGCCAAGCTAAGTATAGCTCGCTCGCTCATGGCACGCTGTACTTATCGAAGATTACATTACAATGAGCTTACATTTCATACCATTGCTCAAACCCCTTATCCACTGCGGCGAATCCCTTACAGAAAAACCACATGATTTCACAAAATCACGTGATTGGAACATTTCACATGTGATCACATTTTCACATGTGTAGTTTCATGTTATCACATGTCGCTTTACATGTTGTCACGTTGTCACATTAAATTCACATAAGAGCACGTGGTCACATGAGAACATGTGATTTTGTAACACTTCACGTGAAATTCATGTGTTTTTCCCGTAAAGGGATCTGGCATATTACTCTGCACTCAGTGTTGCCAACTTTCTGCAATGAAGCAATCTTTCTTTATTGATCAATGACTTTGTTCTGCAAGTGAACAGAAGATGTGGCAATGCACATTACTTTTGGAGGGTTACAAAAAGTCAGTTAAAGGTATTGTGAAAGGAATACAGTTGGCAAAACTGGTTGTAGTGGTAGTTGCCCCTGTCTGTTTGTCTACCCTGAGTCTCTGGTTTCCTGTCTCTGTTGCTACCGTGTATGACATAGCAAACAGGAAGCATTTACTATGGCAAATCACTGCTCTGAAAGTTGCAATAGCTGATTTCAAACTCAGTTCCAAGTAGTAAGGGATTAGGGTGACCCCTGCTGTTTGCTCGATTAGGAATGCAAGTCATTTTGGAGTTTGACTCTTTAGAGAAATTTCACTTGTATAACAATCAGCTACATTAAAAATGTTATGGCAATTCCTCTGCTCTCGTTTAAAGGTCCAATGTAGCTGTTTTTGTTTCAATATCAAATCCTTTCGGGGCAACAATTATGTACCTTACTGTGATTGATTTCAATTAAAAGGGTCAAAAAGGGGCCTCCCGAGTGGCGCAGTGGTCTAAGGCTCTGCAGTGCTAGCTGTGCCACTAGAGATTCTGGTTCGAGTCCAGGCTCTGTCGCAGCCGGCCACGACTGGGAGACCCATGGGGCGGTGCACAATTGGCCCAGAGTTGTCCGGGTTAGAGGAGGGTTTGGCCAGCAGGGATGCTCCTGTCCCATCGTGCCCTAGCAACTCCTGTGGCAGGACAGACGCAATGCACACTGACACGGTCACCAGGTGTACAGTGCTTCCTCTGACACATTGGTGTGGCTGGCTGGCTTCTGGGCTAAGTGGGATTTGTGTCAAGAAGAAGCAGCTGGGTTGTGTTTTGGAGGACGCACAGCTCTCGACCTTCGCCTCTCCCAAGTCCGTACGGGAGTTGCAACGATGGGACAGGACTGTAACTACCAATTGGATACCATGAAAAAGGGGTAAAATAATAAAATAAAAAAGAATGGTCATAAAGAAATAAAAATAGCTTCTTGGCAAAGAGCAATTCCTCAAGCAAGAATTTTGCTATGACTGTCTGGGCGTGGTCTGGGAGTGGGGAGAACTAAAAACTAGCTGTTATTGGCAGAGAGGTTTGGAACTCTCTTTCTTATTGGTCTATTAACTGTGATGTCACCGGGCAGGCCAAAACTCCATCCCACCAAAACAGGCTGACATTTCAGGCAGTCTTTTCAAACAGCTCTTACACTAAAAGGGCATTATCATACTTTTCACAGTATTATTCCAACCTCATAGTGTGGAAATATATATAAAACACAGGAAAGTCTAGTTGTTGTCTTTAATAAGAGATTGATTTATTCATTGGTGTATGGTCTCAAACAAGTGGTTGCCATAGTAAATCTGTCTGAACATTTCCTCCATACTCCACCTCTCCCCATGGAGTGCTTTTATGGAAGGTAATTGTTTTGTATTTGCGTGTGTGTGCGTGCAAGCATCTGGTATGTGTGTGTGCTTCTCCAGTACCCAATCTTGCACTGCCTCCACCACTATAAGGCTTGTATGTTTGTGAACCCCTCTGTCTGTGTGTGCCTGCAGTCTTGTCCACTCAATGCAGTCACCCCTCACCCACCTCCACCCATACCCATACCCAGCCCCCTCTCACCCCTCCATCCATCCCAGCCATGGTGGTCTGACAGACGGGTGTTGTTGTGTGCCGCTCCCTGGCAGGAGAAGGAGGACAAGGCGGTGCTGCAGGCCGAGGTGCAGAGCCTCAGGCAGAATAACCAGCGGCTGCAGGAGGAATCCCAGAGCACCGTGTCCCGCCTCATCAAAGTCACCGAACTGCTGTGCAATGTCAACAAGCCCTGTTAGCTCCACCACAGTACACACTGTGTACACACACACACACAGATCACACACAAACAAACACACACACACAGATCCCACACAAACAAACACACACAGATGATCGCACACTAACAAACACACACACACCCACACACACAGGCGATCACACACAGATCATAAACACACGGCGCATTCAATATTGTAAAAAACGACACCAGCACAGTACATCAACCTGCTCTACACCACGTATATAGACACATGCATAATACTCCGCATTCTGTAGGATGACATTTTACCTCTGGGCAAGCCCATGAGGGCAGAACCAACTAAAAAAAAAACATTTCTCACCATCTGATAGTCCTCTCAATAGATTGACTAATGGTTGTGCTTGAGTGTGTTTTGTACCTTGAGTGTGCGCAAGTGAGTGTGTGTGTGTGTGTGTGCCGTCACTATGGTTCTTTTATCTTGCTTCACATACTTGACAAGTTGGGCAGAATAGCAATTGCTTAAAACAACCCAGTTGATTTAGATGAAGAGGCACGTGTGCAGCTTGGTGCCTGTTCGTTTCAACAGACACAAAGCGTGTGTGTATGTCTCATGATGTACGTATGTAAACAGTAGTCTCCCTCCCCTCTCTGCTCAACCCACGCCATGGTATGCAGCGTCTCGGACCGAGAACAGTTCAGCTGGGCACCCTTAGAGTGGAGGGCCTTGGAGCTACATATTACACAGGAAAAAGGGAAAACGACAATTGCATGCCTGCAGGCAGCCTGCTGGAAAAGATGGAATGATGCATACTGACCCTGCCTCTCTCTGCCAAAATTCTCACGAAATGGTTCATTCATTGTGTAGAGACACCATTCTCTCCTCTCCATACCTACTCAGCTTAATTTCAAGGGTTGTGGACTTGAGTATTCCACGTCTGCTTCCAGTGAATGAGACACGATTTATTTATAAGGGAATTCACTCACCGAATTAATTCTGATTGAGTTGAAACAGATATTCAAGTGGATAATACCTCTGCTGAGGATGAAACAATGGGAGAGATCCTCATTATCCCTGAAAGACTGGTTGTAGAAGCTATGCTGTAGAAAGTGCACCTCCTGCTGGACTGAACCATGCGTTGCCATAAGGCAGCTCTCCTTTTAGATTTAATGTGAATGGGATTTAATGTGAACTGGACAGGATTCCTTTAGTGAACACAGCCTTCTGTGTTCCAATATATTTTGTGTTTGATGGCCACAATGACAATTCAGTGTATTTGAAATGAATTCAGAATGGAGTGGTTGCTTGTGGGTGAGGGATTCCCCCATTTCACCCTAATGTTGTTGTCTGTGTACCTACTGTATGTGTGTTTCTGCGTTGTTCTTGCACTTTTAGCATCACCTATATCGGCATGGGACAGGGCACATATTTAACCTCCTGCCCAGGTTCATGCCTTGCTTGAAACATTTAAGTGGATTTGATCTCACCACTTCACCTCACCCCACCTCACCTTCAGGTCCACTGCTGATGACGCCAATAACAATGTGAGATCAGAGGAGAACGGGATTATTCCTCCTCCAAGACTGTTCTGCCAAAAGATGCCAAGGCAGCTCTCCTACACCCAACTCAAACCACTGGACCCAGCAGTGTTGTACAGCTCTGTAAGGGATGCCAAACAATTGTCACTCAAAGCTCTTGTTTGTTGTATATACTATTTTACTTCCTCTTGTAATTTTATTTTAGAGTCACTGTGATTACCCGGTACCAGCAGATAATGATATATTCAAATTAAATTATAAATCTAAACTTTATCTATATGTGAAGACAACATGTACAGCTGAACTGCTCAGTGCTACTTAGTACATTTGGTTGTGTATGCCCTCAATTGTAGGATGGTTTAATATGGAGACTAGTGTAAATGTGCCCAAACAGGCTGTTTAAAATGGTGATGCCTTGTTGTTGGAAATGATTAGCAGAGTGGAGAAGTGTAAGAATATCTGCTGTTTTACTGTGTTCTTCTGTATAGTTCTGTAGATTGTAGGAGGTTGATGAAGCATGATAATGCACCAGGTAACTTCCTAGCTCCCCTCTCTGTGTGTGTATGTATGTAAAACAAAAAAATGTAATAACTTATTAATCTTGCAAATGTGGAATTCCCTGTTAGATGTGTTAATAAAAGGGGAGGCAGGCAGCAATTAGATGTGCTATAAAGTTAAAATGGTATGATAGGGGTTGGTTTTAAGGAAGAATCTGTTTTTATATATACATTCAAATACAAGAAGACAAGAGGTCAAATATTTCTGCAATGTTCTAGTATTTCTTGGGGAAATGATAATGGCTATCGTTATCATTCTAGTATTGAGCTATTCATTCAGAGCTCCTACGTTCACGTTCAATAAGGTCTCTAATGCCACTAGGTACGCCTTAAAGAGTGACTCTGGGACTCTCCAGAGAGGACGGGACAGACAACATGGTCAGACTGGTTCATGTGAAGGCTTCTTTCTCAGACATTGTGCCTACCTGAAATTGTAATGTACGGTAACTCAGCTTGGTGTCTTCATTTCAGTTCTTCATGGTCATTGTTTGCAGACAGTGTCAGGTTGTCCGTGTATCCTGCAGGATAGACAGGTGCGTCTGCCACCTCTCAGAGGATCTGTGGCCATTAAATAAAAAAGATGGGTTTAGGGACGCCAGGAAAGTGTCATAAAGGTTATATGAAGACGATATGAAGTTTGTGTTTGCTTTTGTTAGG
This sequence comes from Salvelinus alpinus, assembly GCF_045679555.1. Taxonomy (NCBI): domain Eukaryota; kingdom Metazoa; phylum Chordata; class Actinopteri; order Salmoniformes; family Salmonidae; genus Salvelinus; species Salvelinus alpinus. The sequence goes on along the minus strand of NC_092098.1, from coordinate 11,851,173 downwards.
TTAAAGGAAATGATCCGTATAGCGCTGGTTTAAGAGCAGTATCTCCAACCTTATTGAATCACAATCATTCCATGCATAAAAACATAACTTTCCACAATCATTTGAACCCCCATTTATGTATCACAAAAAGTATCCCTGAGTGACCCCTAACAACACCTTGTATGCCTGAGTGACCCCTAACAACACCTTGTATGCCTGAGTGACCCCTAACAACACCTTGTATGCCCGAGTGACCCCTAACAACACCTTGTATGCCTGAGTGACCCCTAACAACACCTTGTATCCCTGAGTGACTCCTAACAACACCTTGTATCCCTGAGTGACTCCTAACAACACCTTGTATGCCTGAGTGACCCCTAACAACACCTTGTATCCCTGAGTGACTCCTAACAACACCTTGTATCCCTGAGTGACCCCTAACAACACCTTGTATGCCCGAGTGACCCCTAACAACACCTTGTATGCCTGAGTGACCCCTAACAACACCTTGTATGCCTGAGTGACCCCTAACAACACCTTGTATGCCCGAGTGACCCCTAACAACACCTTGTATCCCTGAGTGACCCCTAACAACACCTTGTATGCATGAGTGACCCCTAATAACACCTTGTATGCCCGAGTGACCCCTAACAACACCTTGTATGCCTGAGTGACCCCTAACAACACCTTGTATGCCTGAGTGACCCCTAACAACACCTTGTACGCCTGAGTGACCCTTAACAACACCTTGTATCCTTGAGTGACCCTTAACAACACCTTGTATCCTTGAGTGACCCCTAACAACACCTTGTTTGCCTGAGTGACCCCTAACAACACCTTGTATGCCTGAGTGACCCCTAACAACACCTTGTATGCCTGAGTGACCCCTAACAACACCTTGTATGCCTGAGTGACCCCTAACAACACATTGCAGATGGTAACAATGCAGTAGTCCTTTCACTCACCTGCTCTAGGCTACATCAGCTGGCAAACGATCTCCACCCAGCCAATAGTAAACCTGTGAGAATGATCCCTGGTAGAGACCAGTTGTTTTTCTTTTATCCTCTTATTTGTTTGCCTTATATGTCATTGCATCATCCTTACAGGAAACCAATGCTCTCCGTACAGTGTGTGCCCTACTTCCACCTTGTCATCTCTTTGCTGCTGTTGTAGAAGGGGATGTATTCATGTGGCCATACAGTAAGGATGATAGAATACAGTACATTAGTACCAGTGGAACCACACATAACATCACATCCCCAGCGTAGGTTTATGGGAGGCCTGGCCACGCATCGCTCATGTCACAACGGTAGCACGGATTATGCACTCTGCTCAGCCAGTGAAAGAGCTGACGTTACCATAGCCAGGCAGTGGAACACTGAGGGAATGTACTGTAACAAAACATGGTTTCAGTATGATGCCACCTTCAAACCTGTCATTTCATCCATGAGAAAAGTCAAGTGACTAAATGTTGTTCATGTCGTGTGAACTGGAGGGCTCATGGCAATAAAGAATCCTCTGTACCTTTCGAAGTGGTTGGTGTGTCAATGCTATGATTGTCAATGTCTCTTTCTTTGTGAGGCCTGAGAAATGGCAGTGTTGGAAAGCTCATATCCCTTTATCGAATGTCCAACTGAGGATTGTTCTTTTGATGCGATTTAGACTAATAAAAAGCCACCTGTTGATAATAATGGGACAACAACATGATAACTCCTGATTAGTCCTGACCCCTTGCTGCAGTGTCTAACAGAGGCTGTTAGAATGTCTAACAGAGGCTGTAACCGTCGGGTTACTCAAATACAACACAACCCCGTCTGCGGTCATCCAATAACTGGACCGTTCACAGTTGAATAGCCTACATTACATTTGCATGTGATCAGCATCATTCATGCAACTGATCCATTCAGAAGTAGATATAGGACTTGCTATACGTGACTGTAGAGACTAGGCATGGAGAGCATTACCATCGGTCTGAGCAGTTTTACTGCATGTGAAACACAAGTCACAGAGTGTGTAATGACAACATGACTAAATAAAGAAAGGGAAGTGTTTATTTAATGGAACTCCTCTGGAATTTACTATATAGTGCATGCACACTCTCCTCGTGCATATGCATACACATACACACGCAGTAAACACTACAGAACACTGAGCCCTGTGTTGGACTATGTTAAATGTCTTCCTGAGTGCATGCAGTATACAGAAAGGCAAATACATGTTTCAAGTCTCGTTCCACATGGTGAATAACAAGTCAAGACAACATAACACAAACACTTCCCTGAACTGTGTCCTCTGGAAAGCTTTCCTAAACACCAGCCGCGGTGAAGCTCTTTATCTTCCCTGGCCTGACACCTGGAGAAGGGCTGATGACAACAATACCGTGGCTTATGTCTTTATTTGGGGTTGGAGCAGCGGGCAGAATCTTCACTAGGGGCCAGAGCAAAACGTGTGCCAGACATACCGTAGCTCAAGGACTTAATGCAGGTTGTACTCGTCGATGTTCTGTAAACATAGACAGCATGCACTGGTGTCTGTCTCTGTATGCTCGCGTGTGTGTTGAGAGGGGGAAGAAACGGCTTCTCTCCTGTTCAGATATAATGTCTGTGAATTTTTTTTAACCCGTCCAATTTTACACTTCGCCAACCACATCACTTTTGTTGTTTGACTACAGTAGTACATTAGTAGGCCTATTAGTGTCTATTATAAATCCAGAGGTGATGAAGAATTTCTTCCACTATATTCAGATGTCAAATTGTCACACTTGGTTGCTTGAGGAAATAGACTATCTTTGAAAATCGTCTGAGCATTGTTTTCTATGTTGTTTTGTTGCTCTATGTATTGCATGTCGCCGCCTAGTGGTTCCCACTTTTAACGGAGCGCACAACACGACGACGGACACGACTTCAGAGCCAGTCGTTTGCCACCGCCTCAACTCTTTGGTTTAAACCTGCTTCTGCTGTCACCGACCTTTCAATCTATCTACCGATCTGAACGCTGTAAGTGCTGTCGTTACTTCTACACCCACCCACTCCTCATTTGTAATCTTGTGTGATCTCAAGGCATGGATGTCACGGTGCGCCTTGGCATAATACAATATTGTAATCCGAATTGAGCACAGTCTGCGAGGATTTAGCCCTGGTTTACACAATCAGCTAACTTGACATTCAAGTTGTTGTAGGGGAAAGTGTAGCCTAGTGCAAGCTGCTTGTAGCGAAAGTGGAAACCGACCTGATCGCAAACAGATATGTTTTGACCGGTGAGGGACCGACTCCGGAATGAAGACGGCAGTACAGACTGGGAGACCGCGGCCGTTCCAGCGGTTCTGCTGCTGTGGAGTTGGGCTTCTCGCGGTCATTTGGCTCTCACAGTTCGCGCACGTGATAGGTGAGTTGTTCACAAGGATTAATGATGGGGGCAATTTTGCAGAATGTCAATTTATTAATATTCCTTGTGTGTTTGGGGTGTTTTTAGTATCATATATTTTAAACTAATCGTTTTAGAATTTTAGCACATTTTCATGTCATATATTTAATTATAATAGAATACCTAAGGTGGGAAAGGCATCTTCTCAATCAGCTCATTCTGTGTCACATTCTTCATTCATTAAATACTCAATTAAATACGTCCCTCACTAAATATGCCTGATTAACTCATTTCCTGGAGGAGATCATTATGTAACCATATTGATAAAAGGCTGTATGGGATGAAAGAGAGAAATTTGTAACCAACAGATTGGAGAATCCTCTCCCCTGCCCCCTCCCCCAATAGTATGCACCTTGAGTGTGACACCTGCTTCACATTGGGAGCGTACTTTCAGCATCACCTCTCTGATTCAGAGGGGTTGGGTTAATTGCGGAAGACAACATTTCAGTTGAATGCATTCAGTTGTACAACTGACTAGGCATCTCCCTTTCCCTGCACCAACCTGGCATACTCTCAGCCAGTAACCTGCACAGAACCCCAGAGAATCACCCGAGGGAACTCAGAGAATACGTCTCCATCAAGCACAGCATTAAGTAACACTGAAGACAGATGATTGAAATTGCACTGCAGTCAGAAAAGGGATACGCACATAAACTGTGTGCAAAAGGATGCGTGTATGAACAAAAGAGGACATTGGGATGCAGTTATTCATATCCTTTGTATGAACATCATATGGTCAATATTTACCCTATATGGGGCCTTATTCTCTACAGAGCTGGGTCTACGGTTTCCTCTTGAAAGATGGATTCACATATTCAGCTAGGAAGCAACAGACGATTAGGCTAAAACATTCAATCATGAGGTGTGTGTGCATGCGTGTGTACGTGTGTGAGATTGTGTGGGCCAGTCCCGTGATTTTGAGGTTGAGAGAGTATGAGTTAAAGTAATGATTTTCATAGCTATGTCCCACGCTCCACGCTCTTCTCAATTTACATCGACAACATAGCTCAAGCAGTACGAAGCTCTCTCATCCAGTTATATGCAGATGATACAGTCTTATACTCAGCTGTCCCCTCCCTGGATTTTGTGTTAAAAGCTCTACAACAAAGCTTTCTTAGTGTCCAACAAGCTTTCTCTACCCTTAACCTTGTTCTGAATACTTCCAAAACAAAGGTCATGTGGTTTGGTAAGAAAAATGCCCTGGTGTGACTGGTGTGATTACTACCTCTGAGGATTTAGAGCTTGAGGTAGTCACCTCATACAAGTACTTGGGAGTATGGCTAGATGGTACACTGTCCTTCTCTCAGCACATATCAAAGTTGCAGGCTAAGGTTAAATCTAGACTTGGTTTCCTCTATCGTAATCGCTCCTCTTTCACCCCAGCTGCCAAACTAACCCTGATTCAGATGACCATCCTACCCATGCTAGACTACGGAGACGTAATTTATATATCGGCAGGTAAGGGTGCTCTCGAGCGGCTAGATGTTCCTTACCATTCGGCCGTCAGATTTGCCACCAATGCTCCTTGTAGGACACATCACTGCACTCTATACTCTTCTGTAAACTGGTCATCTCTGTAAACCCGTCGCAAGACTCACTGGTTGTTGATTATTTATAAAACCCTGTTAGGCCTCACTCCCTCCTATCTGAGATATCTACTGCACACCTCATCCTCCACATAAAACACCTGTTCTGCCAGTCACATTCTGTTAAAGGTCCCCAAAGCACACACATCCCTGGGTCGCTCCTGTTTTCAGTTCGCTGCAGCCAGCGACTGGAACGAGCTGCAACAAACACTCAAACTAGACAGTTTTATCTCCATCTCCATTCAAAGACTCAATCATGGACACTCTTACTGACGATTGTGGCTGCTTTGTGTGATGTATTGTTGTCTCTACCTTCTTGCCCTTTGTGCTGTTGTCTGTGTCCAATAATGTTTGTACCATGTTTTGTGTTGCTACCATGTTGTTGTCATGTTGTGTTGCTACCATGCTGTGTTGTCATGTGTTGCTGCCTTGCTATGTTGTTGTCTTAGGTCTCTCTTTATGTAGTGTTGTGGTGTCTCTCTTGTCGTGATGTGTGTTTTGTCCTTTATATATATATTTTTTTTTACTCCCAGCCCCCGTCCCCGCAGGAGGCCTTTTGCCTTTTGGTAGGCCGTCATTGTAAATAAGAATTTGTTCTTAACTGACTTGCCTAGTTAAATAAAAAATGACACCAAGGTTCTGACAACCAGTGTTCTGATACTGTTAATATTCTGCTTTAATAGCTGTCATATCTGTTTAAGTATTCTTCAGTTTTCCCCACTATTTATACCTTCACTATCTTATAACTGCCATCATGTTATTTACCCCATAGCTTCATAAATAAGTCTAATCTGGGGAAATACAATGAGTAATTACTTAATGTATCTTTCTAATGGCAACATATTTGTATTACTCTATAAATGCATTAATTTGGCATATTCATCATACAGTATCATTCTAGTGGTAGGGCATTGGAAAATATTAAAATGCCCCAGGTCAGTGATTGGGGATTTTGCCCTTTGAAGGGTGCTGTCTTTCGGATAGGACATAAATGGGTGTCCTGACCCTCTGTGGTCACTGAAGATCCCATGGTACTTATAGTAAGAGTAGGGGTGTTAACCACGTGTCCTGGACTTCATACTAATCTGGCCCTCATACCACTATGGCCCTCATACCAATCTGGCCCTCATACCACCATGGCCCTCATACCAATCTGGCCCTCATACCACCATGGCCCTCATACCAATCTGGCCCTCATACCACCATGGCCATCATACCAATCTAGGCCTCATACCACCATGGCCCTCATATCACCATGGCCCTCATACCAATCTGTCCCTCATACCACCATGGCCTTCATACCAATCTAGGCCTCATACCACCATGGCCCTCATACCACCATGGCCCTCATACCAATCTGGCCCTCATACCACCATGGCCCTCATACCACCATGGCCTTCATACCAATCTAGGCCTCATACAACCATGGCCTTCACACCAATCTGGCCCTCATACCACCATGGCCTTCATACCAATCTGACCCTCATACCACCATGGCCTTCATACCATTCTGGCCCTCATACCACCATGGCCTTCATACCAATCTGGCCCTCATACCACCATGGCCTTTTTACCAATCTGGCCCTCATACCACCATGGCCTTTTTACCAATCTGGCCCTCATACCAATCTGGCCCTCATACCACCATGGCCTTCCTACCAATCTGGCCCTCATACCACCATGGCCTTCATACCAATCTGGCCTTCATACCACCATGGCCCTCATACCAATCTGGCCCTCATACCACCATGGCCCTCATACCAATCTGGCCCTCATACCACCATGGCCCTCATACCAATCTGGCCCTCATACCACCATTGGCCTTCATACCAATCTGGCCCTCACACCACCATGGCCTTCATACCAATCTGGCCCTCATACCATCATGGCCCTCATACCACCATGGCCTTCATACCAATCTAGGCCTCATACCACCATGGCCTTCACACCAATCTGGCCCTCATACCACCATGGCCTTCATACCAATCTGACCCTCATACCACCATGGCCTTCATACCATTCTGGCCCTCATACCACCATGGCCTTCATACCAATCTGGCCCTCATACCACCATGGCCTTTTTACCAATCTGGCCCTCATACCACCATGGCCCTCACACCAATCTGGCCCTCATACCACCATGGCCCTCTTATCAATCTGGCCCTCATACCACCATGGCCTTCATACCAATCTGGCCCTCACACCACCATGGCCTTCATACCAATCTGGCCCTCATACCACCATGGCCTTCATACCAATCTGGCCCTCATACCACCATGGCCTTCATACCAATCTGGCCCTCATACCACCATGGCCCTCATACCAATCTGGCCCTCATACCACCATGGCCCTCATACCAATCTGGCCCTCATACCACCATGGCCTTCATACCAATCTGGCCCTCACACCACCATGGCCTTCATACCAATCTGGCCCTCATACCATCATGGCCCCCACACCAATCTGGCCCTCATACCACCATGGCCTTCATACCCATCTGGCCCTCATACCACCATGGCCCTCACACCAATCTGGCCCTCATACCAATCTGGCCCTCATACCACCATGGCCCTCATACCACCATGGCCTTCATACCAATCTAGGCCTCATACCACCATGGCCTTCACACCAATCTGGCCCTCATACCACCATGGCCTTCATACCAATCTGGCCCTCATACCACCATGGCCTTCATACCAATCTGGCCCTCATACCACCATGGCCTTCATACCAATCTGGCCCTCATACCAATCTGGCCTTCATACCACCATGGCCTTCATACCAATCTGGCCCTCATACCACCATGGCCTTCATACCAATCTGGACTTCATACCAATCTAGCCCTCATACCACCATGGCCTTCACACCAATCTGGCCCTCATACCACCATGGCCCTCACACCAATCTGGCCCTCATACCACCATGGCCCTCATATCAATCTGGCCCTCATACCACCATGGCCTTCATACCAATCTGGCCCTCACACCACCATGGCCTTTATACCAATCTGGCCCTCATACCACCATGGCCTTCATACCAATCTGGCCCTCATACCACCATGGCCCTCATACCAATCTGGCCCTCATACCACCATGGCCCTCATACCAATCTGGCCCTCATACCACCATGGCCCTCATACCAATCTGGCCCTCACACCACCATGGCCTTCATACCAATCTGGCCCTCATACCACCATGGCCCTCACACCAATCTGGCCCTCATACCACCATGGCCTTCATACCCATCTGGCCCTCATACCACCATGGCCCTCACACCAATCTGGCCCTCATACCAAGCTGGCCCTCATACCACCATGGCCCTCATACCAATCTGGCCCTCATACCACCATGGCCCTCATACCAATCTGGCCCTCATACCACCATGGCCATCATACCAATCTAGGCCTCATAACACCATGGCCCTCATACCACCATGGCCCTCATACCAATCTTGCCCTCATACCACCATGGCCTTCATACCAATCTAGGCCTCATACCACCATGGCCCTCATACCAATCTGGCCCTCATACCACCATGGCCCTCATACCACCATGGCCTTCATACCAATCTAGGCCTCATACCACCATGGCCTTCACACCAATCTGGCCCTCATACCACCATGGCGTTCATACCAATCTGGCCCTCATACCACCATGGCCTTCATACCAATCTGGCCCTCATACCACCATGGCCTTCATACCAATCTGGCCCTCATACCAATCTGGCCCTCATACCACCATGGCCTTCATACCAATCTGGCCCTCATACCACCATGGCCTTCATACCAATCTGGCCCTCATACCACCATGGCCTTCATACCAATCTGGCCTTCATACCAATCTGGACTTCATACCAATCTAGCCCTCATACCACCATGGCCTTCACACCAATCTGGCCCTCATACCACCATGGCCCTCACACCAATCTGGCCCTCATACCACCATGGCCCTCATATCAATCTGGCCCTCATACCACCATGGCCTTCATACCAATCTGGCCCTCACACCACCATGGCCTTCATACCAATCTGGCCCTCATACCACCATGGCCTTCATACCAATCTGGCCCTCATACCACCATGGCATTCATACCAATCTGGCCCTCATACCACCATGGCCCTCATACCAATCTGGCCCTCATACCACCATGGCCCTCATACCAATCTGGCCCTCATACCACCATGGCCTTCATACCAATCTGGCCCTCACACCACCATGGCCTTCATACCAATCTGGCCCTCATACCACCATGGCCTTCATACCAATCTGGCCCTCATACCAATCTGGCCCTCATACCAATCTGGCCCTCATACCACCATGGCCTTCATACCCATCTGGCCCTCATACCACCATGGCCCTCACACCAATCTGTCCCTCATACCAATCTGGCCCTCATACCACCATGGCCCTCACACCAATCTGGCCCTCATACCACCATGGCCCTCATACCAATCTGGCCCTCATACCACCATGGCCTTCATACCAATCTGGCCCTCACACCACCATGGCCTTCATACCAATCTGGCCCTCACACCATCATGGCCCTCATACCACCATGGCCTTCATACCAATCTAGGCCTCATACCACCATGGCCTTCACACCAATCTGGCCCTCATACCACCATGGCCTTCATACCAATCTGACCCTCATACCACCATGGCCTTTTTACCAATCTGGCCCTCACACCACCATGGCCTTCATACCAATCTGGCCCTCACACCATCATGGCCCTCATACCACCATGGCCTTCATACCAATCTAGGCCTCATACCACCATGGCCTTCATACCAATCTAGGCCTCATACCACCATGGCCTTTTTACCAATCTGGCCCTCATACCACCATGGCCTTTTTACCAATCTGGCCCTCATACCAATCTGGCCCTCATACCACCATGGCCTTCATACCAATCTGGCCCTCATACCACCATGGCCTTCATACCAATCTGGCCTTCATACCACCATGGCCTTCACACCAATCTGGCCCTCATACCACCATGGCCCTCACACCAATCTGGCCCTCATACCACCATGGCCCTCTTATCAATCTGGCCCTCATACCACCATGGCCTTCATACCAATCTGGCCCTCACACCACCATGGCCTTTATACCAATCTGGCCCTCATACCACCATGGCCTTCATACCAATCTGGCCCTCATACCACCATGGCCTTCATACCAATCTGGCCCTCATACCACCATGGCCCTCATACCAATCTGGCCCTCATACCACCATGGCCCTCATACCAATCTGGCCCTCATACCACCATGGCCTTCATACCAATCTGGCCCTCACACCACCATGGCCTTCATACCAATCTGGCCCTCATACCATCATGGCCCTCACACCAATCTGGCCCTCATACCACCATGGCCTTCATACCCATCTGGCCCTCATACCACCATGGCCCTCACACCAATCTGGCCCTCATACCAATCTGGCCCTCATACCACCATGGCCCTCATACCACCATGGCCTTCATACCAATCTAGGCCTCATACCACCATGGCCTTCACACCAATCTGGCCCTCATACCACCATGGCCTTCATACCAATCTGGCCCTCATACCACCATGGCCTTCATACCAATCTGGCCCTCATACCACCATGGCCTTCATACCAATCTGGCCCTCATACCAATCTGGCCTTCATACCACCATGGCCTTCATACCAATCTGGCCCTCATACCACCATGGCCTTCATACCAATCTGGACTTCATACCAATCTAGCCCTCATACCACCATGGCCTTCACACCAATCTGGCCCTCATACCACCATGGCCCTCACACCAATCTGGCCCTCATACCACCATGGCCCTCATATCAATCTGGCCCTCATACCACCATGGCCTTCATACCAATCTGGCCCTCACACCACCATGGCCTTTATACCAATCTGGCCCTCATACCACCATGGCCTTCATACCAATCTGGCCCTCATACCACCATGGCCTTCATACCAATCTGGCCCTCATACCAATCTGGCCCTCATACCAATCTGGCCCTCATACCACCATGGCCCTCATACCAATCTGGCCCTCATACCACCATGGCCTTCATACCAATCTGGCCCTCACACCACCATGGCCTTCATACCAATCTGGCCCTCATACCACCATGGCCCTCACACCAATCTGGCCCTCATACCACCATGGCCTTCATACCCATCTGGCCCTCATACCACCATGGCCCTCACACCAATCTGTCCCTCATACCAAGCTGGCCCTCATACCACCATGGCCCTCATACCAATCTGGCCCTCATACCACCATGGCCCTCATACCAATCTGGCCCTCATACCACCATGGCCATCATACCAATCTAGGCCTCATAACACCATGGCCCTCATACCACCATGGCCCTCATACCAATCTGGCCCTCATACCAATCTGGCCCTCATACCACCATGGCCCTCATACCAATCTGGCCCTCATACCACCATGGCCTTCATACCAATCTGGCCCTCACACCACCATGGCCTTCATACCAATCTGGCCCTCATACCACCATGGCCCTCACACCAATCTGGCCCTCATACCACCATGGCCTTCATACCCATCTGGCCCTCATACCACCATGGCCCTCACACCAATCTGTCCCTCATACCAAGCTGGCCCTCATACCACCATGGCCCTCATACCAATCTGGCCCTCATACCACCATGGCCCTCATACCAATCTGGCCCTCATACCACCATGGCCATCATACCAATCTAGGCCTCATAACACCATGGCCCTCATACCACCATGGCCCTCATACCAATCTGGCCCTCATACCACCATGGCCTTCATACCAATCTAGGCCTCATACCACCATGGCCCTCATACCAATCTGGCCCTCATACCACCATGGCCCTCATACCACCATGGCCTTCATACCAATCTAGGCCTCATACCACCATGGCCTTCACACCAATCTGGCCCTCATACCACCATGGCGTTCATACCAATCTGGCCCTCATACCACCATGGCCTTCATACCAATCTGGCCCTCATACCACCATGGCCTTCATACCAATCTGGCCCTCATACCAATCTGGCCCTCATACCACCATGGCCTTCATACCAATCTGGACTTCATACCAATCTAGCCCTCATACCACCATGGCCTTCACACCAATCTGGCCCTCATACCACCATGGCCCTCACACCAATCTGGCCCTCATACCACCATGGCCCTCATATCAATCTGGCCCTCATACCACCATGGCCTTCATACCAATCTGGCCCTCACACCACCATGGCCTTTATACCAATCTGGCCCTCATACCACCATGGCCTTCATACCAATCTGGCCCTCATACCACCATGGCCTTCATACCAATCTGGCCCTCATACCACCATGGCCCTCATACCAATCTGGCCCTCATACCACCATGGCCCTCATACCAATCTGGCCCTCATACCACCATGGCCTTCATACCAATCTGGCCCTCACACCACCATGGCCTTCATACCAATCTGGCCCTCATACCACCATGGCCCTCACACCAATCTGGCCCTCATACCACCATGGCCTTCATACCCATCTGGCCCTCATACCACCATGGCCCTCACACCAATCTGTCCCTCATACCAAGCTGGCCCTCATACCACCATGGCCCTCATACCAATCTGGCCCTCATACCACCATGGCCCTCATACCAATCTGGCCCTCATACCACCATGGCCATCATACCAATCTAGGCCTCATAACACCATGGCCCTCATACCACCATGGCCCTCATACCAATCTGGCCCTCATACCACCATGGCCTTCATACCAATCTAGGCCTCATACCACCATGGCCCTCATACCAATCTGGCCCTCATACCACCATGGCCCTCATACCACCATGGCCTTCATACCAATCTAGGCCTCATACCACCATGGCCTTCACACCAATCTGGCCCTCATACCACCATGGCGTTCATACCAATCTGGCCCTCATACCACCATGGCCTTCATACCAATCTGGCCCTCATACCACCATGGCCTTCATACCAATCTGGCCCTCATACCAATCTGGCCCTCATACCACCATGGCCTTCATACCAATCTGGCCCTCATACCACCATGGCCTTCATACCAATCTGGCCCTCATACCACCATGGCCTTCATACCAATCTGGCCTTCATACCAATCTGGACTTCATACCAATCTAGCCCTCATACCACCATGGCCTTCACACCAATCTGGCCCTCATACCACCATGGCCCTCACACCAATCTGGCCCTCATACCACCATGGCCCTCATATCAATCTGGCCCTCATACCACCATGGCCTTCATACCAATCTGGCCCTCACACCACCATGGCCTTCATACCAATCTGGCCCTCATACCACCATGGCCTTCATACCAATCTGGCCCTCATACCACCATGGCATTCATACCAATCTGGCCCTCATACCACCATGGCCCTCATACCAATCTGGCCCTCATACCACCATGGCCCTCATACCAATCTGGCCCTCATACCACCATGGCCTTCATACCAATCTGGCCCTCACACCACCATGGCCTTCATACCAATCTGGCCCTCATACCACCATGGCCTTCATACCAATCTGGCCCTCATACCAATCTGGCCTTCATACCAATCTGGCCCTCATACCAATCTGGCCCTCATACCAATCTGGCCCTCATACCACCATGGCCTTCATACCCATCTGGCCCTCATACCACCATGGCCCTCACACCAATCTGTCCCTCATACCAATCTGGCCCTCATACCACCATGGCCCTCACACCAATCTGGCCCTCATACCACCATGGCCTTCATACCAATCTGGCCCTCATACCACCATGGCCCTCACACCAATCTGTCCCTCATACCACCATGGCCTTCATACCAATCTGGCCCTCATACCACCATGGCCTTCATACCAATCTGGCCCTCATACCAATCTGGCCCTCATACCAATCTGGCCCTCATACCACCATGGCCTTCATACCAATCTGGCCCTCATACCAATCTGGCCCTCATACCAATCTGGCCCTCATACCACCATGGCCTTCATACCAATCTGGCCCTCATACCACCATGACCCTCACACCAATCTGGCCCTCACACCACCATGGCTCTCATACCAATCTGGCTCTCACACCACCATGGCCTTCATACCAATCTGGCCCTCATACCACCATGGCCCTCACACCAATCTGGCCCTCATACCACCATGGCCCTCATACCAATCTGGCCCTCATACCACCATGGCCCTCATACCAATCTGGCCATCACACCACCATGGCCCTCATACCAATCTGGCCCTCATACCACCATGGCCACAATCATCCCAAGCTTCCAATTGGCTCATTCATTCCCCCTCCTCTCCCCTGTAACTATTCCCCAGGTCGTTGCTGTAAATAACAATGTGTTTTCAGTCAACTTACCTGGTAAAATAAGGGTAAAATAAAAAATCCTAGTCACTATAGGGTGGCAGGTAGCCTAGCGATTAAGAGCTTTGGGCCAGTAACCGAAAGGTTGCAGGTTCAAATCCCTGAGCTGGCAAGGTGGAAAAATCTGCCCCATCAACAACTGGGTGCTGTGGATGTTGATTAAGGCAGCCCCCCTGCACCTCTCTGATTTAGAGGGGTTGGGTTAAATGCAGAAGACACATTTTGGTTGAATGCATTCAGTTGTGGAACTGACTAGGTTTTCCCTTCCCAGTTGTTTTTGAAGGCTGTTTAATTTATTGCTGATTCCAGTCTAGTTCGAGGCGGACCATAGCACCAATGCCTACAATGCAGCAGACAGCTCATCCCAAGGAGTGAGGGAAGGATGTACCCATATCTGAACCCCACATCTTTGATTCTTCCCTCCTCAAAAGGACATGACCTGACGTGACAAAGTGTCTCAAAGAGACTCGACTTAGATCAGAGTGTGGTCTCAGTCTGGGTTAAAGCCCTGTGTTCTGTGATGTGTGATCTCAGTCTGGGTTAAAGCCCTGTGTTCTGTGATGTGTGATCTCAGTCTGGGTTAAAGCCCTGTGTTCTGTGATGTGTGGTCTCAGTCTGGGTTAAAGCCCTGTGTTTTGTGATGTGTAGTCTCAGTCTGGGTTAAAGCCCTGTGTTCTGTTGTCTCAGTCTGAGTTTGGGTTAAAGCCCTGTGTTCTGTGATATGTAGTCTCAGTCTGGGTTAAAGCCCTGTGTTCTGTGATGTGTAGTCTCAGTCTAGGATTGGGTTAAAGCCCTGTGTTCTGTGATGTGTAGTCTCAGTCTGGGTTAAAGCCCTGTGTTCTGTTGTCTCAGGCTGGGTATGGGTTAAAGCCCTGTGTTCTGTGATGTGTGGTCTCAGTCTGGGTTAAAGCCCTGTGTTCTGTTGTCTCGGTCTGAGTTTGGGTTAAAGCCCTGTGTTCTGTGATGTGTGGTCTCAGTTTGGGTTAAAGCCCTGTGATCTGTGATGTGTAGTCTCAGTCTGGGATTGGGTTAAAGCCCTGTGTTCTGTGATGTGTGGTCTCAGTCTGGGTTAAAGCCCTGTGTTCTGTTGTCTCAGTCTGGGATTGGGTTAAAGCCCTGTGTTCTGTGATGTGTGGCCTCAGTTTGGGTTAAAGCCCTGTGATCTGTGATGTGTAGTCTCAGTCTGGGATTGGGTTAAAGCCCTGTGTTCTGTGATGTGTGGTCTCAGTTTGGGTTAAAGCCCTGTGTTCTGTGATGTGTAGTCTCAGTCTGGGTTAAAGCCCTGTGTTCTGTTGTCTCAGGCTGGGTATGGGTTAAAGCCCTGTGTTTCGTGGTCTCAGTCTGGGTCTGGTTTAAAGCCCTGTGTTCTGTGATATGTGGTCGTGCTGTGAGAGTGTAATAATGATGGCGGTAGCGGCGCCATCTGTGACGGGCCCATTTTAGAATTTCACATTACCCAGGCTCCTCTTGACGCCTCCACATGAAAGCTGCCACACCCCCATGCTCAGGCTTAGAGCAAAGCGCTTGTGAAACACGTTGATTGGACTGTAATGTAAAACAAAGCGGACAGTGATCATGAAACAGACTGGACACAGAGAGAGAACAAGCAGTCTCATAACAACCGAGGGTAATGGCCCCCATTGGCTGGCTCTGCTCTGCTCTGCTCTGGACAGATATATCTCAGTGGTTGGTAGTGGTTACCTCTATGTGTTTCCATAGGAGACAATCACTTAGATATACACTATATATATTTTTTAAGTATGTGGACACCCTTTCAAATGAGTGGATTCGGCTATTTCAGCCATAGCCATTGCTGACAGGTGTATAAAATCTAGCACACAGCTCCATAGACAAACATTGGCAGTAGAATGGCCTGTTCCTGAACAGCTCAGTGACTTTCAACGTGGCACCGTTATAAACTCAGCAAAAAAAGAAATGTCCCTTTTTCAGGACCCTGTCTTTCAAAGATAATTCATAAAAATCCAAATAACTTCACAGATCTTCATTGTAAAGAGTTTTAACACTGTTTCCCATGTTTGTTCAATGAACCATAAATAATGAATGAACATGCACCTGTGGAACGGCTTACAGACGGTAGGGAATTAAGGTCACAGTTATGAAAACTTAGGACACTGAAGAGGCCTTTCTACTGACTCTGAAAAACACCAAAAGAAAGATGCCAAGAGTCCCTGCTCATCTGTGTGAACGTGCCTTTGGCATGCTGCAAGGAGGCATGAGGACTGCAGATGTGGCCAGGGAAATAAATTGCAATGTCCGTACTGCGAGACGCCTAAGACAGCGCTTCAGGGAGACAGGACGGACAGCTGATCGTCATCGCAGTGGCAGACCACGTGTAACAACACCTGCACAGGATTGGTACATCCGAACATCACACCTGCGGGACAGGTACAGGATGGCAACAACAACTGCCCGAGTTACACCAGGAACACACAATCCCTCCATCAGTGCTCAGACTGTCCGCAATAAGCTGAGAGAGGCTGGACTGAGGGCTTGTATGCCTGTTGTAAGGCAGGTCCTAACCAGACATCACCGGCAACAACGTCGCCTATGGGCGCAAACCCACCATCGCTTGACCAGACGGACTGGCAAAAAGTGCTCTTCTCTGACGAGTCGTGGTTTTGTCTCACCAGAGGTGATGGTCGGATTCGCGTTTATCGTCGAAGGAATGAGCATTACACCGAGGCCTGTACTCTGGAGCGGGAGCGATTTGGAGGTAGAGGGTCCGTCATGGTCTGGGGCTGTGTGTCACAGCATTATCGGACTGAGCTTGTTGTCATTGCAGGCAATTTCAACGCTGTGCGTTACAGGGAAGACATCCTCCTCCCTCATGTGGTACCCTTCCTGCAGGCTCATCCTGACATGACCCTCCAGCATGACAATGCCACCAGCCATACTGCTCGTACTGTGAGTGATTTCCTGCAAGACAGGAATGTCAGTGTTCTGCCATGGCCAGCGAAGAGCCCGGATCTCAATCCCATTGATTACGTCTGGGACCTGTTGGATCGGAGGGTGAGGGCTAGGGCTATCCCCCCCAGAAATGTTCGGGAACTTGCAGGTGCCTTGGTGGAAGAGTGGGGTAACATCTCACAGCAAGAACTGGCAAATCTGGTGCAGTCCATGAGGAGGAGATGTACTGCAGTACTTAATGCAGCAGATGACCAAACCAGATACTGACTGTTACTTTTGATTTTGACCCCCCCTTTGTTCAGGGACACATTATTCCATTTCTGTTAGTCATATGTCTGTGGAACTTGTTCAGTTTATGTCTCAGTTGTTGAATCTTGTTATGTTCATACAAATATTTACACATGTTAAGTTTGCTGAAAATAAACGCAGTTGACAGTGAGAGGACGTTTCTTTTTTTGCTGAGTTTAGGATGCCACCTTTCCAACAAGTCAGTTCGTCAAATTTCTGCCCTGCTAGAGCTTCCCCGGTCAACTGTAAGTGCTGTTATTGGTGTTCAACCCCATCGAACACCTTTTGGATGAATTGGAATACCAACTGCGAACTAGGCCTAATCACCCAACATCAGTGCCCAACCTCTCTAGCTCTTGTGGCTGAATGGAAGCAAGTCCCCGCAGCAATGTTCCAACATCTAGTGGAAAGCCTTCCAGAAGATTGGAGGCTGTTACAGCAGCAAAGGGGGGACCAACTCCATTTTAATGCCCATGATTTTGGAATGAGATGTTTGACGAGCAGGTGTCCACATAAAGTTAAATAAAGGTTCAATCAAATAGATCATGTAGTGTAGCAGTGGAGGTCCTCACTGTTGATGCTGTCCTTCCTTATATAGTGGTGCAAAGCTGAAGCCCAAATAAAGAGATTGGCTATCAGCAGAGGGATATAGAACAGGGATTTACACCGTGAAGAGATTAGAGATGAATGGTTTATGAGTGTTCGCTCATAAAAGATTACATGATCTCCTCTGCTGACCCGCTCCGGTTTCTTTCTCCAGCCTCCATAATAAGGTGTCCAAATTTCTCTTCATCTTCTGTCGGATCTGCGTTAGAACACAAGCCTTTGAATGTTGTGTCCAATAGTGTCTTTTGACCAGTCTTTTGAGGAGCCTCAGTGCAATACAATACTCAAATTACAAGCCAAATGTCTTATATTTCAACAGAGCCGGAGTCATCCGGGTCTCATTCTGGAGAGGATGGCGTTCCAGTCCGTTCCAGACGCAGGCTGATGCAGGAAGAGTGGACAGAAGACAACCAGACCCTGGACCTTTCTAGACCAGGTGAGTCAGCCTCCCAGACCCAAATCTTTCTCACTTCCACCTTGCCGCTGATGCTAACTGATCTCCCTGCTAGCCAAAAGTTTATGTTCCCAACCATGTCCTCTGGCACACAGATTTAGCTTTCCTCAGAGAATTACAACTGATGCGGACCACCTTCAAACTCAATAGTCTCTCTGTACTAATTTTACATGACATTTTAGTCATTTAGCAGATGCTCTTATACAGAGCAACTTAATAGTGTTCCACTATGCGTTAAATTATGAATGAGATTCCATAGGAGCCCTACAATTCCTGAAGACACACGTGATGCACAAACTGTCTCTTGACTAAAGATTTATTTTCCAAACTTTGTGGGACACTTGAGGGGGCTCCAAGTGTGTCTTAGCTGTGTAGATGTGACTGAGTGTGTGTTTATGTGGGTTTGGGGTAGGCAGTTGAGTCTGTGTGTGTGCTGGTGAACCCTGGCTCTCCTTCTCCCCTGCGGGTTAACTGAAAAGGTCATGTGGGCTGAGACTGCAGTGCAGTGGTTGTCAGGAATCTCTGCTCTGTAAACTGTGTCTCAAACTTGGCTGCCGGGCCAGAGGAAAGGTTCTGTCTGGAGAGGTTAGAGCAGCATGCCAGACTTGTGCAATGGAAGAATCAAGGCAATAGATAAACAGTTAGTAAACACAGTGGAGGACATGGGGGGGAGAAGACAGCTAGGGAGGAGAGCTCTGCAGCAGGACAACAGGACTGAGCAACACACAGTGCTTTGACTTCAATCTGCAGCATGAGAAATAATGAACTGCATTGGATACCACTATCTCCCTGAGGACACCTGCCAGGCTGCCACAATCATTATATTTTTTACGCTTGGCAGAGGAGAGCCATTAATGCAAGATGTCTACCTACTACACCAGTATATCAAGCACCATATGTGTTGTCTTTCTGTTACAAACAGACCTCGGTATCTTTGACAACGACACATCTCCCATATAGATGGGGTGATAAAGTCAGGGACGCAGCTTTAGTTTTAGAAGTGGGCGGGACATAATTATTATTATTCTACTTTTTTTTTGTCAGATAAACACTCCGAACAGCCTACCAAACCGCTCGGAGTCTTCCGCATGGTCCTAAAGCACACCACTGACTTGTTTGTATCACATTCCAATGATAAAACTGGGGGGGACAAACATGCAATTTCAGAATGTGGGCGGGGCATGTGGGGGGACATGAAAGTTGCACCCCTGTATAAAGTAAATACAGGTTGTAAAACAGGAGGCTGATGGATCTGCCCTCAAGAAAAAAGATTGCAGTCAGAGTGCAACATAACTGCAGTACACTGCAGTATAACTGCATTATGCTGCAAATACTGTGTCCAAAATAACAGTTTTTTCCCCCTACAGTAGTTTCAGTTCAATTGCAGTCACTGTGCAGTATACCACAGTCGACTGCAGTTACTGCACTTTTACAACAGTTTCAAAACTCATTTTTTTGTAAGGGTGTGGGCAAGTATGAGATAAACTGATGGGCTGCACTAGGCTACTCCTTTATAATACAGGCTCAGGGCAGGCTACTCCTTTATAATACAGGCTCAGGGCAGGCTACTCCTTTATAATACAGGCTCAGGGCAGGCTACTCCTTTATAATACAGGCTCAGGGCAGGCTACTCCTTTATAATACAGGCTCAGGGCAGGCTACTCCTTTATAATACAGGCTCAGGGCAGGCTACTCCTTTATAATACAGGCTCAGGGCAGGCTACTCCTTTATAATACAGGCTCAGGGCAGGCTACTCCTCTTTATCTGCAGGTCAGCCCCTGTTTACTGTAACTGGTAATAATTACAGAATCCATAGTGGGATCAAACGGCCAGCTCGGAACTCAAGGAATATTATCTTTGGGATAGCGTAAGGGAGGTCTCGCTCTCCATCCCCCTGCTTAACAAGACGGAGACGGCAACGTCTGCCTTCAGTCGTCAACCCTTTGAGGCCAGCGTTGCTAAGCAACTGAATGCTAAATGTTGAAACCCAGAAAATTCTGTCTTTCAAGCATTCAAAGTGACGAGACAGAATTAACAACCACAACGAGCTAAAAATAAACCAGCAGGAGAAGATAAGCTAATGCGTTTTTATAAGTGTCAATAACGATCGCTCATGTGTTTTTTTATGCATACGTTTGTTGGTTTTGGCAAACAACAGAGCCAGACGTTTGAGGATGATTTTTCCACAGATATATTTTAGTGGTTGACTGAAAAAGAGAATCTGGCACGAAGAGAATCTGAGTTTTGTCAGGGGAGTAATTTATTATGGCTGTCAAATAAAGCAAATGGCTATTAATGCAACCATTAAACATGGGAGTAGTTTTCTTTTTGTCTGAAGTCTTTGGGAATTGGGGGAAATATTCTTAGCTTTCCATCACTCCCTCCCGTCTCTCTAGAACCCTTGTCCTCTCTGCGTTCACATTGGTTCCTGATGGTAATTTAAAGATCAGAGGTTAAGGATGGAGGTCAGACTTCACTCACAGACAGCTCTTTGTGTGTTTGAACATAAAACAAGTTTTCAGTATATGGCTCACATATACCATCTAAATTGATATAGAATGGTGCTGCAATGGATATCTGCTGTTTTATGGGTTCCTGACCAATTCTGCTATTTTGATAGCTTTTTTGAGCTGATCATAATTTGTTTTGTACATAAAGTTTCAGCCATCTCTTCCTTTGACCAAAAAAAGCTTCTGTACATCAGAACAGCGGTCACTAACCTCCCTTTAAATGAAGATTTCTACTTCAGCGAGTCGACATACTGCTCACCCCGGGCCAGGCCCTAATCCCCGAGCCACGGAAAAGACGCCGACGGCGAGCACCCTGACAAAACTATGTTCGCAAATAAATAATCCACCTCTGCCCTCTGTTCTGTTGGTCGGACGTGAAAATCACTGGAGAACAAACTGGATGAGCTCCGTTCGAGACTATCCTATCAACGGCACCTGAAGAACTGTAATATCCTATGTCGTGGCTGAACAAGGACATGGATAATATACATCTAGCTGTTTTTTCTATTCATCGGCAGGATGAACGGCAGCATCAGAAAACTCAAGGAGGGAGGTGTGTGTCTCTTTGTTAACAACAGCTGGTGAACGATCTCTAATACTAAGGAAGTCTCGAGGTTCTGCTCGCCTGAGTTAAATTGCCTCATGACTATTGTTGACTATACTATTTACCAAGATAATTGTCATCTATTTTTTGTGGCTGTCTATTTACCACCACAAACCAATGTTGGCACTAAGACCGTACAAAACGACCTGTATAGGGCCATAAGCAAATAGGAAATGCTGATCCAGAGGCGGCGCTCCTAGTGGCCGGTGATTTAAATGCAGGGAAACTGAAATGCGTCTTACCTACTTTCTACCAGCATGTCACATGTGCAGCTAGAGGAGCCAAAACTCGAGATCACCTTTACACACAGAAATGCATAGAAAGCTCTCCCTCAACCTCCATTTGGCAAATCTGACCAAAACTATACTCCTGATTCCTGCTTACAAGCAAAAACTCAAACAGGAAGTACCAGTGACACGCTTAATATGGAAGTGGTCCGATGAAGCGGATGCTAAGCGACTGGACTGTTTCGCTAGCACAGACTGGAATATGTTCCAGGATTCATCTGATGACGTTGAGGAGTTTATGGTAGTATGCATTTTGAGAAACACCCATTGTGTATTTATTATTACTTTTATTATAACGTGTTATTACTTTTCAATTATTTCTCTCTTTTCTTTCTGCATTTTTGGGAAAGCCCCGTAAGTAAGCATTTCAATGTTATTTTACACATGTTGTTTACAAAGCATGTGACGAATAACATTATATTTGATTGATTTGATTTCAGATAGGATATTAGTGGTGTCTAATTGTTTTACTTCAGTAGCATCCTGTGTTTCCCAGCCCACCAACATGACATTGAGTCTGACTCTTTAAGATGATGGATTGTACCATGTGATGTGTCTGAAGAGGTGGAGTAAATCTCCTGTGAGGGAGTGAAGTTTATCGATTGCACTCCCACTGTAGGTCTTCTGAGGATCTCTCAAATGATTACAGCCACTGTTTTGTTGGATGAAGGATGGATATTGAGTGTTGGTGGGATTTGTATGGCTGGGTTGGCTTTGTCTATTCAGAACCGGGCCAGTATTTTTGCGTTCCAGTTAGACATTTATCTGCTCTGTTGCAGTCTACCATTGAAGACTAGACGCAGAAAAGGTGCGCTGTTTGTTTTCGAGCAATATGATTGGCCGTTTATTCAAGCACCACCAAGCTACGTTCACACAGCACACGCAAGCTGTCCTGAAGAAAAGGAAGCGCAGAGCTTATTTATTTTAGGGATAGTAGTTAAACAAAAGTAAACGTTCAATAGCGAACATACTAGCAATATGCTGGCTAATGTTAATAGTCTGCAAAAAGAAAGCTACACAAATACACTTTACAGGGCTTGACAAGCACTTTTATTTCTACTTGTCGCCCACAAAAAAATGGTCTGTAACAATTTTGACATCATTGTAAGGAACCACTTTACAACATAAGATATATTATTATCTCTTTTACGATAGAGAATCGGACAAAAATGAAGGCTACCCTCTTTGCATATTCAAGTCTGTCTCAAAATACAACACTCTCCTGGAGGATGGTTGACCACCCTTGGTAGCCTATAAAATATTACAACATTACAATAAATGACAACAAACTACTTTGTATATCTTTATACAGTACAATAATTCCCTCCAGGGCTCGAAATGAAGGATGTCCCATTCCCTCAACATTTACATGGTCATATTTTGGCTAGGCTACTTTGAAACAAGGCAAGTTAACCCACTGTTCCCCGGGCGCCGAAGACGTGGATGTCGGTTATAGCAGCCCCCCCCCCCCCCGCACCTCTTTGATTCAGGGAAGTTGGGTTAAATGCGGAAGTCACATTTCAGTTGAATGCATTCAGTTGTACAACCGACTAGGTATCCCCCTTTCCCTTTCCTTTCCCTTTCATAAAATGACATTAAACGTCCAGGTTTTAACTATCAGTCCCGAGATCCCAGCAAAAATCGACTTTTCATTAATCTGACTTGATCTGCATGTCCCTTATATTTATCCCCAATAAAACATTTTACCATTTTATTTTCAGGACAACCAGGGCTGAAAGTAGAACACAAAACAATTTGACATAAACAGTTACATTCCGCCAACGCAAAAACCTGATAAAAATGAATTTATATGAATCCTGTACATTAATTGTTTGTTCACTGGGAAATGAATATCCAACTAGTCAGTGACAACTGTGTGGAGTTTGTGACACCAACTTTGTGAGCTTATTACAGTATTATAGACTCTATGTCCTGGGATTTCAAATGGTATTCTATGTAGAAGAGTCCCTTACCTTCTAACAACTCTTGTGTAGCTTGTGAGTGTCATGTTTGTTCGTGAGAGTCTCAGCTTTTCATAGTTTTTAGCTGAAACTATTCTGATGTTTTTGTATAAAAGACCGGGACCCCTTCACAAACACCACTCTAGCTCAGCCCTCACTAATCACACAGACTAATAGACAAATCCAATGGGACAAGAAGTCTGTAACTCAAACACATAATGTTTAAAAGGGGTTAGAATTCCAAAACACGCCAGTGATACGGTGGGACTCATTGAGTTAAACAATTAGTTTCAAAATGCGGTGCGCAACAGACACTGTCCTTTACTCTCCGGACTTGTGGCCATTTGTGCTTTGAGTATGTTGACAGAATCAAGCCTTTTGAGGTTAATGTTGATTATCCTACATTATAGGTGACACGCATATTGGCTACAGCCTCATGTTCAGACCGATACATAAAATGTAGCCGAACTTTAATGAGACTTTTAATTTCATAAATATGGGCTAAACGCCAGTCATGTTTGGCAAATATAATGTAGGATAATCAACATTAGCCTCTGAAGGCTTGATTCTGTGTCTTGTAGGCTTTGTAATGTAGATGAAAATACATTTGAATATTATTCCAATGTTGGCCTCTCTTATCCAATTCTGATCAGAGTAATTGTGATTTTTGTGCGATTTTCTGTTTTGTGATTTCTGTGTTTTTACTTGTCCGGGACAAGAGGACAAGCATTAATGTCAAGCCCTGCTTTAGCATTCCTTGGCTTGCCTACAGTAGCCAGGTTGATGTCTCTTTTGAAGCCACTATGTAGCCATTATGGGCAGCGTCCTATTTAGAAACAAAAATTAAAGCTATTAATACAATGCAATTCTAAAGAATAGAGTAATGACTTACTTTGCTAATTTATATTAAAAAGCTTTGTAATGAATATCATAATTGTAACGCTCGTCTGAAGAAGAGGACCAAAGCGCAGCGTGGTAAGTTTTCATGATAATTTATTCAAACTGAACACTGAAACAAAATAACAAAACAAAACAGTTCTGTCTGGTGCAGACACAAAACATTACCCACAAAACACAGGTGGGAAAAAGGCTGCCTAAGTATGATTCCCAATCAGAGACAACGATAGACAGCTGCCTCTGATTGGGAACCACACTCGGCCAAAAACAAGGAAATATAACACATAGAATGCCCACCCTAATCACACCCTGGCCTAACCAAAATAGAGACTAAAACCCTCTCTATGGCCAGGGCGTGACAATAATAACCAAATATAACTTATTAATAGCTGCATATAGAGGGAAGTCATACCAACCTATAGCCCCTGCATAACCCCAGTGCATTTAAAAGCTACACCATGTCCGGACCAGTAGAAGTTTCGTTCGGGCCAGTCGATTTTTGGCCAACTGAGTCCGGTCAGGCAAGTGAGAAAAAAAGTTAATGTTGGACTCAGAGTTTTACCTGACCAGGTAATGAGATCAGGTAAAACTACAGGCCCCAGAAAAGGCACGTACAAATTTTGCCACACCAGTTTCGAACCTGTCTTGCCACCTTTGGGTTTGCTCTTATCTGCCTTTCTAAGAGATGACTGACTATGTCATAAAATCATAGAAGGAAAAATATGTCCATAATGAATTTTCATTACATGGATGAAAGCAAATGTTTGGATTCTTCATAAAAAATGGAAGGTTGTTGCAGTGGTTTATTCTATGTAGTGGTGCTGTTTCTGTTGCTGTGTGAGACTGCTTTCGTTTTCTGTGTTTCACTCAATACCTTAGCTTGACTCCAAGATACCCTGCAGAATCAATAACATATCTTTCTCTCCTTCCCTCTGCCTGCCATTTGGCCACAATTGCAGTCCATTTGAGTCCCCTGCAGCAGAGTGACTCAAATGGATATCTCAACTGTTCACAGCTTTAGTGGTTTCATTTAGTAGGGGTTTCACTTTCAATCAGGACTGATATGGCATTAAACACACACTCAAGCATGCTCATTGGTGTATACACACACACACACACACACACACACACACACACACACACACACACACACACACACACACACACACACACACAGAGTGATTACATCAAATGTCCATTTTGACCCCTTCTCCAGATTATTGATGGGATCAGCGGTGAAAGGAAATTAGATCAAGCCTCAGACAGTGTGAATATAAAAGGAGATCTACTGTATCTGAGAGAGATCTATAGGAGACCAGGCGATAGATGTAATTACAGCAGGGAGATGTGCCTGGCTGGCTGGGGCAGCCTGTGATGCCAGAGGAGCAACACGTGAATGCTGCTGTAGCCTCCCCCGAGGCTAGAGTGGATGGAGTCACTCAGTCCCCAGGCAGGCTGAGGCTGACGTGAACACTCACTGTCACTGCTAAGGGCACACACTGAATCTGTGATCAGAATGCTGTCAACTTCATGAGAGCTGATTATGTCCCGTGTCCTGTCCAGAATTGGAAGCCAACCTCCGATATGTAAATCAGCTTACAGCTGGTCTAGTCAATAAGCAAACCCATGCTGCATGCAGTGACAAAAGCCTGGTATATGGGAACAGAGGAAGGGCATCCTCACAAAGAAAATTCCCGGCCAACACCCTCTTGTATGCTCTCTCTCGGGCTTTCTCTCAAAGAACCTCTCCTGAGCTTTGGCAAGGAAAGATAAATATTTTTAGAAATTTCGCTCCAGAGCTGCTTGTCATTTCTCTTTTTTCATATTTCATAAGCCAAGACCATGGGAAACACACATTCCCCTCCCCCTTTCTCACCATTCACGCAGCCGTCATTGGCTTCCCACTGCCGCCTGTCAACAAACCGCTGCCCCCAGGGAGAGGGTTTCCGTGGTAACTGCTTTCACCGAAGCAACTTGTCAATACGTTCATCTGAGCCATGTGTTTCAGGACTGCATTTACAGTGCCTTCAGAAAGTATTCATACCCCTTGACTTATTCCACATTTGGTTGTGTTATGGCTTGAATTCAACATGGATTAAGTATATATTTTTTCTCACACACCTACACTCAATACCCCATAATGACAAAGTGAAAACATGTTTTTAGAAATGTTTGCAAATTTATTGAAAATGAAATACAAAAATATCTATTTTCAAAGTATTCACACCCCTGAGTCAATACATGTTACAATCACCTATGGTAGTGGTTACAACTGCTAGTCTTTCTGGGTAAGTACACCTGGATTGTAGAATATTTGCACGCTATTATTTTTTAAATTCTTCAAACTCTCAATTTTTTTTGCCGTACATTTTTGTCTCCCATTGTCTGGTGGAAAGCAGACCTGAACCAGGTTTTTGTCTGTGCTTCTCTAAAAAAGAAAAAAAAATCTCCCTAGTCCTTGCCGATGACAAGCATACCAGTAACATGATGCAGCCACAAGCATGCTTGAAAATATGAAGAGTGGTACTCAGTGATGTGTTTTGTTGGATTTGTCCCAAACAACACTTTGTATTCAGGACATAAAGTTAATTTCTTTGCCACATTTTTTTGCAGTTTTACTTTAGTGCCTTGTTGCAAACAGGGTGCATGTTTTGGAAAAACGACAATGTTGTTCTCCTTTCACAGCCATTAAACTCTGTAACTGTTTTAAAGTCACCATTGGCCTCATGGGGAAATCTCTGGGTGTTTTCCTTCCTCTCCGGCAACTGAGTTAGGAAGGACGCCTGTATCTTTGTAGTGACTGGGTGTATTGATACACCATCCAAAGTGTAATTAATAACTTCACCATGCTCAAAGAGATATTCAATGTCTGTTTTGTTTTTGTACCCTTCTACCAATAGGTGCCCTTCTTTGTGAGGCATTGGAAAACCTCCCTGGTCTTTGTGGTTGAATCTGTGCTTGAAAGTCACTGCTTGACTGAGGGACCTTACAATGATCTGTATGTGTGTGGTACAGAGATGAGGTAGTCATTCAAAAATCATTTTAAACACTATTATTGCACACAGAGTCCATGCAACTTATTATGTAACTTGTTAAGCACATTTCTACTCCTGAACTTATTTAGGCTTGCCATAACAAAGGGGTTGAATACTTACTGACTTGAGATTTCAGATTTTCATTTTTTATTAATTTGTAAACATTTCTAAAAACATAATTCCACTTTGACATTATTGGGTATTGTGTGTAGGCCAGTGACATAAAATCTAAATGTAATCCATTTGAAATTCAGGCTGTAACACAACAAAATGTGGAAAAGTCAAGGGATGTGAATATTTTCCGAATGCACTGTACATAGAAACTGGGGCATTTTGTATTGGGGCTAAATGTCTCGGGGACCTGGGGCAGGTTCCGGATCTGGCCTGCTTTCCAAAGCACAGCTATAGGATAACGAAAACAGGAAATAATAGAACTACCACATCTAGAGCACAGATGTCCTGACACTGATAGGATGCAGATGTCTACCCACCTTCTTTAGTGAGATTCTGCCTCACTCTTTCTTATGATAATCTGACGGAAAGTTTACATGCTAAACTGAGATGGTTTAGTGAACAGGTCCTGCAACAGCTGGCCAGAAAAGAAAATAAACTCCTTTCTCCACAGTTCTCTGAGAGGCGGGAATATTAAACGACCAGAGACAGAGACAGAGACCCTCACCCTCTAAGTCTCAGATCCAGTATGTTGATTACACAGTATAGAACGGCATGGCCAAGCATACTGTCAACTTCCAGCCATCTAGAGTAGACCATATGGCCCCCTGTCCTCTCCGGTTCACACTACAGATTCAAGGGTCAAAATCGAATATCCTTGATCACATGGGAGGCGTGCTCTCTTAATCCACAGGGAGACGGTTCAGAATGCTGCCGTAGACTTACAGCGCAGTACATGGCATGTAGTGTGCGTACTGTGTTGTGTAGAAAGTGTCATGAAGCCTGTGTTTGGTAGCGTGAGTCATACACCACGTGATGTGTAACATGTGCATTATAGAAAGCGCGTGTGGTGTGGAATAAATCGTGCAGCATGTGTTGTGCGGCGTCAGACAGTCTGCATTGTGGGACTGACTGTGTAGGCTACCCAGCGCTGCCTCAGAGCAACAGCGCTATTAATAGGGTTGAGCTCCCCAGTCGTTAAAGTTCATTTTCCCCTGCGTCTGAGTACTGATTTAGCAGCGCTGCCTTGTGCTCTCCAGGCTGCAGCCTCCTCTCCTCTTCTCACCACGCCGGGGGAAACGAGGGGAAGCGGGACTCTCATTAACACTCTCATTCACACCTGAGGAGCAGGAAGCAGCTGTTCCACACACCTCCTCCTCAGTGCTCTGCTCCTCTCTCTCTACCCGGCCCAGGGGGCCAGAATCTGCTAGCCTGTACAGGTGTGTGGCTGCTTGGAGGAAGCAATTCAATAGGAGATCATAGTTATTAAGCTGTGGAGTGTCAGGCGGAGAAGTGAGATTTATGGGAGTCAAATCGGGGGAAAAAATCTGAAAAACCCTCAAGGTGCCTCCTTCAGTTATATATATATATATATAGCATTCTTTCAGAAGGCCTACTCTGCCATGTCTGTGTTTTGCATCTGTCCTTTAATATACGGAGGTTGATGAGATGGAGACAGGAAAGGAATGGTATTCCTCCCAGTGTGAGGAATATAGCGTCTGTTTGTTGCCCAGTGATAGACTGCTTGTGTCCAAACCATTGTGTCAGTTTGATGTTTGTGCTCTACTTTTCTAGTTTTGATCTTGGGCAGCATTAGTGCCAGACTCTGATTTCCTTCCCTCTCTGCTGTTGTTGAATATCCTTTCCCACCTCCATCTCTCCCTCTCACTCTCTCTATGATCTGTGTCTAACTGTGATGTTTTACTGTTCTCTCTCCCTCAGCCATCCATGAGTTTCCAGAAGATATATTTACCAAGGAGGAGCTGAAAAGAGGAGCAGTGTTGTTACATGTGCTGTGTGTGAGTGTCCTGTAACACACCCCGCAGAAAACGTTCCTGTAACACACCCCGCAGAAAACGTTCCTGTAACACACCCCGCAGAAAACGTTCCTGTAACACACCCCGCAGAAAACGTTCCTGTAACACACCCCGCAGAAAACGTTCCTGTAACACACCCCGCAGAAAACGTTCCTGTAACACACCCCGCAGAAAACGTTCCTGTAACACACCCCGCAGAAAACGTTCCTGTAACACACCCCGCAGAAAACGTTCCTGTAACACACCCCGCAGAAAACGTTCCTGTAACACACCCCGCAGAAAACGTTCCTGTTTAACACACCTCACAAAAACAGCCGTGATACCCCTGATTCCGCCGTTTTACAGCCACATTCTTCGTGCAATACCATCTGTTCAGATGCGATTAGACTTCATAATAGAATTGATCTGCTAATCACACTCGTATTAATGTACGCCTGCCTGAATGACATCTGAATTACTTAAACACCTCCTTATCAAATCCTTTACAGACCGTGTCTCTTTTGTCGTCTCTCACTGTACCTCTTAGGCTATCTACATGTTCTACGCTCTTGCTATTGTCTGTGATGACTACTTTGTTCCTTCCCTGGAGAAAATATCAGAGGTGAGAGAACCAACAGCACCAATTCACTTTAATACAGGAAGACGGTGGCACCATATGCTGCTTTTTAACACTCTATTACTATTTTTAGTTGAGTCATTTCAATATAAACGTTGTTTCCTGTTCCTGTATCACGTATTTCTACAAAGATGTAGTGCTTCTTGATCATGTATTATGATTGTGTGAGAAGGTTCCCTCTTTGCTCTGGCCCTCTCAGAACCTGCAGCTCAGTGAGGATGTGGCAGGGGCAACCTTCATGGCTGCAGGAAGCTCAGCCCCAGAGCTCTTCACCTCTCTCATTGGTCAGTTCTTAATCCCTCTGTATTTCCCTTCTCTTAACAGTAGTGTTAGCAGTGGCCAATAAATTGGGTCAGTGAATGCTATACATATGCCCAACACTGACTGATACATATGACGCACGTCTTTCACCATCTTGCTATGGATCTTGCAACCCATCCCAATGATCATGTTTGCGTATCATGTAATGCCACACATATCCATCAGATGTCAGCAGAGTCAATATGAATAGTCTTTAAGTCTACATCAAATGTATAGGAACGCAATTGGAATAGCCATTGGTTTCATCCTCTAAAATGGAATTGTCACTACAACTCTCTATCTCGTGCAGGTGTGTTTATCACTAAAGGAGACGTGGGGGTCGGCACCATCGTGGGCTCGGCGGTCTTCAACATCCTGGTCATCATTGGTGTGTGTGGCATCTTTGCGGGCCAGGTATAGACCTCTGACACTACACACCTTTATGGCCTTAACAGTGTGGCTATGGCTGAAGACCTCATGAATACATGGAAACATGTTTTCCTACACACGCACTGGCTGTGAACATGAGGAGGCAGCTATGTGTTGGTTGTCTATTAGTAGTGTCTCTCTCTTACTCTCTCTCTCTTTGTCTTTCTCTCTCTCTTTGTCTTTCTCTCTCTCTCTCTGTCTCCCCTCTGCAGACGGTGGTTCTGACGTGGTGGTCTCTGTTCAGGGACTCCACCTACTACATCTTCTCTGTGCTGGCTCTCATCCTGGTGAGGCAGACAAGGGAGGGAGGAGGGGAAATGAAGACCATACAATCAAATGCTTTTAAATACAGCCGCTTACTTGTGCTCTACGATTACAGTGCTGAATATACTGCAAGCCGCTGTGACTAGTTTAACGCGTCAGCGTTCTCTTTGTAGGTTATCTTTGATGCAAAAGTTGTCTGGTGAGTTTTATCACAATTTTGAATGAACCTACACATCATTTACTTTTGTGACAACAGTCTCATTGTTACTTATGTCAGAATAAAAGTACAGTAAAATAGCAGTTTAGTGGTTTTAGGTGGTAGTTGACCAGTGTATTTCTGATTGTAGGTGGGAGGCCGTGCTTCTAATGACTATGTATGGAGTTTACATTGTTATCATGAAGTGAGTATTCTGCTTAGCCCCCTCTCACAGGAGTCCTCAATCCACAGAGCATGTACAGCAGTGTCTGTTGTGCTTGTGTTCCTCATGTGAAAGCTGTTTTGTGGTTTCAGGTTCAACTCCCAGCTCTTGGGGTGTGTGACTCGTCATTTTGGTGGTCCGGGTCAGTGTTGCCTGGGTAGTGAGGTACACCGAGACGAGGAGATGGCAGAGGACGGACCCACCTGCAACACCAACATGGTGCTGCTCAGGAAAGGTCTGTCTGGAGCTCATTACAGCTCTCACTGTCTGTCTGTCTGTCTCCCTCCTGTGGCGGTCTGAGTGTTAGAAGCTGTGACCGTTATAGATTTTTTTTAGCTCATCAAAAGTCTCACAGTTAATTATAACCGCATCATAATGCATTATACCTGCCTGCCGGCTTTAGGTAAAGTGTTACCCCTACTCCTATCACTCTCTCACCCTGCAGGCCAACCCCAGGGTCAGGCGTCTCCTCCGGTGATGATGGTGGACGAGCTCCTCATCCTCAACCCCCACCAGTTGTCCTTCTCCGAGGCTGGCCTGCGCATCATGATTACCCCCCACTTTTCCCCTCGCACCAGGCTCAGAATGGCGGGCCGAGTGCTCATCAGTGAGGTAGTCGACTGAGGCTGGAGGAACATCAGCAACGTTAGCCACTATGAGGCACTCATTTCTTTTCTCCCACACAGAGACAGAGGTTGATCAGGAGTCCTCCCAACAGCCAGCTGGACGGAGAGACCAGCGCAGGGGCAGGGGGCACCCCTCTGAAGGGTTCTGGAGGTCTGGAGAATGGGGGCAGTGTGGAGAGACAGACCCCCGAGGGGGCAGGGCTAGGGAACGCAGGGGACAAGCCAGGGGCGGAGGGTTGTCAGGCTGAGGAAGAGGAGGATGATGATGATGGCCCGTTCAGGCCTCTGCACTGGCCAGGTGAGGATGTTTTTTTTGTTGCCATGTGCCTGACTGAGGTCGGGATTAAAAAAAACACACTGTACAAACATCGCACTGCACTTGACCTTTTAAAGGCAATTTTCGCTGAAATTGCATTCGAGGGAAACACTGCATGTCAACTCTGGTATATTCTTGTTATTGTGTGTGTGGCAGATGGTTGCTGTGCACGGGTCAAGTGGCTGATCTCGTGGCCCCTGGGCCTGCT
The DNA here is from genome assembly GCF_045679555.1 of Salvelinus alpinus. Classification (NCBI taxonomy): domain Eukaryota; kingdom Metazoa; phylum Chordata; class Actinopteri; order Salmoniformes; family Salmonidae; genus Salvelinus; species Salvelinus alpinus. The sequence goes on along the minus strand of NC_092098.1, from coordinate 11,818,067 downwards.
GCTGTACTGCACTGTGCCTAACTGTGTGTTCCCCCGCTGGCACCGCTGGTTCATGGTCACCTTCTTAGCCTCCACCCTGTGGATAGCCATCTTCTCCTACCTCATGGTGTGGATGGTAAGGACTAACAGCAGAGCCTTAAGGCCATATCGGAACTTCAAAGCCAGGCTTTCTGCAACGTTGTAATGTCTGTTGCCTTCCAGGAGTTATAGGACGGCATTTAAAGATGCACTATGCAGGAATCGCTCCGCCATTTCCTGGTGGCTAAAATTCTAATATTTAGCCTAATTTCTGTTTATGTGACAAAATAAGCAAGTGTAGTGTAGAGAATCAGTGTACCATCTAAACCGCTGTGAAATGTTTTGTACATAACCAAAAATATTGTATTTTCAGCTGGTGTACAAAACCGAAAGTAAAAGAGGCTAAAAATTTAACTTAAGAACGGGAAGCATAGAAATAGCGCACATAGAACATATCTACCACTTCTTAGACTTGCGTTCAATGTGACTGGCAGATCTATAACCCGTATTTCTATGTGCATTTGGTCAGTCGCTCAAAAAAGTGACATGTTGCAGCGTTAAGAAGGTGAGTGTGTGTGTGTGGTGTCTCTGTCTCTGAACTAGCTGTGTGTCCCCACCAGGTCACCATCGTCAGCTACACACTAGACATCCCAGACTACATCATGGGTATCACCTTCCTGGCAGCGGGCACCAGCGTGCCAGACTGCATGGCCAGCCTCATTGTAGCTCGGCAAGGTACCCGTCACCCTCTCTCCTCAGACTCCTGATCAGCCTTTCAACGTCCTGGTGGTGTAGTGTAGACTGTTTCAGTTTGACTTTACTCTCCCTCTCTCCTCAGGTTTGGGGGACATGGCGGTGTCTAACTCCATTGGCAGTAATATCTTTGACATCTTGTTGGGACTGGGTTTCCCCTGGGCTCTGCGCACTCTGGTGGTGGACAACGGATCATCGGTGGGCACTTATTTATTACAACTATGGACATTTAACAACCATCAGTATATTATTAAGGCGACAGGTAGCCTAGCAGGTTAGAGCGTTGGGCCAGTAACTGAAAATCTGTCGATTTATCCTTGAGCAAGGCACTTAACCCAAAATTGCTCTCAGGGTTGCCGTTGATAATGACAGACCCTGGCTGTGACCTCACTCTCCGAGGGTGTCTCGAGGAGAGTTGGCATATGCCAAAAAAAAACATTTCCAATTCACACGTGCCTGTTAATACATAATAGCCACGTGAGATAAAATATAAGCCCAGCATCTGACCCCCTCACCCTCTTCTTCCTCACAGGTCTACATTAACAACAAGGGCCTGGTGTATTCTGTTGTCCTGCTGCTGGCCTCCGTCTTCCTCACAGTAAGTGTGTGTGCGTGCCTGCATGCATGTGTCGTGCCACAATGGAGTTCACCATGAGTGACTGTTGCGCTACACATCTGGTTCCGAGCATCATTCAAGCACATAACAGGCCTTGCTGTATACATATTACAATTTTATTGCCGTTTCACTTTTTACAAGTATTTTGTTACAGACCACAAACACACAGGGCGATTATAGTTTTATTGGTATTGAACTTTTTACAATACATTTGTTATGGACCATAAGCAGGGTGGCAGAAGGCAGGGCAAGTATAGTACAGTCTTTCTGGAGACGGGTGTGGGTCCATCTACTGTTTCGGTTCGAGACACGTTTAATTGTGCGGTTCCACCAACCATCCAGTCATAGCAAAGCTATTCCTTTTTACCTCTTGCACCCTCTCGTTCCCTTTCCACTGAACCCCTCTCCATCTGCCCATCCCATTCTCTCTCCACCTCCCTTTCTGCCCCTTCACCTCCTCTCCCTCCAGGTGATGAGTGTCCATCTGAACCACTGGAAGCTGGACCGCCGGCTAGGCCTGGGGCTGATATTCCTCTATGCCATCTTCCTGCTCTGCTCCATCTTCTTTGGGCAGATGTGAGGCTGACACTGGGGGTCAACGGTCAATCCTGATTCGCTTTCCTGTAAGCTGCCACGTCCAGGAGTCCTCTGTCTCCCAGAGATCCTCTCTCCTAAAACCAAACAACAGTCTCAGCTACATTGTGCTAAAAGTTAACGTGAAGTAGCACAGACAGAATATGCTCGGATGACGTTACACACATAATACCCAAACACTCACTGTAGTCTTTTTCAGTGGTACGACCCTTTTTAATCCGGAGTGCAGTGTTTTAATACCCAACAACACAATGTTCAGCTGTCACCATGGAGAAATAATACAATAGACTAGTACTCTTGTTTGTTAACCTTAAATTTGGAACAGCCGTGTTTGTTTTGAATGTACGCCCTAGCTGATGTTACCTTGTTGTGTGGGGATTCAGTATGTACATTTGTGCAAAAGTGTAGCAGTGCTGGGGTACAGTTGAGCATAGAACAGCCAGTAAGGTACTAGGAACATGACAAATGGACAGCATAGACTTATAATGGAGAAATTATTAATAAGAGATGCAGATTATTGTGACTATAACTGACCGAGTTCCTCCAAAGAGGATTTATGAATGATTCTTTTTTTTGCCTCACCGCTTTTAAACAAGTATTGTTACAAACTAAGTAAATAATAGGCTAACGTGAAATCTATGATTTGTAGCGTTTTTAGAAGTGTTATTAGTATCGGCGACATGTTTCTATGAGTGTCACAACCTTTGATTAAATGCGTACGGGTCTGTTGTAATAGTTGACTATGTTAAAGTATGATCAATGTTTGTAAAAAAATCTTTCTGTACATTTTTGTTTTTCAGTATTACTGTATAACAATTATTAAGTCAACAAGACCATACTTTTTACTGTTTCTAAATGTTTACTAAATATTTTACATAGTTTTTCAAAAAAATGAATGTCAGACAGAGACTAGATTTGTGATGTTTTTGATATTTGTAAGAACTAGATAACATTCTTCCTATGATATTTGTGAGAATACCGTATATTGTAACTGAAAGACGATGTATATTTTTTGGTCACTTAGTAAAGTGATGCTAAAGAAGACTGACGCGTCAGATCAGCAAACTCCACCTAGATCTGATGAAAGGAGAATAAGGTTATATTGATTGTCACTTTCCATTCCACTATTAGGTTATTTAACCCAGATTAGATCCTTTTTCAGCACCTGACCCCCTTGATTTAGTATCGTTATTTATTATTTCCGAGATTTTGCATATTTCCTTTGTCAAGTGCTTGTGATTACAATAAGCATTGGTTTGCTCCTCAAAATAGTATATTCTCAAAACGTGTTATTTATTTTGAAAATGGTTTCTTTCATTACCACAATGGTAACTTCTATTAAATATAATTTAGATTTCAGATCAGATCAAATGACTCAAACTTTTTGCCAAATGAAAAGACTGCAGAAAATACTCTGTGTGTCATAGAACTAATAGTTCTGCTGTTTGCTCTCAGCCACTCATAAGCATTTTGAGCATTTTAAAAGAGGCTCACACAGAACCAGTCAAGTTCGGACACACCTACTCATCTTTATTTTTGCTATTGTCTACATTGTAGAATAGCAGCGAAGACATCGAAACGATGAAATAACACATATGGAATCGTGTAGTAACCAAAAAAGTGGTAAACAAATCAAAATATATTTATATTTGAGATTCTTCAAAGTCGCAACCCTTTGCCTTGATGACAGAGTTGCACACTCTTGGCATTCACACAGCCAGCTTCATGAGGTAGTCACCTGGAATGCATTTCAATTAACAGATGTGCCTTCTTAAAAGTTAATTTGTGTAATTTCTTTCCTTCTTAATGCGTTTGAGCCAATCAGTTGTGTTGTGACAAGGTAGGGGTGGTGTACAGAAGATAACCTTATTTGGTAAAAGGCCAAGTCCATATTATGGCAAGAACAGCTCAAATAAGCAAGGAGAAACGACAGTCCATCATTACTTTAAGACATGGTCAGTCAATTCTGAACATTTTAAGACATCTCAACATCAACTGTTCAGAGGCGACTGCGTGAATCAGGCCTTCATGGTCAAATTGCTGCAAAGAATCCACTACTAAAGGACACCAATAAGAAGAAGAGACTTGCTTGGGCCTAGAAACACGAGCAATGGACATTAGACCGGTGAAAATCTGTCCTTTGGTGTGATGAGTCCCTGTCCTTTGGTCTGATTTTTGGTTCCACCTGCCGTGTCTTGTGAGACTCAGTAGGTGAATGGATGATCTCTGCATGTGTAGTTCCCACCGTGAAGCATGGAGGAGGAGGTGTGATGGTGTGGTGGTGCTTTGATAGTGACACTGTCTTTGATTTATTTAGAATTCAAGGCACACTTAACCAGCATGGCTACCACAGCATTCTGCAGCAATACGCCATCCCGTCTGGTTTGCACTTAGAAGGACTATAATTTGTTTTTCAACATGACAATGACCCAACACACCTCCAGGCTGTGTAAGGGCTATTTGACCAAGAAGGAGAGTGATGGAGTGCTGCATCAGATGACCTGGCCTCCACAATCACCCGACCTCAACCCAATTAAGATGGTTTGGGATGAGTTGGACCACAGAGTGAAGGAAAAGCAGCCAACAAGTGCTCAGCATATGTGGAAACTCCTTCAAGACTGTTGCATTCCAGGTGAAGCTGGTTGAGAGAATGCCAAGAGTGTGCAAAGCTGTCATCAAAGCAGAGTGGCTACTTTGAAGAATCTCAAATATAAAATATATTTTGATTTGTTTAACACTTTTTTGGTCACTACATGATTCCATATGTGTTATTTCATAGTTTTGATGTCTTCACTATAATTATACAATGTAGAAAATAGTCAAACTAAAGAAAAACCCTTGAATGAGTAGGTGTGTCCAAACTATTGACTGGTACTGTATGTTGAAGAGGAGTCGGCAGACTGTTGAGTGTTGTACACACTGGTTACTGGAGCTGCTACGTATCCCAGGTGTAGTTACCTGTCGTATTTTCAGTGTAGGCCTTTAATAAGTACCTACTTAGATAGGAAGACCACCAAGGAGTCCCCACTACCAACCAACCACTCATAAATCCTGACTCTGTTAACAGAGCAGGTCAGAGCACCAAATAGAAACCTGATTTAGTTCTGTCATGAAGCAGCTGTGTTTGAAGTGTGTTCTTACTCAATGTTTTGTTCTGTTAGGTTGGAGCCACCAGCTATTCTAGCACTGAGATTAGTTTCTTTACAGATGACCTCTGATCATTGAGAACTTTTGTATGTTGTTGAATGCAATAAATACAATTTGTGCAATAACAATCCATGTCTCTCTCCCTAAGTCCTTAAAGTAAGTACAGCTGTAAAGATCTGAGAAATGATAGGTGGATGAGGACAGGGGAAACATTCCCAGTGTTTTTTTCCTCATCAAAGGGATTGTAGTCTCACAGTGGAAATGAAAAAACACTCAAAAGGGAAATGAGAGCCAAGTCTGTCTACGAGGCAACAAAAAAATGGCTCTAGGAGAAGCTACACAGACACTCACTGATCTTGTCCAGAATTGCATAGTTGAACCACCGATCGGTTATACCTCTCTCATTCTCTCTCTGTCTGCCCCATGGATCTCTCTGTCTCCTTTGCTGACTCCAGACCTGTCGTTTACTCATTAACCCGTGAAGAGCTGCAGTAAGCTTTTAAGGCCGCTACATGCTCCACTCCGTTGATCTACATGCGTGCGTGCACATCGGTGGAGTCGTTTTTTGGGGGGGCCAATGGACTTTTCGTTGCGTTCCACCCGGAGAGGAAGTCCGCCTTCTGTAGGGTATATCCACTAGGGGGCTTGGGATCTGAGCCTCTCAAAGCAAGCACCTCCTTCTGATTAGAGTCCAGAGGGAGCCATGCAGACAACAACCCATCTCTGCTTACCATATGCTGCACACTGCAATTGACACACACACACACACACACAGAATTTCCCGTCACAGTCCTAATGATGAGCATAGTGGGGACTAAAACCCCCATTTCTTTATCTTAATTCGGATCCACAGATGAGAGGCCATGGGAAGACAAAGGAAATTGAAAATAAGGAATTAATGAAGTTATCCCTTGTATAATAACAATAGCTGTTTAACAACATGTCCAGTGTGATATGGCATCATCCAATATGATACAGTGTTCCTGCCTGCTGCTGTCAGTTTTTTGTGGCAATTTCCTAAATTACTGTGTACATTACAAATACTCGACAGTCGACAGAGATGCATTTAATAGAATCATGCAGGGAAAAACAATTTCAATAAGGGGGAATTCCGACCCGAGTTAAGCGTGTGTAAATGGAACGTAATTCTCTATGCGCCTTTCTCTCTACGCATATTCTGATCTTGAACTGCTGAGGAATATTTTTGGCCACTGATACCGGAACAATAACGGCCTAGTTAAATACAGTATATATATATATATTTTTTTTTTCTTTCTATTATTATTTTTAATTTCGATTTATCACCCTCAGCTCCACAACTTCCCTCGGCTATGTAACAGCTAGGTAAATAAGTAAGTCATTTGGATAAGGGGATTGTGTTTTATATGTATATTACCTTATGATCCCTGGAGAAAAATGTGAAACCAGTCACATGGCAGTAAACTGAAGCATATCAACATATCACCTTTTCCCCAGTGAAGCTTATGAAATGCTGGCCTTGCAGATATGAAGACCCAAGCTATAGGCTTCTGTAGCCATGCACAAATGAAAGTATAGCGCCAAACTTACAGAGTTGATTTATTATTTCTATAATGTTGTAATTATTTGCCTGGACTTTTCACAGTATTTTTTACAATCTGTATGGTGTTAAATATTAGCCACTATCGATAGCCACCGTCAGTTATAGGGTACTAGGTGGTAACTAGCAATGTCTAATCGCTGACATAAAAAAGCAATGTTTGGGAAAAAATTGGTATGTGGATGAAGGTCATGCTTAGGTGAATAAACCATAAAGATAAATAAATGGCTACAGTTTACACTTTTTTAGTTATTTCATGACTCACTGCGCTCTAGCAAATCCTTGTGGAGGCCGGGCGCCTGCAGGCTGACTTCGGTTGTGAGTTGAACGGTGTTTCCTCCGACATGTTGATGCAGCAGCTGGCTTCCGGGTTAAGCGGGCGGGTGTTAAGGAGCGTGGTTTGGTGGGTCATGTTTCGGAGGATGCATGGCTTGACCTTCGCCCCTCCCGAGCCCATTGGGGAGTTGCAGTGATGAGACAAGATCGAAATTGGATATCATGAAAAAGGAGGTAAAGTACCCCAAAACAGTAACTCAAATAATTAGTCACTCATCCAACATATTACACCTTTACTACAAAGCTATCTAAATGTTTCTCTCTAAACAAGTTGATTATTTATCTTAAGGCGTTCCTACTTGTATATTTAAAAAACAATTATAGATCTAACTTCATTGGAATATATCTACACATTTTTCATTAAAAAAAAAATCAACTTAACACAAAATTGTTTTGTTTAAATATCTCCAAAAGTTGTGATGACACAGATAACATTTTTTGTTGAGCAAGAGCAGTGGCAGCCAGGGAAGTGTTGGGAAAATAATTTGGTGAAATCTTGGGGTCTTAATGTGAATTACAGGGGGGGACAGTTACCATCTAGTACCCTACTAACATACATTAATAACTGTCACTTTAGTGTATCATATTTGACTAACATTTTGCAAAATGTGCAATAATTTTGAACATGTAACCTATCTGAACCATTATGGACCACAGACCATTTGCAGCAGTTTAAACCCGGACCCATAAAGCATCTTAAGTCTTCCCCTTAAGGAATCATTTCCCCTTACCTAAAGGAATTGTTTTAAGGGTCTTTTCACTTTTTCTCAACTTGTTTATATTACTATCTATTACGTCAAGCTAGTTTACAGTGTAGCTATAGCTAACTAGCCAGCTATGGATTGTGCACCTTCCATTGTTTAGTTAAGTAGCTACAGTTGAAGTCAGAAGTTCACATACACTTAGGTTGGAGTCATTAAAACTCGTTTTTCAACCACTCCACAAATGTCTTGTTAACAAACTATAGTTTTGGCAAGTCGGTTAGGACATCTACTTTGTGCATGACACAATTTTTCCAACCATTGCGTACAGACAGATTATTTCACTTATAATTCACTGTATCACAATTCCAGTGGGTCAGAAGTTTACATACACTAAGTTGACAGTGCCGTGAAACAGCTTGGAAAATTCCAGAAAATGATGTCATGGCTTTAGAAGCTTCTGATAGGCTAATTGACATAATTTGAGTCAATTGGAGGTGTACGTGTGGATGTATTTCAAGGCCTACCTTCAAACTCAGTGCCTCTTTGCTTGACATCATGGTAAAATCCAAAGAAATCAACGAAGACCTCAGAAAAAAAATTGTAGACCTCCACAAGTCTGGTTCATCCTTGGGAGCCATTTCCAAATGCCTGAAGGTTCCACGTTCATTTGTTCAAACAATAGTACGCAAGTATAAACACCATGGGACCACACAGCTGTTATACTGCTCAGGAAGGAGACGCGTTCTGTCTCCTAGAGATGAACGTACTTTGGTGAGAAAAGTGCAAATCAATCCCAAAACAACAGCAAAGGACCTTGTGAAGACGCTGGACGAAACAGGTACAAAAGTGTCTATATCCATAGTAAAACGAGTCATATATCAACATAACCTGAAAGGCCGCTCAGCGAGGAAGAAGCCACAGCTCCAAAACCGCCATAAAAAAGCCAGACTACGGTTTGCAACTGCACATGGGGACAAAGATCGTACTTTTTGGAGAAATGTCCTCTGGTCGGATGAAACAAAAATAGAACTGTTTGGCCATAATGACCATCGTTATGTTTGGAGGAAAAAGGGGGAGGCTTGCAAGCCGAAGAACACCATCCCAAACTTGAAGCACGGGGGTGGCAGAATCATGTTGTGGGGGTGCTTTGCTGCAGGAGGGACTGGTGCACTTCACTTCATAGATGGCATTATGAGGAAGGAAAATTATGTGGATATATTGAAGCAACATCTCACGACATCAGTCAGGAAGTTAAAGCTTGGTCACAAATGGGTCTTCCAAATGGACAATGACCCCAAGCATACTTCCAAAATTGTGGCAAAATGGCTTAAGGATAACAAAGTAAAAGTATTGGAGTGGCCATCACAAAGCCTTGACCTCAATCCTATATAAAATTATTTGTGGGCAGAAGTGAAAAAGCGTGTGTGAGCAAGGAGGCCTACAAACCTGACTCAGTTACACCAGCTCTGTCAGGAAGAATGGGCCAAAATTCACCCAACTTATTGTGTGAAGCTTGGGGAAGGCTATCTGAAATGTTTGACCCAAGTTAAACAATTTAAAGGCAATGCTACCAAATACTAATTGAGTGTAGGTATACTTCTGACCCACTGGGAATGTGATGAAAGAAATAAATGCTGAAATAAATCATTCTCTCTACTATTATTCTGACATTTCACATTCTTAAAGTAAAGTGGTGATCCTAACTGACCTAAAACAGGGAATTTGTACTAGGATTAAATGTCAGGAATTGTGAAAAACTGAGTTTAAGGTATTTGCAAAAAATGTGGCAAAGGAATTTACTTTTTGTCCTACATACAGTATTTCCAAGCATAGTGGTGGCTGCATCATGTTATGGGTATGCTTGTAATCGATAAGGACTGGGGAGTTTTTAAGGATAAAAAATAAACGCAATAGAGCTAAGCACAGGCAAAATCCTAGAGAAAAACCTGGCTCTATTCACCAGACACTGTGAGATGAATTTACCTTCAGCAGGACAATAACCTGAAACACAAGGCCAAATCTACACTGGAGTTGCTTACCAAGAAGACAGTGAACGTTCCTCAGTGGTCGAGTTACAGTTTTGACTTAATAAATCTACTTGAAAGTCTATGACAAGACCTGAAAATGGATGTCTAGCAATGATCATCAACTGAATTGACAGAGCTTGAAGAATTTTGAAAAGAATAACGGACAAATGTTGCACACTCCAGGTGTGGAAAGCACTTAGAGACTTACTCAGAAAGACTAACAGATTTAATCGCTGCCAAAGGTGATTCTACAAAGTATTTACTCAGGGGTGTGAATACTTATGTAAATGTTTCTATTTCTGTATTTCATTTTCAATACATTTGCAAACATTTCTAAAAACATGTTTTCACTTTGTCATTATAGGGTATTGTCTGTGGATGGGTGATCTATCTTGAATTCAGGCTGTAGCACAACACAATGTGGAAAAAGTCAAGGGGCATGAATACCTTCTAAAGGCACTGTACTTTCCTAACCCTAAATAATATACAAGATCAGAGTATTTTTAATTCCACCAATTGGTGATGAAAAGGAGAAGAATATATGTGTATTTACATGGCTTCTTTCACTGATCCCTAAAAACGTTATTTTTATATATTTTAGTCTGTGGAGAAAATTCTAATTAAAGGTACACCAAATTAAAAGGAATGGCTTTAGATAAATGTACTGAAAACACTATTGAATGAAAACTCCACGAGAAATGGTTGGCCAGCAAATGGGAGGGTTTTCAGTGGTTGAATTCAATTTATTCAGAGCATGCAAGGGAACCGCGCCTGCAAAGCCCGTAACGCACTAGCATAAGGTACACTACATGACCAAAAGTATGTTGACACCTGCTCATGGGCATTAATGTGGAGTTGGTCCTGCCTTTGCTGCTATAACAGCTTCCACTCTTCTGGGAAGGCTTTCCTCTAGATACTGGAACATTTCTGCGGGGACTTGCTTCCATTCAGCCTAGCCCAAACCATGAAAAACAGCCCCAGACCATTATTCCTCCTCCACCAAACTTTACAGTTGGCACTATGCATTGGGACCAAAACCAGATTTGTCCATCGGACTGCCAGATGGTGATGGGTGATTCATCACTCCCGACAACGCATTTCAACTGCTCCAGAGTCCAATGGCGGCGAGATTTACACCACCCCAGCCGACGATTGGCATGTTGATCTTAGGATTTTGTGCAGCTGCTCGGCCATGGAAACTAATTTCATGAAGCTTCAGACGAACAGTAATTGTGCTGATGTTGCTTCCAGAGGCAGTTTGGAACTCGGTAGTGAGTGTTGCAATCAAGGACAGAAGCTGTCCCATTCTGTGAACTTGTGTGGCCTACCACTTCGCAGCTGAGACGTTGTTGCTCCTAGACGTTTCCACTTCACAATAGCATGTTGTTCCTAGATGTTTCCACTTCACAATAACAGCAGTTACAGTTGACCGGGGCAGCTCTAGCAGGGCAGACATTTGATGAAGTGACTTGTTGGAAAGGTGGCATTCTGTGACAGTGCCACATTGAAAGTCACTGGGCTCTTCAGTAAGGCCATTCTACCGCCAGTCTTTGTCTATGGAGATTGCATGGCTGTGCGCTCGATTTTATGCACCTATCAGCAATGGGCGTGGCTGGAATAGCCGAATCCACTAATTTGAAGGGGTGTCCACATACTTTTGTATATATTGTGTAAGTCTGAATAGGAAAAGCTTAGATTTCCTAAGTCTGAAGAGAAATGTGAGAATATATTGTGTAAATCTATTGTAGGACAGGCCTACTGTACAACAATACAACTCACTGTTCAATGTTATCAAAGTACAAGACTAAACAATCCCGTGCAGGTACGAAACAGTAGCTTAAAGTGTTGTAAAAGTCATTCCATCTCTGTCATAAGGGCCAGTCCCTGCTGTGGCTCAGTTATATAACATTCAATCCGTGCCCACTGTGCCAGCACTCACAGCTCTCAACAAAATACTGTATAACAACTGTAAGAATATGGTGTTGCAAACCACACTGCAAAAGACAAGGAGAAATAGGTGGTTTGGCAGGTGAACAGGCAGAGAGTGTGTGTGCTTGTGTGTGAGGGAGAACATAACTATGTAGACCTACAGTTTAACCCAAATATACGAAATATTCTAAATATAATGCTGTGTTTGTTCTCATGTTGTGTGTCAGTGTGCAAACCCAATCAAGATGTCCTGGGTGATTACTTTGCCCTTCAGCTTTATTAACGCCTTATTACCATCTGTAAACATTGAGAAATGTTTATCTAAATGTGTTCAATTACTGGAGTATAGGACAGGAAATAAGTTGAAGGAAATGATTGGGGAGGTGGTAGCCGAATGTCAGCTGCTTGAGTTTGTACAGTAGTCTGCCTGACACATTATTTACACCAGTTATGGCAGGAGCCCTGGTTTCATTTGTTTCTGTCCTCCTATTGCGTTTTTCTCTTCGAAGAACACACCATGTCGCACCTTATGACCAAGCCATATGAGGAGCAATAATTAATGTGCATAATAAATTAAACTACACGCACGAACAGCACAGCGGACACTATAGCACGATTGAACAAAAGAGACACCAGCGGCGAAGTTTCTCTCATTGGCTGGACCATGAGGAGTAACTCTTTTTCTTACTGTAACTTTCCTTCAGCTACATGGATGGACCATCGCATGAACTTTTCATTGCCACAAGAATGTACCGTTAAGGATGGAGAAACCTGTTGTTTTATTGTGGGCATATGGACAGCATCCAAGACAGGTTGGTAAGTGTTGAAGCATGTACTATAAACAGTTGTTTCAAGCAGTGTCGTAAATGTTGTTACTTATTGTGGCAGCAATCGTGACCATAAATAGTTTCTTTACAAGGTGTGCTGTTGCATAAAGGGGTATATTATTAGAGTGTGCAATTGAGCAGCAGCCTACGAAGTACTTGACGTCAGGCGACATCTTTTGGACTTTTTTTTTTTGCGGACCGGCCTTGATTTCAACTTCCACAGGCGTTGATTTTTGGTGCGGACCGGACCAAGTCTGTTAACGTCTATGATTGGTTCAGATATCAGGTCCGGACCAGCCGATATTTGGCCCAAACATAGGCCGGACCGGACCAAATCTGAACCAATCATAGACATCTATGTTTCACAAGTTTGGACAGCACAGTAGAGTACAGTACACAGTGCAGTAAAGTAGAGTAGTGTACTGTATTGTACTCTACTTTACTCTAATGTACTATACCCTACGGAACTAAACTGTACTGTACTCTGACTCAAACTATACTGTATGTAGTCTAATGTACTCTAATTAATTACATTTTACTGTACCATACTCTACTCTACTGAATTAAACTATACTGTACTTTACTGAATTAAACTATACTGTTCTGTTCACTGCTATAATTAAAGGGTACTGTACCATACTGTAGTGTACTCTACTGACTGTACTCCACTGAATTAAACTCTACTGTACTGTATCGTACTGTACTGAATAACTCTACTGTATTGTACCACAACTTACCGTATTGTACTGTACTCCTCTGTGTTCTACTGTTATCCAGAGTGACTTAGTCACTGCATTCAATGTAGGTAGATAAACAACAACATATCACTGTCATAGCAAGAAAAAATATCTGTAACAGTTACCTCAGAATGTTATTGTAGTTGTGGTCTATTGGTTTACTCTGTATGTTGGATTACTTAAAAAATCCTCACTGCCAGTGTTAAAGCTTTTGAAAAAGCTAACATAAGTCCATGTGATAGATGGGAGCAATAATACATATTTTGTTGTAATCTAAAATCAAAATGGTATTGGTTGTGTACACATATTTTGCAGATGTTATCGCAGGTGCAGTGAAATGCTTATGTTTCTAGCTCCAACAGTGCAGTAATACCTAACAATACAAAATAAACACACAAATCCCTGAAATAAAAATAAAGGAATTAAGAGCAAATAATGTAAGAAATTAAACACGAAAACAAATACTGCAGTATGCTAGGAACAGGGCGACCATGTCTGTTGGCGCCATCTTGTAATCTTCAGTTGGCTCCTCTTTCCTATTAAGAGGCGTGACAAATTATTATTGTGATATAATGCTTTCTTAATTGAGAAGGTATAGCTTTCTTAATTGAGAAGGTATAGCAGTTGAAATTTCGCCATATAATCAATGACTGAACTATACAGTTCCAGTCAAAAGTTGACACACCTACTCATTCCAGGGTTTTTCTTTATCTGTACTATTTTCTACATGATAGAATAATACTGTAGACATCAAAAGTAAGAAATAACACATATGGAATCATGTAGAAACCAAAAAAGTGTAAAACAAATCAAAATATACTTTAGATTCTTCAAAGTAGCCACCCTTTGCCTTGACAGCTTTGCACCCACTTTCCATTCTCTCAAACAGCTTCATGAGGTAGTCACCTGGAATCCATTTCAATTAACAGGTGTGCCTTGTTAAAAGTTAATGTGCGCAATTCCTTTCCTTCTTAATACGTTTGAGCCAATCAGGTGTATTGTGACAAGGTAGGGGTGGTATACAGAAGATAGCCCTATTTGATAAAAGACCAAGTCCACGTTATTGCAAGAACAGCTCAAATAAGCAAAGAGAAATGAGTCCATCATTACTTTAAAACGTTGAACGTTTTTTCAAATGCAGTCGCAAAAACCATCAAGCGCTATGGCGAAACTGGCTCTCATGAGGACTGCCACAGGAAAGGAAGACCCAGAGTTACCTCTGCTGCAGAGGATAAGTTCATTAGAGGTACCAGCCTCAGAAATTGCAGCCCAAATAAATGCTTCAGAGTTCAAGTAACACACACACCTCAACGGTTCAGAGGAGACTGCGTGAATCAGGCCTTCATGATCGAATTGCTGCAAAGAAACCACTACAAAAGGACAACAATAAGAAGAAGAGACTTGCTGTGGGCAAGAACCTCGAGCAATGGACATTAGACCAGTGGAAATCTGTCCTTTGGTCTGATGAGTCCAAATGTGCGGCTTTTGGGTCCAACCGCCGTGTCTTTGTGAGACGCAGTGTAGGTGCGGATGATCTCTGCATGTGGTTCCCACCGTGATGCATGGAGGAGGATGTGGAATGGTGTGGGGGTGCTTTGCTGGGGACACTGACTGTGATCTATTTAGAATTCAATGCACACTTAACCAGCATGGCTACCACAGCATTCTGGTTTGCGCTTAGTTGGACTATAATTTGTTTTTCAACAGGACAATGACCCAACAGACCTCCAGGCTGTGTAAGGGCTGTTTGACCAAGAACGAGAGTGATGCAGTGCTGCATCAGATGACCTGGCCTCCACAATCACCCGACCTAAACCGAATCGAGATGGTTTGGGATGAGTTGGACCACAGAGTGAAGGAAAAGCAGCCAACAACTGCTCAGCATATGTGGGAACTCCTTCAAGACTGCTGGAAAAGCATTCCAGGTGAAGCTGGTTGAGAGAATGCCAAGAGTGTACAAAAGCTATCATCAAGCCAAAGGGTGGCTAATTTGAAGAATCTCAAATATAAAATATATTTTGATAGGTTTAACACTTTTTTTGGTTACTACACGATTCCATGTGTGTTAATTCATAGTTTTGATGTCTTCACTATTATTCTACAATGCAATAGTAAAAATAATGAGAAACCCTTGAAAGAGTAGGTGTGTCCAAACTTTCGACTGGTACTGTATGTTCAACATCTGGAAAATACGTATTTTCGACGTCCGTATAAGATGTATTTTTCACATCCGGAAAAGACGTCTTCTAACTTTTCATTCAGCACCTGAAATGCACATGATGTTGTCTGGAAAAGACGTCTAAAGTCTTTTCAACATCATTTTGCTTACTGGGAGATTTCACACTATCGATTTTACTACGAGAGTTGCAGTAGCCCTACCTACAATCAATGCAACTCAAAGTAGTCAAAACTATGACAACTGCCACCATACCTGCACTATTTACAAAAATTATGTAAACTGATTTTCAATTTCAACACATTTCTCTCCCTTTGAATCTACAATGAACAAAAATATAAACACAACATGTAAAGTGTTGGTCCCATGTTTCATGACCTGAAATAAAACATCCCAGAAATTTTCTATATCAACAAAAAGCTTATTTCTCTCAAATATTGTGCACAAATTTGTTTACATCCCTGTTAGTGAGCATTTCTCCTTTTCCAAGATAATCCATCCACCTGACAGGTGTGGCATATCAAAAAGCTGATTAAACAGCATGGTCATTACACAGGTGCACCTTGTGCTGGGGACAATAAAAGGCCACTCTAAAACATTTACATTTACATTTAAGTCATTTAGCAGACGCTCTTATCCAGAGCGACTTACAAATTGGGTTAAAATTGGGTTAAAATGTGCAGTTTTGTCACACAACACAATGGCTAACACAATGGCTACAGATGTCTCAAGTTGAGGGAGCATGCAATTGGCATGCTGACTACATGCTGACTACAGGAATGACCACCAGAGCTGGTACCAGAGAATTGAAGGTTAATTTCTCTACCATAAGCCACCTCGAACGTTGTTTTTGAGAATTTGGCAATATGTCTAACCGGCCTCACAACTGCAGACCATGTGAATTTGGTCGTGTGTGTGATAGGTTTGCGGATGTCAACGTTGTGACCAGAGTGCCCCATGGTGGCGGTAAGGTTATGGTATGGGCAGGCATAAGCTACGGACAACGAACACAATTGTATTTAATCGATGGCCTATTTTGAATGCACAGAGATACCGTAACCAGATCCTGAGGCCCATTGTCGTGTCATTCATCCGCAGTCATCACCTCATGTTTCAGCATGCTAATACAGAGCCCCATGTCACAAGGATCTGTACACAATTCCTGGAAGCTGAAAATGTCCCAGTTCCTCCATGGCCTGCATACTCACCAGGCATGTCACCCATTGATCATGTTTGGGACACTCTAGATTGAAGTGTACGACAGAGCATTCCAGTTCCCACCAATATCCAGCAACTTCTCACAGCCATCGAAGAGGAGTGGGACAACATTCCACAGGCCACAATCAACAGCCTGGTCAACTCTATGCAAATGAGATGTGTCACACTGCATGAGGGAAATGGTGGTCACACTAGATACTGACTGGTTTTCTCTACCTTTTTGTTTTTAAAGGTATCTGTGACCAACAGATGCATATCTGTATTCCCAGTCATGTGAAATCCATAGATTAGAGCCTAAATTATTTATTTAAATTGACTGATTTCCTAATATAAACTGTAACTTAGTAAAATCTTTGAAATTGTTGCATTTATATTTTTGTTCTGTATATCCTCTTGTTTGCATTCAGCAGTAAACTCATTAAGCACTAAAAGTTATGAAAAATGTATCATAGTTACAGCATGTCACCTAGTCTGTGAGTCAACAGAAAGGCAGGATATCAAACATGGTAGGTAAACTGAACATGGTGGCTAAACTTAATGAGTTTCTCAGAACTGCCTGTACTGGAGATATGACAATGTAATTTACCGGGATGACGTTTTTCTAATTATATCAATGGACCAGTTAAACAAATTCTCTAAATTATTGACAAAATATGTGTATAAAGGTCATGATTGTTAGCAATGTGCTCCATCTCATGACTGTTCTCTTGTTCTGCAGTTGGCCCTGAGACGGTAACTCCATGCCAGATGTCAACATCAGCGATTCCCTGTTGTGAAGAAGAATGACTTTTGCTCCACCGCTTAACTCTGCGTCGCTCTGTGGAAGATGAACCACTCCTGTGTCTCCCAGACCAGTGACACCACCAATGTGACAGCAGATCCACTGGGGGGCCATGAGATATGGGAGGTGGTGGTGATCGTACTCATCACAGGGCCTCTCTCGCTGGTCACTATCATAGGTAACCTGCTGGTGGTGATCTCCTTCCGGGTCAACAGGCAGCTGCGCACCTTCAGCAATTACTTTCTGCTGAGCCTGGCGGTGGCGGACCTGATCCTGGGGGCAGTCTCTATGAACCTCTATGCTGTTTATATTATCATGGGACGCTGGACTCTGGGCAGCCTGGCCTGTGACGTCTGGCTGGCTGTGGATTATGTGGCCAGCAATGCCTCCGTCATGAACCTGCTGGTCATCAGCTTCGACCGCTTCTACTCCATCACCAGACCTCTCACCTACCGGGCCAAGCGCACCACACGCCGGGCAGCCGCAGCCATCGGCCTGGCCTGGGCCGTGTCCTTCATCCTGTGGGGGCCAGCCATCCTGTTCTGGCCCCATGTAGTGGGCAGGGCCTCACAGGGCGCGGGTGAATGCTCTATCCCGTTCCTGACCGAGCCTGCTCTCACATTCGGCACGGCCATCGCTGCCTTCTACCTTCCTGTCACCATCATGGGAATCCTGTACTGGAAGATCTACTGGGAGATCGAGAAGCGAGCCCAGGGTCTGGAGGGGCTAATGGGATCTGGGAGCAGTGGAGGGGCCTCCCAGGTGTCTGGGCGAAGGGATGTCTACTCCAGCAGCACCAAGAGCAGTGTGAGCAGCTCCAGAGAGGTGCCTGTGGGCAGGGAGCAGAGCAGTGAGGTGTCCCAGGGCTGCTTCCCTGTGAGAGAGGAGTCTAAACAGAGCAGTGGGAGGAGAATAGCAACACTGTCATTGTCTCCCACCAAGGGGGCCTACGGGGAGGGCTGCAGAGACAGCACCTGTAACGTAGATGAGGAAGAGCCTACTGTCTCCCTTTCCTCCTCAGAGGAAGAACCAGAGCAGACGCAGCAGGGGGCGAGCGCTAAGACAAGCCCTAAAGCCATGATCCCACTCAGAGACGCCCAGGGCAGAGACACCGTAGGGGCCACCAAACCCCTGACATCCAGGGCAGAGGACAGTACAGCAGGTCCACAGGGCAGGCAGCCCCCCCTAAGGGGCTCCACAGCAGACTCCAGACGCCACAAGCAGCCCAAAGCCAAGAGGAGGAGGAACACAATTGTCAGGGAGAAGAAGGCAGCCAGGACCCTGTGTGCCATCCTGCTAGCTTTCATCCTGACCTGGACGCCGTACAACATCATGGTGCTGGTGTCCGTCTCCTACTGCGTGCCCGAGAAGCTGTGGCAGCTGGGCTACTGGCTCTGCTACATCAACAGCACCGTCAACCCAGTCTGCTACGCCCTCTGCAACGAGCACTTCAGAGTCACCTTTAAGACGCTGCTGCTCTGCAGGCCGGGACAGAGGAACTGGGGAATGGCTTATAACGCCAACCATGCCTCCTTCAGGACACACAAGACCAGCAGTACAGTCTGAACTTTTTCAAAGCTAGACACTACCCTCTAGCTTAAGAAGAGTCAGACCTGCCCTAGTAAAAGACAATCCATGCAAGGGGATGATTTTTGAAGAAGGCAGAGGAATTGCTTTTTGACTGTTAGATAAAAACAAGAAACAGACAGGCTAAGTATGATGGGCATTGACATCCATAACAGTCAATAGCAGAAAACCTACCCAGGGTATTGCCTCAAAGTACATTCTTTCTTAAGAACATTACATTGCATACATCTATGATAATCATGCAGTCTGTTTTTGCCCATGACTGTCTTCAAACTTTCCTTCCTCACCCTCCCCTTCCGTTCCTCTCCACGGAGCAGTTGGTCTGCCCGTTTTGACTTCGGTCCAGAGCCATGAGGAAATGGCTTCTGTTTATGACATGTTTATTGAAACAGGGTTATGATTTGGTCCATGTGCCTTCATGTTAAATCATCACCAGGAACTTGCAATACAAAAAGGTACAAATATAAGAGACACAAAGATTCCATCACTGATACAATAGTGCTTCAGTGATCTTGAACGCACACTGCTGCAATAGAGAAAAGAGGACACGGCATTTTCCTGGAAAAAAAAGACAAAACCGTCTACCATAAAGGCAATATTCATTCACAACTCAAATAAAGTCCCAAAACTGTTCTACATCAACTGAATCAATATCATTGCTGAATATGACGGCAAAACGAAAACCGTAATGTTCCAACTGAAACCTGCCTCTAAACAAACACCCCAAAAAAGTCATGAGAAATACTTGTTTAATGCTTTAGTATTTGTTAGTTGGCTATTGATATAACATGATAGTATAGCTAAATTATATTACACAACTTCCTTACACTTTGATCAATTCAAATCTGAGCATACCATTAGCACACATTATCATGCACTTGCTTGACTGTTTTGCCTTTTTACCATGTCTGTCAATATATCCTGTGTTTTTTACTGTCACTAGTTAAGGTAAAGACATTTTAGCTAATTGTAATCTGTGCAATTTGTGTGCCAGACCTGTGGAGAGCATTGTGCCCAGCTTTGGGGGAGAAGCGCATACAGAAAATACAAGGGGGAAAAAACAGGTCTTCCCTTTCCATGAGACAAAGAACTCAGACATGCAATTGATTCAGAAATGTGCCTTTAAGTTTCACCTTAGAATCCCTTTGTGCCCATGTGCGAATTATATAAATGTAGACCTATATATGACAATGTCAATACATTTATCCTCTAAGGAAAATGCTACAGTATAGCAAATGCAGGTGCACACACCAGTCTGCAGTTTGTGTTAACACACCACTGTCTGACTAGATCCTCTGATGGCTCCCCATCATTCCAATAACATTATCCCCCTGACAGTCCCAGTAGCACTTGTATTGCTCATTACTGCCCTCCTGTGGCTATAACTGAAGGGGAGTGTAAATCATGACAGTCACGTGAGGCCCCAGTGGAGCAGGTTAGAGCAGGGTGGGATGAGACTTCCGAGCCGGTATGGGAAGGGAAACAAAGTCCTGTGCTCGGTAGCTATTTCCCAACACATAACAAGGGGTCGAGTTCAGGACTACTGCAGCTCTCTAGGACCTGTGTTGCCTACCAATGGAATATGTAACGATTGTTGGTAAAATGCTGGCTGTAGGTATACAGTCGTGGCCAAAAGTTTTGAGAATGACACAAATATAAATTTTCACAAAGTCTGCTGCCTCAGTTTGTATGATGGCAATTTGTATATACTCCAGAATGTTATGAAGAGTGATCAGATGAATTGCAATTAATTGCAAAGTCCCTCTTTGCCATGCAAATGAACTGAAACCCCAAAAAACATTTCCACTGCATTTCAGCCCTGCCACAAAAGGACCAGCTGACATCATGTCAGTGATTCTCTCGTTAACACAGGTGTGAGTGTTGTCGAGGACAAGGCTGGAGATCACTCTGTCATGCTGATTGAGTTTGAATAACAGACTGGAAGCTTCAAAAGGAGGGTGGTGCTTGGAATCATTGTTCTTCCTCTGTCAACCATGGTTACCTGCAAGGAAACATGTGCCGTCATTATTGCTTTGCAGAAAAAGGGCTTCACAGCCAAGGATATTGCTGCCAGTAAGATTGCACCTAAATCAACCATTTATCGGATCATCAAGAACTTCAAAGAGAGCTCTTCAATTGTTGTGAAGAAGGCTTCAGGGCGCCCAAGAAAGTCCAGCAAGCGCCAGGACCATCTCCTAAAGTTGATTCAGCTGCGGGATCGGGGCACCACCAGTACAGAGCTTGCTCAGGAATGGCAGCAGGCAGGTGTGAGTGCATCTGCACGCACAGTGAGGCAACGACTCTTGGAGGATGGCCTGGTGTCAAGAAGGGCAGCAAAGAAGCCACTTCTCTCCAGGAAAAACATCAGGGACAGACTGATATTCTGCAAGAGGTACAGGGTTAGAACTGGGGTAAAGTCATTTTCTCTGATGAATCCCCTTTCCGATTGTTTGGGGCATCCGGGAAAAAAGCTTGTCCGGAGAAGGTGAGTGCTACCATCAGTCCTGTGTCATGCCAACAGTAAAGCATCCTGAGATCATTCATGTGTGGGGTTGCTTCTCAGCCAAGGGAGTGAGCTCACTCACAATTTTGCCTAAGAACACCATGAATGAATAAAGAATGGTGAATAAATAAAGAATGGTACCAACACAGCCTCCGAGAGTAACTTCTCCCAACCATCCAGGAACAGTTTGGTGACGAACAATGCCTTTTCCAGCATGATGGAGCACCTTGCCATGAGGCAAAAGTGATAGCTAAGTGGCTCGGGGAACAAAACATCGATATTTTGGGTCCATGGCCAGGAAACTCCCCAGACCTTAATCCCACCGAGAACTTGTGGTCAATCCTCAAGAGGCAGGTGGACAAACATAAACCTACAAATTCTGACAAACTCCAAGCATTGATTATGCAAGAATGGGCTGCCATCAGTCAGGATGTGGCCCAGAAGTTAATTGACAGCATGCCATGGCGGATTGCAGAGGTCTTGAAAAAAAAAAGAGCCAACACTGCAAATATTGACTCTGCATCAACTTCATGTAATTGTCAATAAAAGCCTTTGACACATATGAAATGCTTGTACTTATACTTCAGTATTCTATAGTAACATTTGACAGAAATATCTAAAGACACTGAAGCAGCAAACTTTGTGGAAATTAATATTTGTGTCATTCTCAAAACTTTTGGCCACGACTAGAATACACTCAAATTAACTTCAACCAACCAGCAACCACTGACTCACTTTTCTTCAATGCAGCAAACACTCAATATCAATTCCTTAAAATAGTTACGCCAAGGTCCTTTTCCTCTCTGAGGTATAGAGATGGATGGGTACTAAGTAATGGTAAGGCCCTCTCTATGCTTTCCCAACTCGGTGTTGCCTCCACATCAGGAGCTGGAAGATTATTCATTAATATTGAAGATGGGCACTACACAAAGACTACAGAACCAACCTATTATTGCAGCTTTTAAATCATTTCACACCTTTAATATGCTATACAAATATATAAATATACAAAACCTTAAACATTTTCTTATTATGAACAAGCATTGGCATGCTAATTGATTTCAACTATTTCTCTCGTCTACACGCAAAACAGATATTTTGCAGAATAAAAGTAGGATCATTCGGAGCAGTCGTGTGCATGTGCAGTGCCTTCGGATTCTTCAGACAATTTCACTTTTTCCACATTTTGTTAAGTTACAGCTTTATTCTAAAATGTATTGTCCCCCCCACCAATCGACAACCAAATACCCCATAATGACTAAGCAAAAACAGGTTATTAGAAATGTTTGCAAATGTATTAAAAATAAAAAACTGAAATATCACATTTACATAAGTATTCAGACCCTTTACTCAGTACTTTGTTGGCAGCGATTACAGCCTCGAGTCTTCTTGGGTATGACGCTACAAGCTTGGCCCACCTGTATTTGGGTAGTTTCTCCCATTCTTTTCTGCAGATCCTCTCAGCCCTATCAGGTTGGATAGGGAGCGTCGCTACACAGCTATTTACAGGTCTATCCAGATATGTTAGATCGGGTTCAAGTCCAGGCTCTGGCTGAGCCATTCAAGGACATTCAGAGACTTGTCCTGTTGCAAGGTGAACCTTCGCCCCAATCTGAGTTCCTGAGTGCGCTGGAAGAGTTTTTCATCAAGGATCTTTGCTCTGTTCATCTTTCCCTCGATTCTAACTAGTCTCAGAGTCCCTGCCGCTGAAAAACTTCCCCACAGCATGATGCTCCAACCACCATGCTTCACCATTGGGACGTTATTGGCCAGGTGATGAGCGTTGCCTGGTTTCTTCCAGACGTGATGCTTGGCATTCAGGCCAAAGAGTTCAATCTTGGTTTCATCAGACCAGAAAATCTTGTTTCTCATGGTCTGAGTCCTTTTAGGTGACTTTTGGCAAACTCCAAGCAGGCTGTCATGTGCCTTTTACTGAGGAGTGGCTTCCGTCTGGCCATTCTACCATAAAGACCTTGATGGTGGAGTGCTGCAAAGATGGTTGTCCTTCTGGAAGCTTCTCCCATCTCCACAGAGGCGCTCTGTCGGAGTGACCATCGGGTTCCTGGTCACCTCCCTGACCAATACCCTTCTCCCCCAATTTCTCAGTATTGCCGAGCGGCCAGCTCTAAGAAGAGTCTTGGTGGTTCCAAATTTCTTCCATTTAAGAATTATGAAGGCCACTGTGTTCTTGGCGACCTTCAATGCTGGAGAAATGTTTTGGTACCCTTCCCCAGATCTGTGCCTCGACACAATCCTGTCTCGAAGCTCTATGGACAATTCCTTCGACCTCATGGCTTGGTTTTTGCTCTGACATGCACTATCAACTGTGGGACCTTATATAGACAGGTCTGTGCCTTTCCAAATCATGTCCAATCAATTGAATTTACCACAGGTGGACTCCAATCAAGGTGTAGAAACAGCTCAAGGATGATAAATGGAAACAGGATGCACCTGAGCTCAATTTCAAGTCTCATAGCAAAGGGTCTGAATACTTATGTAAATACGGTATTTCAGATGTTTTTTTACAAAATTTGCAAAAATGTCTAAAAACCTTATGCATTGTCATTATGGGGTATTGTGTGTAGATTGATGAGGAAAATGTATTTAAAAAATCTATTTTAGAATAAGGCTGTAACGTAACAAAATGTGGAAAAAGTGAAGGGGTCTGAATACTTTCCGAATGCACTGTATGTGTGTCTATGTGAGATTGTGTGTACTTTGGCTGGTAAAAGCTGTTTGTGGTTTAAGCCACTTTTAAGGAAACATACTTGATGTATTGTCAAGTTCAGGATATTACACGTTGAGTTTGATATATTGACAAATAGTTGAAAACAAAAGCCTACATGGGTCACTTGAGCTTGGAACTGTGTAACAGTCATTGAACAACCAAACCTAAGCATGTTTCAGCGGGGGGGGGGGGGGGGGGCTGGTAAGGTACGCTTCCCTTTTCACAAGTCATCTGTCCCACCCCCTCCGCTCTACTGACCAGAGAGAGAACCTCACTGTGGAGGGAGGGTTGTATGTGAGGATGGGGGTCCATCACGACGGAGGGACATTACGGGTCTGGTATATTGACGCCTTGTCTTTCAATAGGTCCAGACACAGATGGCAGCTCCAGCTCCCTGTTAGAGGACACAAGGAAACAGAGGTGAATGACTCACAGACTTTTAGTCCTATAAATATCCTCTTTCTTCCATGGACCCACCTCATGTCATTAGCCCAGTTGAAGTCAGTGGGTCTCAAGGTAGAGGCTATTTTGTGATCTAACACTTTGCACTGATGAAGCATTTCAACGCTAGCTAAGAGCTGAAAGAGGTGATTCATCAGTAAAACACCTGGCCATGCTATCGTTGTCTGGCTACGCTGCCTGAGAGCTCTACTTGGACACTCGGCTCTGCCAAATTTACTGAGATAAATCTGTCTCCCTACGGAGAGGAAACCCACAACACTCGTTACCAAAAAAGCCGTTGACTCAAATCTCCCTTATTAGACAGGCAAATGGGGCAGTGGCTGTGAAAAAGCCCATTTCAGCCAACATTGTGGAACAGACATGTTGTTCACATCCTGCTCTTACCTTCTGGAGGTTCAGCCATAGGGGGGCTGAGACAGTACATGTGATAGCCTCTATCACAGTCATCACAGAACAGAAGCTGGTCCTGGACAAAAGACCACAGGCTCATTATACAATGCACTTTTCAGTGCACCACTTAATTTTAAATATACAGTGCACTTCCTTTATCCAACAGTAATAAGCATGACGCCTGCAGGTGAACTCACGTCGTTCTCTGAGGTGCCACAGATGTTGCAGCACTTGCACTCGATGCACTGCCAGCGGTAGGTCTTCACTGCAGCCATCATCACGGGGGTGAACTGCAGGCAGGATGGGTGGCCTGGGTTGGACACAGAGAATGGGTCTCACAGGACAAACCCTGTCTGCCACTGTCATTACTGCTGGTCTTTGTAACTATGCCATCATGCGTCTGACTCTGAACACACTCAATACGGATCCTAAAGTAGAGTCTATCACTCACACGCGCCCATACAAAATCGTCTCAAATACCGAGGTTATCCTGGTCTCTCAGTGTAAAGGCCAGGGGTGGAGCAGTTACCTGAACGTCCACAGTCTGAGCAGGACTGCAGCTCCTCTGACTGGCCCGTCTTCTGGTTGAGGGCAGAGTCTCCCAGGCAGAAGTCACAGTAGTTATTGGGTATCGCCAAACCATCTGGACCTTTCTTGGGTGCTGTGAGGGAGAGACACAGAATAAAACAACGTATAAGAATGCATTCAAAGGTTATTGATTAACAAGGATCCAGTGTCATTGGCCGTGGCCGAATAACTTATACTTGCGTTCTAAATAGAAGGCATTTTCGGTATGCGAAAAAATAAAATTGTATAGTATGTGAAATTTGGAAAATATTGTATGCTTTAAATGCCAGGATGTCATTCATACTAACTTCGGCTTTTCATCTAGTAAAATTCGCTGCACACTTTTGAGGAAGAGGATCGTCTTTCCAGACTCGCGTGTGTTTGACTACAGCCGATAATGAGATAACGGGACGTACTGTACCTAAATGAACGAATGGCGGGAATCAACACAATTGCGTATTAGATGATGTATTCTCAAGATTGGAAAGCCTAGGATGTTGATATTTGTTGCTTACTGCATTATGTTGTACTAAACAGTATGTAGTACGATTATACACAGTATTTATTTTTAGTAAGTAGTAGGCAAGACAGGTTTCGGACACGGCCAACCAATGACCTATAAATGACCCCACTGGTCACCAATGACTGGTCACTTACTCTTAGGCTCCTCAGGCTGGGGCGGAGTGGGGGTGTGGACCTCAGGCACCTCCTTGTCCTCTCCCTCCTCCTCGGCCAGGTGGGAGTGGGTGTAGTGGTAACTCAGGCCCGGTCGATTCTTGTAACGCTTCCCACAGACTGCCAGAGAAACCCCCAAACACAACACGTGTGAAAACAAAAACATACGTAAACAATTAAGTAGCCTTCATACGAGGTCAGAGTACATCGTTTCCTAATCGCTCGGGTCTGACCTTGCCGTGGCATTTGCTGATGCTGAAAAATCATATCCATGCAACCGTCCTCTGCAATGGCCTGCTGTTTTGCCTATCCTCCCACTTAGTCAAACAGTTTCAGCACGTCCATAACTCTGCTACCCTCCAGTCTGCACTGGCTCATCTTGGAAGAGTGATATTACGTTTCAATTTGCACTCAATAGCTGGAGGCGAGAGACCATCTGTGGCCCTGAATGACAATTGTGCAATTCAATTTCAACTGGAGGAGAGAAGGCGAGATACGTTCGTGGGAATGAATCTTTTCAGCAGACAAAACCATTGGAGAGATCTCAATCTAGCTTCTAGAATTTAGCCTAATGGAGTCTGTTTTAATGAATGGACCAAACATCTTAGATTAGTACTAATAACTTGAATGAAGATTACTCTTCCTGTGCCAGACTAGAACTCTGGTGCTTTGGGAATGGCATGAGGAGTCTAGACTAGACTAATACCCAGGGTTATAAATAGATGGATTTGTGGTGGGATTGTCTGAGTCGTGGAAACAAAGATGTCAGTGTTTTGCCCCAGCCTCAGGTCTAGCATAAGATGTACCAGCAGACCAAACATTTCCTCCCTCCCTTCCTCTCGCTCTCCCTCCCACACTCTCTTAATCCCTCCACTCACTCAATCACCCTCTCATTTCTTCAGCTGATTTCTAGAGGGGCAAGATTACTGACTAGGTCAGCTCCCAGCCCCAGCTCCCTGTCCCTTTCCCAGCCTGCCAGTCAAAGGCCATGGTGCAGAACCCAGGTTAGTATTCTTCTGGATGGACAAGGCTCTAAACATCCCCCCCCCCCCACAGGCATTGCATAGGCACTCTCACACCAGGACCCACACAGCCCCAAGCTGGTGGTTCAAAACAAACGCAGAGGCACCATTTCACTCTAAAGAAACGGGTGAGGAGGACAGGACAGAACGTAGATGAGTTAAGAAAAAAGAAATGGAGTTAAGAAATGCAAATGAGTGTGCGGCCCTCCTTTATTTTTTTAAGAAATGCAAATGAGACATACTAAATTAAGAGACACAAAGCCAGATTATGACAAACATATTGTCAACAGTTGATTGGCTGTAGTGTGTGTAATAATAAGTGTGCCATACAGAGCCAAGACAGTCCTGAAGACAAACTACTGTTGGAGTAGCCTAAATGTCATTTAGGATAAAATAACACAAATGTACACTGCTACTTAAACTGTGGTGGAAACCAAGCACAGGAAAGGCATCTCCACGCTACACATTTACAATCCACTCTCAAGCATATCAAGTTAACTTTGACTTCAAGTCAATTGAACCTTAAATGAGGGACATTTAGTGGATGAGGGGAGGCAGCGACATTTAGCCTAGTCCACAGGTAAAACTAATCTCTAAGTGTTCTACATTTAGCCTAGTCCACAGGTAAAACTAATCTCTCAGTGTTCTACATTTAGCCTAGTCCACAGGTAAAACTAATCTCTAAGTGTTCTACATTTAGCCTGGTCTATGGGTAAAACTAATCTCTAAGTGTTCTACATTTAGCCTAGTCCACGGGTAAAACTAATCTCTAAGTGTTCTACATTTAGCCTAGTCCACAGGTAAAACTAATCTCTAAGTGTTCTACATTTAGCCTGGTCTATGGGTAAAACTAATCTCTAAGTGTTCTACATTTAGCCTAGTCCACGGGTAAAACTAATCTCTAAGTGTTCTACATTTAGCCTAGTCCACAGGTAAAACTAATCTTTAAGTGTTCTACATTTAGCCTAGTCCACAGGTAAAACTAATCTCCAGGTGTTCTACATTTAGCCTAGTCCACGGGTAAAACTAATCTCTAAGTGTTCTACATTTAGCCTAGTCTATGGGTAAAACTAATCTCAGTGTTCTACATTTAGCCTAGTCCACAGGTAAAACTAATCTCCAAGTGTTCTACATTTAGCCTAGTCCACGGGTAAAACTAATCTCTAAGTGTTCTACATTTAGCCTAGTCCACAGGTAAAACTAATCTCTAAGTGTTCTACATTTAGCCTGGTCTATGGGTAAAACTAATCTCTAAGTGTTCTACATTTAGCCTAGTCCACGGGTAAAACTAATCTCTAAGTGTTCTACATTTAGCCTGGTCTATGGGTAAAACTAATCTCAGTGTTCTACATTTAGCCTAGTCTATGGGTAAAACTAATCTCTAAGTGTTCTACATTTAGCCTAGTCCATGGGTAAAACTAACCTCAAAGTGTTCTACATTTAGCCTAGTCCATGGGTAAAACTAACCTCAAAGTGTTCTACATTTAGCCTAGTCTATGGGTAAAACTAATCTCAGTGTTCTACATTTAGCCTAGTCTATGGGTAAAACTAATCTCAGTGTTCTACATTTAGCCTAGTCCATGGGTAAAACTAATCTCAGTGTTCTACATTTAGCCTAGTCTATGGGTAAAACTAATCTCAGTGTTCTACATTTAGCCTGGTCTATGGGTAAAACTAATCTCTAAGTGTTCTACATTTAGCCTAGTCCACGGGTAAAACTAATCTCAAAGTGTTCTACATTTAGCCTAGTCTATGGGTAAAACTAATCTCAGTGTTCTACATTTAGCCTAGTCCACAGGTAAAACTAATCTCTAAGTGTTCTACATTTAGCCTAGTCTATGGGTAAAACTAATCTCAGTGTTCTACATTTAGCCTAGTCCATGGGTAAAACTAACCTCAAAGTGTTCTACATTTAGCCTAGTCTATGGGCTCAACTAATCTCAGTGTTCTACATTTAGCCAACACACACAGAGAGAGAAAAAACAAACAGGCATTAAGCAGCAGGACTGGAGGCAGAGGAAAAAGGAATGCGAGAGAAATATACCTCTTTCAGAAGGTTTTGAAATATGCTTTTGTTTGAAAGTGTCTGAAAGAGAGAAGAGAGAGAGTATAGACAGAAAGACTCAGAAGTACGGTCACAGACAGAAAGATTCAGAAAGGCATCAACAATGCGCCCGAGTGTCTGAGATTCAGCTGCAAGAGATGACAATTTCAGGAGCTAAAAGCAACAGACTTTGACTGCTTCCCAGCAACAGAGTTCCTACAGAGTAGCCCACCTCTGCAAAAGCCCATCTGTACTCCCACTGTTTCCCTCCCAGGCTCTACTGCACCCCCCTGGGACTCACTGTCACAGGAGTAGGGCTTGTCCTTGTCCTCCAGCGCAGCCGCCGCAGCGTCCAGCTTCTTCTTGGCACTGCTTACTCCACGACCCTGCGGACAAACACGCTGTCATAACACACCATCCCCAAAATCATAGTTACAGTCATTTTGCCACACTGGACACCATTTCAGATGAAATGCCCTTAACATCACTAACAATTATTGGTTTAAAAGAGCTTCGCACACCTTTCCCTTTCCTTTGCCTCTTCTTTTTGGGGTGTCCTCCTCATAGTCCTCATCCTCCAAGTCATCCAGGAAGTCATCTGGCTCCAGGACTCTCTGTGTTGACAGAGGAAAGCAT
This sequence comes from Salvelinus alpinus, assembly GCF_045679555.1. Classification (NCBI taxonomy): domain Eukaryota; kingdom Metazoa; phylum Chordata; class Actinopteri; order Salmoniformes; family Salmonidae; genus Salvelinus; species Salvelinus alpinus. The sequence goes on along the minus strand of NC_092098.1, from coordinate 11,788,011 downwards.
GCAGCTGTAGTAGCTAGTGTCACTGGAGAAGTAGTAAACGAGCTAGGTATCACACACGGTCCATCCAACCACAGCAGGCTACGGTACCTTTCTGACACGTGCTGCAGGGGTGACCGCCCCACCAGTGTAGTCTGTCAGACTGGACTCCTCCTCAGGCCCTCGGAGCTCCGGAGGAACCCGTTTGTCCAGGGGTTCTCCCTTCAGCAGGGCCTCCAGACTGCTGCCATCAGAGGACAGGGAATCCTTCTTTAACCCCAAGTCCAGCTCTACAGACAGGGAGAACCACAAACAACCTTTACAAATGAGTAAAGAACAAACAGGAAAATGATGCACAGAGGGGCACACAAACGTGTCAACACAGCTTTAGTATTATTAAGCAGAGCAGCATGCCATGATAAGGACGTACCTGACTTTAGAGGAGGGAAGACGAGCTGGGGATCCTCTGGGGGGTGGGCTCGTCGTTTCTTCCTCCACCTGCGGGATGGGTAGGTGTACAACTGTCCTGGAGCCACGCCTGAGAGAGGACAGATAGTTGCATGTTAGTGAGCACCCTATGTCCCCACAGTGACAGCACATACATACAGTGCCTTCTGAAAGTATTCAGAACCCTTGATTTCCCCCCACATTTTGTTACGTTACAGCCGTGTTCTAAAATATATGAAATAAAAAAATCTTTGTCAATCTACAGACAATACACCAAATGACAGAGCTTGAGAGGCTCTGCAGAGAAGAATGGGAGAAACTCCCCAAATACAGGCGTGCCAAGCTTGTAGTGGCATACCCAAGAAGACTCAAGGCTGTAATCGCTGCCAAAGGTGCTTCAACAAAGTACTGAGTAAAGGGTCTAAATACTTATATAAATGTGATTTCTGTTTTAATTTTTAATACATTTGCAAACATTTCTAAAAACCTGTTTCTTTAAAAATGGGGTATTGTGTGTAGATTGATGAGGTGGAAAACTATTTAATCCATTTTAGAATGAGGCTGTAACGTAATAAAAAGTGGTAAAAGTCAAGGGGTATGAAAACTTTCCGAATGCACTGTATATAGCCATGTTATCGTTACTCATTGTGTATTTACTACTTGTGTTATTATTTTTCTATATTTTTGTTTCTGCATTGTTGGGAAGGGCCGTAAGTAAGCATTTCACTCTTACATGCTGACCACACCGCTCGCGTCGCAAAATAAATTTAAACATGCATGTTATTGAATTATTGCACCCACACTGCTCGCGCGCACCAACAAGAGTCTGCGTTGCCAAGCGCTAAAATACAGTGCCTTGCAAAAGTATTCATCCCCCTTGGCATTTTTCCTATTTTGTTGCATTACAACCTGTAATTTAAATGGATTTTTATTTGGATTTCATGTAATGGACATACACAAAATAGTCCAATTTGGTGAAGTAAAAAAAATGACTTGTTTCAAAAAATTCTCAAAGATATATAGCGGAAAAGTGGTGCATGCATATGTATGCACCCCCTTTGCTATGAAGCCCCTAAATAAGATCTGGTGCAACCAATTACCTTCAGAAGTCACATAATTAGTTAAATAAAGTCCACCTGTGTACAATCTAAGTGTCACATGATCTGTTAGATGATCTCTGTGTATACACACACACACCTGTTCTGAAAGGCCCCAGAATCTGTCACACCACTAAGCAAGGGGCACCACCAAGCAAGCGGCATCATGAAGACCAAGGAGCTCTCCAAACAGGCCAGGGACAAAGTTGTGGAGAAGTACAGATCAGGGTTGGGTTATAAAAAAAATATCAGCAACTTTGAACATCCCACAGAACACCATTAAATCCATTACAAAAAAATGGAAAGAATATGGCACCGCAACAAGCCTGCCAAAAGAGGGCCGCCCATCAAAACTCACGGACCAGGCAAGGAGGGCATTAATCAGACAGGCAACAAAAGAGACCAAAGATAACCCTGAAGGAGCTGCAAAGCTCCACAGCGGAGATGGGAGTATCTGTCCATAGGACCACTTTAAGCCGTACACTCCACAGAGCTGGGCTTTACGGAAGAGTGGCCAGAAAAATGCCATTGCTTAAAGAAAGAAATACAAACACGTTTGGTTTCACCAAAAGGTATGTGGGAGACTCCCCAAACATTTGGAAGAAGGTACTCTGGTCAGATGAGACTAAAATTGAGCTTTTTGGCCATCAAGGAAAACGCTATGTCTAGCGCAAACCCAGCACCTCTCATCATCCCGAGAACAACATCCCCACAGTGAAGCATGGTGGTGGCAGCATCATGCTGTGGGGATGTTTTTCCATCGGCAGGGACTGGGAAACTGGTCAGAATTGAAAGAATGATGGATGGCGCTAAATACAGGGAAATTCTTGAGGGAAACCTGTTTCAGTCTTCCAGAGATTTGAGACTGGGATGGAGGTTCACCTTCCAGCAGGACAATGACCCTAGGCATACTGCTAAAGCAACACTCGAGTGGTATAAGGGGAAACATTTTAATGTCTTGGAATGGCCTAGTCAAAACCCAGACCTCAATCCAATTGAGAATCTGTGGTATGACTTAGACTGCTGTACACCAGCGGAACTCATCCAACTTGAAGGGGCTGGAGCAGTATTGCCTTGAAGAATGGACAAAAATCCCAGTGGCTAGATGTGCCAAGCTTATAGAGACATACCCCAAGAAACTTGCAGCTGTAACTGCTTCAAAAGGTAGCACTACAAAGTATTGACTTCGGGGGGGTGAATAGTTATGCACGCTCAAGTACTGTTTTTTTTGTCTTATTTGTTGTTTGTTTCACAAAAAAATATATTTAGCATCTTCAAAGTGGTAGGCATGTTGTGTAAATCAAATGATACAAACCCCCAAACAATACATTTTAATTCCAGGTTGTAAGGCAACAAAGTAGGAAAAATGCCAAGGGGGGTGAATACTTCCGCAAGCCACTGTAGAAGTCAGTTCTATTTGTGACGCTGAACGCCGTGCAAGTCCTGCCTCTCCCATCGCCTCATTGGTACCCACATGCCATCTCCTCATTGGTTATACCCACATGGGTGAATAAAAGATGAACTGAGGTCGGTCGTGGTTATGGTAATACTATTAGATGCCAATCGCCATATAAAGTCCAAAGAAGAAAAGGCCTGGAAGGAGGAGATGACTAGAAACGATTCAGTTGACCGTTTTGTTTTTGGATTAATTGTCGGGAGTAGAGGACCTTGTGCAATTCAGGTAAAATAACTCAACGTTTATATCCCAGGACAAATTAGCTAGCAACAGCAAGCTAGCTAAATAGGACAAATTAGCTAGCAACTGCAAGCTAGCTAGCTAAATTGCCAGAAATGTTTCATGCTTTTTGACCTGTCCCCAAATACATTTTATTGGTTCAGAGTTTGTTTTGATATTTTAACCTGCGTGTCATGATCGCATTTGGTGTGGGGGGGGACAAAATCAATTTGCGTGGACGGTTTGGGTATGGTGTTAGTCTACAACTGTTGTTTACGAAGCATCTGAAAATAAAACATTTGAAGTGTACCTACAACTAAATACGTTCTAGACTTTTATGTGGACCTATCAAAAGGCATTAACTGTGACATATCTAAAAGACTTGTTTTAATGTTTCAGCTTACATAGCTCAACCCAAGTTCTCCAGAGGGCTTGCACTACAGTGCTCTCTCTTGTTCTCATCTCCAGATCATGAGAAGGTGGTGAATGACATAGCCTACTACACGAATCTGTGAACTCAGTAGTTCTGAAAGAAAACTCCTTTGCGACTTCAGTTAGTGTGTATGCGTACTGTATTTCTAACCTGGTCCCCTGTGTCTCTTCTCCATCCAAATGTAACAGTTGCTCTGCGCCACTCCAGTCTGAGAGTCCAGGAAGGGCATTCGAACACTCCTCTCGGCACATAGCCGGGCGTTGTAGTTATGGCACTGCTCCATGGCATCTCTGTAGTACTGCTCTCCCAGCCTGCACCCACACACAGAGAGGAGCAGCCAGGAACAAGTTAGCACTAGGAAACAGACTGCCTGTGTATACTGTGATAAGAAGTATACATTCATGCATCAGTTCAACAACTGACAGTACCTGGTGCGCTTCTCTACCATAGATGTAGGTGTGGTATGTGGTCCTACCACCACTTTAAGCCAAATCATGCTGTCTGAATTCTAGGCTACCTCTCTACTATGCCGTAAAATAGGCTTAAAATAATTAAAACTTCAAAGACTTTATTACAGCCTCAGATAAAAACCTTTTTGTTCCTTTTATGCTGGCACCTCGGAGCAGCAGGCAAGCAAACTATGTAATTGTGTCCCTGGACTTAGTAACTGGTGAGAATGTGTCAGCAGGTGCTCTTTTGTTGGCTTGGCAACGGCGTCTGCCTGGTAGGAAGCACAGCCTCTGCTGGTTCAGATTTTCAACAGGATCAGCATGAGTGAAACCCATTTTTTTTTACTTACGTAAATGCTCTGTGGGGTGTCCTGAAAGCTTCGTAGTACTATCATTTTAAATCTATTTATGCAAAGTGATACGAAAGCTTTAGGGAAATATGCATAATAACTGTTCTCGTGTTTTAAACTACATTTGTTTCATGGAAATTTTCTGAAATTGGTTGTATTGTCTTGATGAAACCCACATCTGATTCATATCACCAAACTCCTTCGGCAAAAATGATTTTTAACACTGCCCCAAAGACATGACTTTTATAGTGACTAATGCATTGTGGTGATTAGTCACCTGTTGGAAAGCGCAACAAAACATGCACTCCGCATAAAAGCATGCCAGGACAACATCTGCAGACAGTGTAAGCTGATAAATTCAGAACACATGTTGTACAAGACCTGGACTAATTTCTAACTAGTAGGCCTAACCTTACATACTACAACAACAGCCTCTATGCACTCTAACTAAGAAGCTAAACGTAACAACCAAATTGCTAACGGGATATCCGCAACTCCCTATCCGTAATCCGACTAATTCCAAGGGGAGTTTGAAAACACCCACCGTGAGAGTAAACCGGGACAGTGACGTGCTAGCTATCTAGTTTACAATCATTTTAGCTAACAACATTAGCTCGCTACCACAATGACTGCAATTCTTCATGTACATTTGCTAACTTGTGCCCGACGTTTGGTTACATAATGACATTTGGTTCCTTTCAATGTGTTCATTAACCACAACTATTGACAAAACGTTAGCTAGCTGACCTGCTGAGTGTTGACTCTGTGCTGACACAGATGGTTGGCTAGCTGGGGTTTATTCATTACGGATAACGTTCGCCGTTTAAGAACGAAACGGGGAGGGACATACCTATATTTTTCCAATATAAACTCTCGTTTGCGTTTTCCGTTTGGAGTAAACGGTTTCTGTTGCAACAGACAAAACATTTTGCAAGATAATCAGCGTATTACACCACAGGCTAGCCATTTCCTACAGTCCGCAAAGCTCAACTACTTAGTTTGATAACTGAGTTACTCGATTCCTTTAACGAACATGTTCGGCAATTTACCATAACATATACATGTTTCTGCTACCACCGACCTTTATTATATTTAAACGTAAAACACATTCGCGTACTTTAACTAGGTGGAAAGAAACAGTACTTACAGTTTAACAACATTCTCAACAACAGCCGCCATCTTGGTTTGCTTTGTCGTGGATAGTTTGCGACTGCGCGGGGGGGGGGGTTTACAATAGCCAGCTATGGGTTTTAGGCACTATGCAATTTCAGGCAACATGATTAAATCTTGTCTTGTGTAATGTAATGTAGACTTCAGTGTTACTATTATAACTGATTCATGTACTACTTCTAGTGATATACTAAAATGTCCAGCAGATGGAGATGTAACCAAGTGGAAGGAAAGGATCATTCTGGCCAAAGATTTCAGGTAGCTCTTCTGACATGTAAACTGTCAAACTCACTGAATGCTAACCAATTTCAGACCTGTCGGTGCACCTATATTGCATCTTTCATGTTAAAACCTTTCCTCTATTCATGACAACCTCATCCCGCTATACCACCCCAGCGGAGGTCCAAACTCAGGCCAGGGAGAAAGAGGCTGACATGGGCACTCAGCAGGCCTTTCCATCATCCTTATCACCTCAACACATCTGTGTATACCATGCTTCTAGACCTAGACACACAGCTGTTCTTCCTAGCCAATGAGGGAGACGGTGGAAAAACAACACTTGTTTGATTGTGAAACTTACCAGGGGTCTCCTTCGAATGCCACTGGTGTTTTTGTTTTGCAGTTACATAATTTATCCAGGCCAGTGGGGACACATTCCACTTATACTGTAGCGTGAGGTTTTGAGTATGATTAATTTACAAAGGAATAGATTGTGCGGTTCAAGAATCAACACAAGTATATTCTGGAGGTCACCTTGGAAATCTCCTGGCATGTCTTTGCTGGTGCACCAATCGCTGTGTTTCGCTTTCTCTGTAGAGAAACAAAAGAGCTTGTGTAGAAGATCTGGATCAGTGCATATAGGGACATCCAGGCATTCCCAAAATGGCACAAAAGCGTCTTGTTTGCGCCACTCCATCAAACCCAACTCCTGTCATGGTTATAATTTACAAAACTATTACAGTATAACGAAGGTCAAATAACATGTGACCCCTGCACTAGAATATTATTATTTATTTTTAAATGTAACCTTTATTTAACTAGGCAAGTCAGTTAAGAACAAATTCCTATTTACAATGACGGCCTACACCGGCCAAACCTGGACCAACTGTGCGCCGCCCTATGGAACTCCCAATCACGGGCGGTTGTGATACAGTCTGGAATCGAACCAGGGTGTCTGTAGTGACGTCTCAAGCACTGAGATGCAGTGCCTTAGACCGCTGCGCCACTCGGGAGCCCAATGTCTTTCCATCTCTGAAGTTCCTTGAAGATTCAAGCACAAAGGGGCAGAAAAAAATATCAAGATGAAAACAAATTTACAACAAGCTTTTTGAAAACACAGTTGAAACAGTGTTGTTTTTAACTTGTTTGCTGCAACTATTTGCTCTGATCAGAAATACACCATGAGAGAAAAGGTTACAAATAAATATCTTTGGTCTCTCCGTCTCCTCATCTGCCCCGGCGGTTTCACCCCCGTCTCCTCGGAGAACCTCCCCCTGCAGGGCCCATCTCAGTGGTGTTCCCAGAGCTATTAAAGAACTGGATGGGCCATGGCAAACAACAGAAAAGACAAAACATGGACGTCGTTTTTCTTCTAACCATAATATTGCATTTATTCATTTACAGCTTGTAATCAATTCTGTGACGCCAGTAAATAATTTGTCCCAGCATGTAAAATACACCAATTGATAGCAGCATAAGTCATCATCAAACACATCATTATTGTGCAAAAATGGAAGATCAGCTAAGGTTATGATGTAAGACATCTACAAAACATTGATAAGTTTGGTGCCTATAGTTCCCTGTGTGTAGCCTCATATCTGGTGATTCCGATATGTGTTTGGTTCTGTATGCTGCAATCCCTTTCTAAAACAACCAACAGCTACTTGGAGGTCAGGACAAGTAGATACAGTGGGGAGAACAAGTATTTGATACACTGCCGATTTTGCAGGTTTTCCTACTTACAAAGCATGTAGAGGTCTGTAATTTTTATCATAGGTACACTTCAACTGTGAGAGACGGAATCTAAAACAAAAATCCTGAAAATCACATTGTATGATTTTTAACTAATTAATTTGCATTTTATTGCATGACATAAGTATTTGATCACCTACCAACCAGTAAGAATTCCGTCTCTCACAGACCTGTTAGTTTTTCTTTAAGAAGCCCTCCTGTTCTCCACTCATTACCTGTATTAACTGCACCTGTTTGAACTCGTTACCTGTATAAAAGACACCTGTCCACACACTCAATCAAACAGACTCCAACCTCTCCACAATGGCCAAGACCAGAGAGCTGTGTAAGGACATCAGGGATAAAATTGTAGACCTGCACAAGGCTGGGATGGGCTACAGGACAATAGGCAAGCAGCTTGGGGAGAAGGCAACAACTGTTGGCGCAATTATTAGAAAATGGAAGAAGTTGAAGATGACGGTCAATCACCCTCGGTCTGGGGCTCCATGCAAGATCTCACCTCGTGGGGCATCAATGATCATGAGGAAGGTGAGGGATCAGCCCAGAACTACACGGCAGGACCTGGTCAATGACCTGAAGAGAGCTGGGACCACAGTCTAAAAGAAAACCATTAGTAACACACTACGCCGTCATGGATTAAAATCCTGCAGCGCACGCAAGGTCCCCCTGCTCAAGCCAGCGCATGTCCAGGCCCGTCTGAAGTTTGCCAATGACCATCTGGATGATCCAGAGGAGGAATGGGAGAAGGTCATGTGGTCTGATGAGACAAAAATAGAGATTTTTGGTCTAAACTCCACTCGCCGTGTTTGGAAGAAGAAGAAGGATGAGTACAACCCCAAGAACACCATCCCAACCGTGAAGCATGGAGGTGGAAACATCATTCTTTGGGGATGCTTTTCTGCAAAGGGGACAGGACGACTGCACCGTATTGAGGGGAGGATGGATGGGGCCATGTATCGCGAGATCTTGGCCAACAACCTCCTTCCCTCAGTAAGAGCATTGAAGATGGGTCGTAGCTGGGTCTTCCAGCATGACAACGACCCGAAACACACAGCCAGGGCAACTAAGGAGTGGCTCCGTAAGAAGCATCTCAAGGTCCTGGAGTGGCCTAGCCAGTCTCCAGATCTGAACCCAATAGAAAATCTTTGGAGGGAGCTGAAAGTCCGTATTGCCCAGCGACAGCCCCGAAACCTGAAGGATCTGGAGAAGGTCTGTATGGAGGAGTGGGCCAAAATCCCTGCTGCAGTGTGTGCAAACCTGGTCAAGAACTACAGGAAACGTATGATCTCTGTAATTGCAAACAAAGGTTTCTGTACCAAATATTAAGTTCTGCTTTTCTGATGTATCAAATACTTATGTCATGCAATAAAATGCAAATTAATTACTTAAAAATCATACAATGTGATTTTCTGGATTTTTGTTTTAGATTCCGTCTCTCACAGTTGAAGTGTACCTATGATCAAAATTACAGACCTCTACATGCTTTGTAAGTAGGAAAACCTGCAAAATCGGCAGTGTATCAAATACTTGTTCTCCCCACTGTAGATACAATGTGAAACATGCCAAAATAACTTGAGTTCAATTATCGTAGGAGGCATAGCATATTTCACAGCTTTAAAAAAAGGAAGACCAAAGTATGTTCACATAGTCGTATACTGTACATAACGACTTTAACTAGATTGTAAAAGCCAGTGAAGGTTATTAGTGTCAACATTAGTCCATCAACAGTCTTTCACGATGCAGGAGAGGCTGGTGTACTGTACTGAGGAGTTGGCTGCATGTCTGTCAGCAGAGCTCCAGGGTAAACAGACACAGTCTTACGTAACACCATCCTGGCCTGGCCACGGTCAGCAGGACAGCTCCAGTATCTGGACCAGGCTCGGGCTACGGACAGACTGTGCTGCAGTACAACTTATCACATCCTCTCTCTCTCTCTGAGTTGAAGCATATGTCTACTAATACAGTCCTCTTCCCAAAATGTCAGCTATGGAGTCCAAGTGCTTTTCCAGCTGATTTAGAAATCACATAAACGTTGCACAGGGTGGATTTTATGGAATGAGAACATTATATGTTGATAGATATGGCCTGATGAGTTGATATCCAAAAGTAAACATAGAAATTAGAGCAGTTTAAAAGCTATAATTCATGGAACAATGCTGGAACTATGCTGTTACAATGCTTGCCAACAGGTTTATTGTAAATGTTAACATTTTATTGTGCAGGAAAGGGTTTATAGTGCTTTAGTGAGTTTGTCAAAGTATCAAGAAATGTAATCTGAGACTATAATGATATTGTTAAGCGTTATGCACAAATGTAGTCTGTTTTCCTACAATATGGTATAATGTGTTAACAGGGAATCCAACGTTTTGTGCCATTGGTCCATCCTCAAGGTAAACCTAACCATCATTGGTCCACCGTTATCAAAGAACCAATGTATGTTCTATATTATATATCATCCAAAATATTTTCTACAATGTTAAAGTGAATCCGTGCACCTCTGGGTGCAAATAATCATGCATTTATTGTTGGGTTTATGAAGAATCAATAACCTGTTATCATTTTCTAGTTGATTGCTACATTCTAATTAATATAATATTGAAAACAAATATACAGTACCAATCAAAAGTTGACACACCTACTCATTCAAGGGTTTTCCTTTATTTTTACTATTTTCTACATTGTAGAATAATAGTGAAGAATTCAAAAATATGAAATAACACATGGAATCATGTATTAACCAAACAAAGTGTTAAAACAAATCAAAATATATTTTATATTTGAGATTCTTCAAACAGCCACCCTTTGTCTTGACGACAGCTTTGCACACTCTTGGCATTCTCTCAACCAGCTTCACCTGGAATGCTTTTCCAACAGTCTTGAAGGAGTTCCCACATTTGCTGAGCACTTGTTGGCTGCTTTTTCTTCACTCCGCGGTCCAACTCATCCCAAACCATCTCAATTGGGTTGAAGTCGGGTGATTGTGGAAGCCAGGTCATCTGATGCAGCACTCCATCACTCTCCTTCTTGGTCAAATAGCCCTTACACAGCCTGGAAGTGGGTTGTTGTCATTGTCCTGTTGAAAAACAAATGATAGTCCCACTAAACGCAAACCAGATGGGATGGCGTATTGCTGCAGAATGCTGTGGTAGCCATGCCGGTTAAGTGTGCCTAAATAAACCACAGACACTGTCACCAGCAAAGCACCCCCACACCTCCTCCATGCTTTAGGGTGGGAACCACACATGCGGAGATCATCCGTTCACCTACTCTGCGTCTCACAAAGACACGACGGTTGGAACCAAAAATCTCACATTTAGACTCATCAGACCAAAAGACCAGTTCCACCGGTCTAATGTCCATTGCTCGTGCTTCTTGACCCAAGCAAGTCTCTTCTTATTGGTGTCCTTTAGTAGTGGTTTCTTTGCAGAAATTCGACCATGAACGCCTGATTCATGCAGTCTCCTCTGAACAGTTGATGTTGAGCTGTGTATGTTACTTGAACTCTCTGAAGCATTTATTTGGGCTGCAATCTGTGGCGGTCCTCATGAGATCCAGTTTCATCAAGGCGCATGGTGGTTTTTGCGACTGCACTTGAAGAAACTTTCTAAATTCTTTTAATCTTCCAGATTGACTGACCTTCATGTTTTAAAGTAAAGTAATGATGGACTGTCATTTCTCTTTGCTCATTTGAGCTGTTCATGCCATAATATGGACTTGGTCTTTTACCAAATGGGGCTATCTTCTGTATACCACCCCTACTGTGTCACAACACAACTGATTGGCTCAAACTCATTAAGGAAAGAAATTCCACAAATGAACTTAACAAGGCACACCTGTTAATTGGAATGCATTCCAGGTGACTACCTCATTAAGCTGGTTGAGAGAATGCCAAGAGTGTGCAAAGCTGTCAACAAGGCAAAGGGTGGCTACTTTGAAGAATCTCAAATATATTTTTTGTTACACTACATGATTCCATGTGTTATTTCATAGTTTTGATGTCTTCACTATTATTCCACAATGTATAAAATAGTCAAAATAAAGAAAAACCCTTGAATGAGTAGGTGTGTCCAAACTTTTGATTGGTACTGTATACCCCATGAAGCAAACTGTGATCTGGCAACTCTACCTTGTACTGTATTCATTTGTAATTTACACAAATATCAGACTTAAAATGTATCAACCCCTACAAGAATGTCCATGAATTATGATCCACATAATAATGCACATTTCCTGTTGCTGCAGTATTATTTTCCTGCTGTAGCAAACTGGCTCAAATTAAAACCCTCTCTCTGTATCTTGTAACAAGAATTCCAAATAACATTGGTAAAAGTCTGATTCAGAACTTCTCTGTGTTGGTACAGAGATAGTTTGAGCAACACAAAGACTTGGAGGGCTACAGCGGTGAGATAATCTCCAAATGTGTCCAACATCTCAATTACCAGAGTTTGAGGGCCAGTTTGAGCAGCTCTCTGTAGATCTGCTGAAATGTCAAAAGATATGGAACTGAGCTCTCCAAAACTCATTGTCTCTCCTGATACAAACGTTACAGCTTTCACATTCTTGCATTAAAAATAACAAAAGCTGGAAAATGACACATCTGACTCAGGGATGTGACCTCCTCCACCACTCTGGATCTTTGTCCTTGCAGACATTTAAAACAAATATATGTAACCTTTATTTAACTAGGCAAGTCTGTTAAGAATAAATTCTTATTTACAATGACGGCCTACACCGGCCAAACCCGGACGATGCTGGGCCAATTGTGTGCCGCCCTATGGTACTCCCAATCACGGCCGGTTGTGATACAGCCTGAAATCGAACCAGGGTCTGTAGTGATGCCTCTTGCACTGAGATGCAGTGCCTCATACCGCTGCGCCACACACCCTCCCTGTTGTACAGTTCCTCTTTCCATAAGCGTGTCTTTGATAATGTATATCCAACCATGAATAGAATGTCAGTTCCAGAACAGCTTTGTAAGCTGGATAAATCTGTGTGACACAGACACCAAACTGTGATCTCAGGAGCACGGACAGTAGTCTACAGCTTAGGTGCAGTAAAAAAAATTAAAACTGTGACCTTCAGGTTTTACAATACCATTTCACTCCCACTGACAAATATGATCCCAGTCAGATACATGCTGACCTCAGTTCCTGACCAGCAGTATATTCTTTCACCGGTTTCTTCATATCCTCTTTGGAGGACGGGGAGAGGAGATTTAACAGTGTCAGCTTTTGGCTCATGGTCACTTCATTTCGTACTTACTATATTAAGTAATTTGCATGGAAAAGTGTAGAAAGATATTCAATATCAATTAAAACACTAACAGCAACTGAAGTTAAGTTCCAGGGGGAAAAAGCACTTCATATGAGCGTACTACTGTACAAATCCAGCCTTGTAATCCAGCAAGGCTTGGTTGAGGTCAGAACCTCCTCTTATACACTAAGGAGGTCAGTCAGAGGACAGAGGGCTTCTCATGGTCAGGTGTAGAGCTCCTGCCGCCCTCCCTGCAGACAGGTTCCGTTGAGGCCACTGAGGCGCTGGCTATCCATAATCTGCAGCACGTCGTCCAGGATGGAGGGGCCCAGGTCCAGGTGCAGGGAGAGCAGGGAGCCTGCGTGGGACAGGTAGGGGCGCTCCTGGCCCCCATCATCCAGATAAGGGTCCTGGATACACACATCCTCGCCTGATGACAACCTGGGGGAGGACGGGCTGAACTGGGACGTCTTGCTGGGAGCCTGTGCTGAGGGAGAAGACGAGTCCAGGCCTGGGTGACGGGGCGTCAGGATCTCGTCATCCAGGTGCAGTCGGGGAGGCTTGGGTGGAGGGGGCGCGTTCTGAGGCGGATGGGGGCGGGCGGAGGAGGGTGCAGAGGTGACTGGTAGGGTGATGGCCTGCACCCCTTCGATGACGGGCAGCGAGAGGGCGTTCTTCAGCAGGGGGGAGCTCTCTGAGGAGGGTGTGTGTCCGCTGTCGCTGGCAGTACGGCTGAACTGGAAGGGCTCTGCGTACATGGAGGAGCGCTGAGACAGGTTGTGGCCCTGCTGCCCAGGGAGAAGGTGGAACTTCCCCTGCAGGAAGGACAGGTCCCCGAACAGGTCGTCATCCCCCCCGCCGCTCCCGATATGGATGGTGTGGCGGAAGTCCCCCAGCGGAGGACTGATCATGTCAGAGGAAAGGATGTCCCGCAGCTTCTCCTTCTTCCCCTTCCTGCTTCGCCGCTTCAGATAGATGGGCGCCTTGGTGGACATGTCGGGAGCCCTCCCTGGGCAGCAGAGACTCAGCTTCTGCAACAATGTGAGGGGAGGTGGTGGGGAGAGGAGGACGGGCAGGGCTCCTCTCTGAATCAGACACAGGGAGAAGGAATCAAGCTGGCTGGCTGAGCTAAACTATTAATGGTCAAATCAGGTCTGGTGATTAGGGAGGACTGCTACTTCTGCAGTCAGCTTTAAAATGATGAATAGTACCAAACAAAGTCCAGATCACTCTCTTGGAATAGAGCTTCAATGAGCAGGATGTAGGGTTGACACTTTGGCTGCGGAGGAGGTTTCTTGGTGAGGTAAAAGGATTATGTCCACAGTTTTAATCAACTGCAGAAAGAAGCAGAAGAAACCATTAGAATAGAAAACTATTACAAAACCTGTGTTATAAAATGCATGATTTATAAACATGCAGGAATAATCCTCCGCCATGAGAGAACTTCATTTCATATGTTCTGAAACATAATCTATAGGGAAAATAAACACTCAAGCGTTGATACAGGAGGGGGAAACCTCTAGCATGAAACAACCGTGACATGTAAAAACCCAGGGACCCCTTAAGCCTAATTTGATTAGCATCTTGGAAAAGGTTATTTACACTGACCAAACACACTGAGTTGAATAAGTTGAGATAAAAATAAACCCATAGTTCCGTCGTATCATTTGAGGACAGGACATAAAATAATGACTCGGTCTATTGTTGTTGGCAACGCAGCGCGGGAATAAAGGCTTTTCTAGTTTTGATGAATCCTGGAATGAATTAATCCTGATCCACTGCGGAGGAGTGGTAGGGAGATGTGTGAGGGTGTGAATAAGGGAGGACACTTTTAGTAGCATGTCTAGAGGACGAGAGAGAGGTTAACCTGGTTTAAACCTATTTAGGGAGCTTTAGTGAAGCAGGTGTGTGTATCAGGCTGGTGTCTGATGGAGGCAGATTAAAGTGCTGCTGCTCAGTGAGGGCCTTGGCCCTGAGGACACAGGAGATAGACAGGGCCAAGGCCAAGCAGAGCAGGAGAATGAGAGAGAGGGCATGACTTGCATGCCGCTGACATTAACTCAAGCTTCTTAGGTTTTAGTTATGAGCAGCTATACAGTAGCACCACTGCGTGCACAGGAGGAGCCTGAGCATCAGTCACTCACAGAGGATTTGCTTTAACGTTTGCTGTCAGCTACTGTGCATAGATCACTCTGCAACAAAAACAAAACAACGCCTCCCCTCTGCCAGCGTACGGAACACAATAACTGACCTCAACGTGCATACAAAGTATACAATGGTAGAGTAATACTGAATTGAAGCCACAAAAGGCACCAGCGGGACAATATAATGTCACATGACGTCAGGGTTGCAGAGCGAGAGGAGCTGGTCCAACCAACTTGATCGGGGCTCTGCTGGGCATGAACAGAGTGCATTCTGGGTGGTGACAGATGCCTCTCACAATAGCACAGACACACATTGTTAACTAACACAGAGAGAGAGAGAGAGAGAGAGACAGAGAAGAGGAAAGGAAGGAGAGAGGAGGGGAGAGAGAAAGAAAGAGGGGAAAGCAGTGCCAACTGAATGACTGGTGTGTGGAGATAATGACTGACAGAGAGAAAGAGAGGGAGAGAGCAGCGCCTCATCTCCTAGCTGCGCTCTGCTCTATTTGGCCATAGTGAGGAAGCCTCTCTCAGGGGCACCATTGTGGACCCAGACTGTGTACGTGAATACTATACAACGGTCTAAAGCACACGATCAATCTAGTTAATTAAAATGAGAAGGGTAAACGAAGCATCAGGACCATTAGAATTTAATAATGTAGTAGGATACTATCTAATCACTTAAAAGGTTTGGACAAAACATTGTAATGAGATTCTAGCCTTGTCTTAGATCCTCTGTTGTGTTTGTATGGAACAGCTATACATATGCCTACCAGACTAATGAAATGCCTTTGGCTCCATAAAATCCATTTGTCAGAGTTAACAGATCACCATTATCGGAGGTCAATAGTATTTAACCCTGGTCACAGCAGGTTATAATGACTTACACATACTGCATTTAAACTTAATGTACATTTAACATGCTCAAAAACACATTCGCTCTTCCCCTTTCATATAGGCCTATTCACTCAAACACACAGCACACATTCACATTCACATTGTAAGCAGTTTCCAAGGCCTGTCCTTCCCCAAACTGGAGTGTTAAACATATTTTAAAGAATGCTTTGCCTACATAACAAAGGTACAAGATCTTGGTAGAGCCCTGGGTTTAAAGATACTGGTCACATGATATTAATTAGGTCATTTTGCTCCGGTTCTGCTGAACTGCAACCGTCTGGGGGGCAGGCTGACCATTATAAAGCCCAACCACAGATACAGCAACTGGCACAGCTAAGGTCAAAGTTAAGGGACAGCTTCCCTGAGCCATTACTTCACACACAATGGCCATCTGAGTTGTGAGAGACGCCACTTATCAAGTTGATAGGAGCCAAGGTTGTGGAGACAATCTTGTGACATGTCTTGGATATCTCCAAAAAAAAAGTAGCCAGAGTTGCTTTTTTGTGTGTGTGTGTGGGGGGGGGGGGGGGTATGTAAAAAGTATGTGTCAGAAGCTGGGTCATTGTACAACATGGGTGTCAAACTCATTCTACAGAGGGCCTAGTGACTGCCTGTTTCTCTTTTCAATTAAGACCTAGACAACCAGGTGAGGGGAGTTCCTTACTAATTACTGACCTTAATTCAATCAAGTACAAGGGAGGAGCGAGAACCGGCAGACACTCGGCGCTCCGTGGAATGAGTTTGACACGTGTTATACAATATGTTGACACATACATCTTTGTTTCCTGCCATTTTATCATGCATTGTATTTTCCTCAAGTTCAGTTCCAGTTGAGAAACGTAATAATCACTTTCAAGCAGGTTCAACTATACACAGGAAAAATAAACACAGGAATCTGAAGGGTCTGTTTTGACACGCCCCTTTCATATTGTCCAAAAGTGGAGCTTCTTGAGTCTCAACTTGTTTCCTCAACACACAAGATGTGAGCTTAATCCATAAAATTACCAGGCTTTATCAGACAGTTTTAACTGCCACAGCTGAGATTGCACAACACTTGGTGAAGCGCTTGAAAAGCTTGTTCATTTGTTAGATAATGTATGAAACATACTGTCACAACGTTTTTGGCCCAGGCTGCCATTGCGAGTTCACACAAAGAGCACTGTCAGAGGTCTAAGAAGGACATTGTTCACCCAGCACATACTGTTAACTGCAACCAAGCGCTTTTTGGAACAATGCTCACAGTGTCACCATTCAAACTGTTCTGTCACAGGAGGCCAGTGAAAGACAACAGGCCTCAACAGCTGAAGGGATAACTTCATTCTGCGTTTAAAATAATTTTACTGCTGCAGGGCGGGAGAATTGTGGTATGCTTGAAAGGAGTCAGGTGTTATGTCTTGATCACACCGAAGGTGTCATCTGGATATGTGCGCAACAAAAGTTAAACATTCACCTTCTGCCACCATTTCTGTCAAGCCGTCTACACCTACAATTTGATGCAGGTGTTCGATGTATGCACCACACAGAACGCACCGCAACGCAATGCTGCAGGGCAAACGCAGCGTTCTATTGGAAATGAATTTACTTCTGGTGTACAAAAACGTAACCACTGCCGGTGTGATGGAGGCGTTAGTGAAAAACATCTGCTTTCACGAGCCTTTCAAGGAAAGTGGAGCTGAAGGATTTTTGGATGGTAACATTTTTAGATTCCTTTCTCATGATACAAACAGAACCCTGCCGACAATTACTTAAAAAATCCTCACCTATTAAGGAGAAATTAGGGAATACTCCTCTAGCGCTCGAAAGTAGTGTGAAAGTGTGAGGTTTGGTAAACAATAGAGAAGCAGAATTTGCATAAACATATACAACTAATTGATTTGAGGGTCGTAGCACATTACCCAAAATCCACCTCTGTCCCAGGAAGAGAGAGCAAAGGGAACAGGATCGATATTCTCAATGTTTCATCACCCCAACACATTAATAATTTCCTATATTGTTAGAAATGTCCACTAATCTAGATAGAATAGAGATATGCTGCAGTATGACAAAACACACTCCCAAAAGGGTTGACTAATGGGCTAACAGAAATGTGGAATCCTCATAATAAGATACACGAGTCCCATTTGGTCAGATTCAACATTGTCACTAAAACTGAAAGTAGGCCACTTAGTTTCTTAGAAAGTAGGCCACTTAGAAATTTAAATGCGCGTTTGAGTCAGGAAAGTTTCCTCTCATGACCTCAACAAACCAATGTTGCATAAAATTACATTTTAAAAGGTACTTTACCGGTTGTCCATGCAGTTGGTCCTCTTGGCGGTAGGAATATGAGACAATATATCCACAGGAAAGTATAATTACATACAATTTTAAAAGCACTCTTAGTGCATTTAGATTTCTATCACCTGAGGCAAAACCAAGTAAACATGTACACGAGCATGTATTTTTATCTTGTGCGCATGGTGTAGGTGATACAAATCGGAATGTACTACCAGTGCTTTGAAAAGTTGATGTAGCCTAGTTATACTTACCTGTTGATATATTGTATCACATTCCTACCGCCAAAAAGGGAACACCGCATTGACAACCGGTAAAATATGTTGAAATATAATTGTATTCAACATTATGGCATGTAGAGGAAACTTATCTGATTCAAACGCTAATTTTTGCCCGACATAGAATCTATGCAGTTCAACGTCTGGTTTCCAGGCAAGATGACATAACCGTCGCCCGACAGTCTTTCCGCAGTACACCTCCTATTCACCTTCTTCTATGATAATTTAGGCTACCTTTTATCTAATTTATACTGGATACATGTCGGTTTATCATAGGCGCTCTGCGCAACATTCAAGAAGGTAGAATAGATCCAAAGACCCGCTTACCTCCCAGCTTCCCGATATCCTTTATGACAGCCCTGACTTTCACCAAAAATATTTCATCTGCCCAGAGCAGGGGTCGGCTATTCAAGGTTGCGTAAATAGCCTAAAAAAATCCCACTGCTTGGCGATGCGTATGTGCCTGCATCACAAAACGTAACCACTTCACTTGATCGCGTGTTCCATAGGCTGCTATAGCGATGATGTGCAGCAGATATGGTAGAATCCGAAAGATGCGCTACACCCCTTGTCGTTCTCGTCCTCATACCGGAAACTCCGGCACTGGATTTCGCGTATTACAATTTTGAGGTATAGCTAGCCCAAAGGCGGGCAGATGGCGATATTGATCTGATATTGATGGTTTCATCTTACCGTCCAAACACATTGTATGCAGCAAGCAATACACTCCTAACCCCCGTGGACCGGTTCGTACATAAACAACTGTCCATTCGGGCTGCAAGGCCTCGATTTCCTCAATAACTAAATTTAACAGCGAGAATGCAGAAAAAAACTGAAAATGTGTACTTCCTGTATGAAACACAATTTCCCACCACCAATAACAGCTTATTCTACTAACTGGTGTTGTGCCCTGCATGCAGCCAGGGGTAAACAAGACTGCTGCAACCTGATTGGCTGAAGGCTATACCCAACATCTGGGGCTAGAATTCCTAGGTATTAGCTACTTTAGCATGGTGGTTTAAAATGGTGTTTCGTTAAAAAAGTATTCATATTTTCCCTGCTTTTTTCTGCCTTCTAACCATTAAATCTAGCTAAGGATTAAATTGATACCTATGCAGCCTGAATGGAGATTGTTTTAGGTATGAACCGGTCCACGGGTTAACGAGTGTATTGCCAGCTGCATACAATGCGTTGGGACGGTAAAATGGAAACGACTGAATATCGCTATCTGCTGGCCTTTGGGTTAAGGGATGGCGCAGGGCCCACCATGCGCATATCACCTTACCAAACGGCCGATGATTAGAAAAGCGAAAACTCTCAGAGAACAATCCCCGAAAGAGATGTACTCCAGACAGGGTTTATACTTCTCTGTTGGATTATATGGCTACTTTGTTGCTGCAAATTCAAACACATCATATGTGCTTCCGTCACCATTCACATGTACAAGCACAGCAGCGTGCACACTGACTAGCGGTTACACCCTGTTATTATCTATGGAACATCCCACCCCTTTCTGGCAGAGGGGACTTGGCTTTGGAGAGCTATTAATTAACACATATTTGTCCCCAGGGCCGTTTCTAGCTTTTTCTGGGACCGGTCCCTAAGAGAGATTTGGTTGGGGTGCCCCCTCACCTCGTGGGCAAAACATTTTAGTGGCACCCCTCTTGGCTGTGGAGAGAAAAATGTGCAGCTTAAAGTTAGTGATGCTAGAGGTTTTGTATAATTTCAGTCATTAGTTCTGAAAGTAGTGCTCAAGAGCCAAACAGGTCCCTGAAAATTGTGCACAATTGTGTTGGCCTACTACGTCATCCATTTCGTCATCCATTTCGTATGATATGTTGCGAATTCCAATTTGTACAATATTTTATGAATTTGTAAGTGCTTAAGAGCACGGACTGCATCTTTAACGTCCTGCAATTCTACACACTTGCCATGGGCCATACAGAAAATGTTGAGTTTTAAAGCAATTCTTCTGGAATTCTACCAATTTTTCCATGGACCAGAGAGATTTTTGCAGTTTTAAAACTAATTTCCTGCAATTGTACACATTTTGCCATAACTTATGCCATGTTAATATGATATCTGAGTGGGAGTGAATAACACAATCAACCGGCACTCTCTAGAGATCAGGGCCCCTGGGCACGTGCCTTGTGTGCCCGGTTAGTAATGCGGCCATGAATACTACAAGGTTTACATTGCTAGGTAAGTTAGTCTAGCCAGCTATCTATAAAATGTTAACTGACATGGGCTAATCGAGTGACTGTCAGTGACTGACATAACAAGAAGATAACTGCTGATGGACTACCACATTTCAAAATGGTGTATTCTACTACCCTAACAGTAACAGTAAGTTGAGACCCCGACTGACTTACATTTTTGGGGCGTTGGGGGCCCCCTAGCAGCCGCAGGGCCCTAAGCAGCTGCTTATGTCGCTTATGCCTAGAAACGGCACTGCCTGTGCCAATCACACATGAAACCATAAAAGACTCCCCCACAAAAGGTATCAGTCTATACTATGTCATTCTAAAATCTGATGTGGTCAGCAGCTAAGATGTTCCTAGAAAAGCCCGGCCTCGAACCATCCCGTTCTGAGCCAATGACCAATCATTTTGACATTCTAACAGTCTAATAGCCAACATTTCATAATAATTTGGTGTTTATGAAGGTCATGGGTAACATTAGAATACACTTTTTTTTATATTATCTTACTAGTCGTAGTAGACAGGGGTATATAGTGCTGTGTGCTCATCACTTGTGGGGGCACATGGAACAGCAGTTATTCTTGTAGAAAGTTATATTTTGAAATCATCTCTTGAATTTTGAGAGTTAGGTCTGTTTGGCAAAATGGAAGTGTTTTGGAAACCTCAGAATCTGCTGATACTACATAAAAATCTAAACGTCTTACCTGCATGTGACTGTAGGAAGATTTGAAAAAGTCACTTTTTGGTGATCTGTTTCCCCTTCCTCTGTGTCAATTCCAAGCTGTCCTGGCCCATCTCTTCATACAGTTGAAGTCGGACGTTTACATACACCTTAGCCAAATACATTTAAACTCAGTTTTTCACAATTCCTGACATTTAATCCTAGCAAAATTTCCTGTCTTATGTCAGTTAGGATCACCACTTTATTTTAAGAATGTGAAATGTCAGAATAATAGTAGAGAGAATTATTTATTTATTTCATCACATTCCCAGTGGGTCAGAAGTTTACATACACTCAATTAGTATTTGGTAGCATTGCCTTTAAATTGTTTAACTTGGGTCAAACATTTCGGGTTGCCTTCCACAAGCTTCAGACAATAAGTTGGGTGAATTTTGGCCCATTCCTCCTGACAGAGCTGGTGTAACTGAGTCAGGTTTGTAATGGCCTCCTTGCTCGCACACGCTTTTTCAGTTCTGCCCACACATTTTCTATAGGATTGAGGTCAGGGCTTTGTGATGGCCACTTCAATTTTACATTTACATTTAAGTCATTTAGCAGACACTCTTATTCAATACCTTGACTTTGTTGTCCTTAAGCCATTTTGCCACAACTTTGGAAGTATGCTTGGGGTCATTGTCCATTTGGAAGACCCATTTTTAGACCAAGCTTTAACTTCCTGACTGATGTCTTGAGATGTTGCTTCAATATATCCACATCATTTTCATTCCTCATAATGCCATCTATTTTGTGAAGTGGACCAGTCCCTCCTGCAGCAAAGCACTCCCACAACATGATGCTGCCACCCCGTGCTTCACAGTTGGGATGGTGTTCTTCAGCTTGCAAGCCTCCCCCTTTTTCCTCCGAACATAACGATGGTCATTGTGGCCAAACAGTTTTATTTTTGTTTCATCTGACCAGAGGACATTTCTCCAAAAACTGACTTGCCAAAACTATAGTTTGTTCACAAGAAATTTGTGGAGTAGTAAACAAGTTTTAATGACTCCAACCTAAGTGTATGTAAACTTCCGACTTCAACTGTATATGATTTCACAATTAATATTGTCACCCAGCAGACAATTGTCAATTTAATCTAGTCTGTAGACTAACTCTATAATTATACGTGTGAAATTTGTTTCAATAGAGTTTAGCGTGCAGTTGCGATTTGATGGGCCATCATCAGCTGTACAGTGAATGAGGGGCAGAGGGTGGAATGACATGTCCTTTTCAAACTGCTTATAATTCAAATTCTGTTTATGATATTGAAATTCTAACAACATGTCCCACTGGGCACAGATGAAATGACATGGAAACAATGTTTGTGCCCAGCAAGATGTGTGTTAAATAGACTTATTTAGGGAAAGTAAAGGACAGAGGGGGGGGGGGGGAGGCATGACTTTAATAATTGGCAGAGATAATGCAATTCTAATACAGTCACAATGTCTGCATTGGCACTTCTATTATTAACACAAGGTAATATCTAGTCCCACAGGCCTACAATAATCACATTTCTTTGATTATAAAGCAGCTGATTATAACAATATCTAGGCTCCCACCGGAGTAAATGAACTACCTGCTCCCTTTGAATCTCGACCCGATGTAGGCCTACAGTATGCAACCCAACGATTGGTTATGGTCATGTGAATACATCGATACAGCCAATTATAAACTTCTTTAAAACGTCTCACCCGGGGGTAGGTGCTATCAGCATGTGACGGGTAAACAAAACATTGTCCGTGATATGAGAAAAGAAAAGTGATCAATACTCTGTACTCTTCTAGAAGGGACAGCAAACGTGGTGAACATAAGAGGCGCATAGTGCAATTACACTCATTCATTTATTTTTTATTTTTTATTATTTAACCTTTATTTAACTAGGCAAGTCGGTTAAGAACAAATTCTTGTTTACAATGACGGCCTACCCCGGCCGAACCCGGCCAACACTGGGCCAATTGTGCGCCGCCCTATGGGACTCCCAATCACAACCGGATGTGATACATCCTGGATTCGAAACAGGGACTGTAGTGACTCCTCTTGCGCTGAGATGCAGTGACTTAGACCGCTGCGCCACTCGGGAGCCCTGAATGACATCTGAACTTCTACCAAAGCATGTGCAGGCCATTTTTGAAAGATTTCATAATGTGTAAAAACAAAGCTGTCCATACAATATGAGGGTAGCCTACACATGGTTTAGTTAAAGAGTCTGAGAAGAGGCCTACTAACAAGGCTGTAGAGAGGGAACAGCTCTTTTCCGGATAAGGGCAGACTACCTATTGTATTTTCCCCTTCCTCCTTTCCATACAGCTCTAAATACAGCCCAGATGTTAGGAATGTTCACCAATCTGTGTTCAAGAGGTAGCCTGAGCTTCAGTCCTCTCAGGATCTATCTTTTCTGATCAGTAGGCTAACATGCCAAAGACAATTTTCTTGGGAGCGCTGAATGCTTCGAAAGCACTGTGACCTCCTTGTCTTTTCTCTAGGAGCTTTAACGGTCGCTGGGTAACAGGCTATTGATAGGTTTATAAAGTGGGGAGCTAAATGAAGGGGGGCTGTGCTCTTTTAAATGTCCCTCAGTATATTGTAGCTAGTTTCCAAGGCACTTGATTATTTGAGGTCGTTATGGCCATTGACACGTCTTTAACAGAAAGAATGAAGATGGAAAAGCGACCGTTACTATTTAGATTAGTTTATATCATGCCCGTAAGCTCTTACAACACACCATGTACACGCCGTTAAGCCTCCTCTTTGCATTAGAGTTATGAAGCAGAGAATGCTTTCTATTTTGCTTAATCAAAATAGAAATCGTCCAATTAATGAACACTGGTCTATTGGTAGAGTTAAAGAAGATATCAACTGAGCAAGCTGACATCTTATACAGACCCCTACTACTACTGTAACTATGATCAAACAAACTCAGCTCCTGCTCTTCCCCACAAACACCTGCAGTAGGACGTTTCTATTGGAGGTTTTTGTGGAGAAGACCGCGAAGAGCAACAGTTCAGCTGATAAAGACCTCTAACCTGGGACTCTGACGTGCATTGAAAATGATCTGAGTGCTCCAGACACCACTACAAGAGTACACGGAGCAGGGAATGTGCAGCCAAGTTAAAGAAAATCAAGAGTAATAAGTACTTTAAAAAAAAATTTTTTTTACAGAGCTGTTTGTTCCAGTCCAGCCAACGTAAAACAGGATATATCCCAAATCCCTTTCCTCCCTCTGCTGTCTGCGTCATACGCTTAAAGGATATGACTATTTTTCCAGGTCTGCACCTTAAAAGCACACGGACAACTTTGGTTTTACCAAAGTCCAATCAGAAGAAATACATGGTGAGCTAAAAAAGTATTGGGACAGTGACCCATTTTATTTGTATTTTTTTTTTTATACAGTAGATTTGGCTTTCTATTCCAGTACTTTGGATTTGAAATGATACAATGACCAGGAGGTTAAAGTGTAGAATGTCAGATTTAATTTGAGGTGAACTGTTTACAAATTACCACACTTTTTGTACATAGACCCCCTCATTTTAGGGGACCAAAAGTATTGGAACAAATTCAGTTATGTGTATTAAAGTACTAAAAAGTTAAGAATTTGGTCCCATATTCAAAGCAAACAATGACTACATCAAGCTTGTGACTTGATGCATTTGCTGTTTGTTTTGGTTGTGTTTCAGATAATTCTGTGGCCAAAAGAAGTTAAAGGTAAATAATGTAGTGTCATTTTGTAGCGACTTCTATTGTAAATAAGAATATCATGTTTCTAAACACTTCTACATTAATGTGGATGCTGCCATGAATATGGATAATCCTGAACGAAATCGTGAATAATGATGAGTGATAAAGTTAGATGCACAAATATCATACCCCCACCAAAAATGCTAACCTCCCGTTATGTATTGAGAGGTTAGCATGTCTTGTGGGTATGATATTTGTGCTGAAGTACAGAGCCACAACAACAACAAAATAGGTCACTGTCCCAATACTTTGAGCTTGTATATAGCACAGAATGCACACCCAATCAAAAATAACTGCTATTTCGGTTACAGAAGTTGTCAGCCTCACCTGGGCACTATGCATCTCCACACAGACCCTGTCCACCCCTTTCCACACAGGCTGGTCACGGAAGAGCTCAGGGACTATAACTCCACGAACACAATTGTATAGAATACATTCGCTTTTTACACGTGGATAACTTTTGAGAAATCTACTACCATCAAAACACCGTGATGATCACCGACAACAAAATGACAGAAATAAGAAATAACACCACAGCTGTACTTCGTTGTTTTCTTTTAAACCATGTTTTATTATTCCTAATATGAAGATACAAGTCAACAAACATTATTTTCAATCTGTAATGAAAATGCTCCACTGCACACTGACATCTTGTGGAAGGGTCTGGTATTACAGACACATACCTGAAAAATGGACAGCAGTTCTAGTTAAAGTAATAAGTAACAGGAGTAACAGTAGTAGTAATAACAGTAGCAATAATAATAAATCATAGCAGTGGTATTAACTCGGAATTAGTTAAGTCACAGAAGAAGGAACTTAGATTCTTCAAAGAAATTCGAAATGAGAGTGGGTGAACAGGCTTATCAAACGCTGCAGAACAGATCAGACCACTGGATGAGAAAGTACAAGAACCCCGCGAGACAGCACATCTGCTGTCTAACTCTAGAAAAAGGAAGCTCAAATTTGCCATCAGTCCTCTGGTTAATTTATACTGCATTTCGTTTCCTCTTCAAATAAGAGACCACGATAACTTTTTAGTTGTTCCACTTTAACTTTTAAAACCCCCCAAAACCCTCTCTCAACACCCTCAATAATACAATCCTTTTCTGGTCAAAGCTCACCAGTAACACACGGAGACTGAACAACAACCCAAGTCTGGAACCAACTCACAACCAGCTCCACATATTTCTGCTTGGCTGGAAGGCCAGAGTCATTCTACCTTTGTATATCAGAGTGTGTGTGTGTGTGTGTGTGAGAGCGAGACAGACAGAGAGAGGAGAGAAAGGTAGTGTGTATGTTTGTAAAGTATGTGAAATAGTGGCTCCAAGTAACATGTCCTTTTGCATCACATGACCAATTTGGCCAACTCACCTTCTGAGCCATAAACATTCATAAGAAGTTATACTAGAACATACAGCGCTAGACTCATCTTCAGAGACCTCAAATGGGCCTGGGGAACCTGCTCGTGTCTTCAACTGGGTCACTGTGGGAGCAGTGCGCCCAGTAGAGGGCTACACAAGCTACTTGTTGAAGTGCTGTGGCCGATCCAGCACTGGCTGCCCTGGTAGTAGTTTGTCACAGTGAATATTGACAGAGCAAGGCTCACTCCGTTCTACTCGGAGCATCGCTGACCTTTTTCATTTGTTGCCTCATTGAACAGGTCAGAGGGCTTTGAACTGTGATTAAGGAGCCAGAGGTTCAGCTCAGTGCATTCGGCTGAGACCAATAGCTCAGGCTCACAGCTGGGATACAAATCAAGGCAGACAAAGCAGTCAACTGCATATTCTACAGCCTCAGGTATTATGGGTCAACTCTTACTTATTTACCCCAAATCACACCAACTGTATTGGACTGAAAGGCCAATAGTTCAATAGTCTTGCCTGTTGGAAAGCTGCACATTTCTGACACTTAGCCAGCCACCTGTTCTTTCCATCTCTGGTTTAGGGTGAGCCATCGGTCATACAATAACCTAACAGGGCTTTGATACGCCACACCCTCACCCCAGATAAGCCTATCATTGAGTAACAGACCATTGCCCGCAAGAATTGAGGCTCCAGGATTCTGCCATGTTTAGAGCCGTCTTATACAGGAAAAACTTCCACTCGTCTCAGACAAGGAAATAAAATCACTCACTGTGCCAGGACTCCCTATCTACGTATCAAAGTCATCTTTACTGTCATTTAATATCATTTAACCATTTTCTTTTTGCCCATTTGTGAATTCTTTCCAAACTGCTAATGATACACCTGTGCATTCCTGTGTAATACTCCACCCTCCACAGCATGGGCTTCATGGTATCATGCCATACAACGCTTACGGGGAAATCTCATGTACCTAGAAAATCTAACTAGGTGAGAATTGGAGACAACAATGAGACACATACAGGTACAATCCTACATGAGGTCATGCCACACACGGAGGAGCTCAAAGCTCTCCGGCAAAACACCTTAAGTCTATTCTCTCTATCGTTTACCATCAAGTGAGGAAAGCGATCCATGGTTACGCCTCTTCCAATCCAACCGAGCTTTGCCTGCATTTCACTTCCTTCAATCGCTGTTGCGGCTGGGCCTGTCTCCATGTGCCCTACGGTACCTGGGTACAGAATCCATAGACGTACGCCGCGTCAACGCCAAGGGGCACATTCGGAGATTTGTTACGTGAGTGAAAAAGCTCCCTTTGTGATTAGGCGCTATTCAAGGAACGACTGGGCTAATAAAGGGTTCTTAAGTCTGTGGGCTGCAGTAAGGCTCAGTACTCGTCCTCTCCCTCGTCCAGCACATCACCTTCTGATCCTCTACTCTCATCATCCCCCCTCAGCGCCCCGACCCTAACCCACCTGTAATGACCCCCCATGCCACATGGATGTGCTTCTGCTTACAATCCTCTCTAGTGTTTGGCACTGGCAGTGTTAACGTGCCCCTCTGCCATCACATACCAAAACAACAGACAGGAGGTGGTGAGGGAAGAGTGAAACGGAAGTCTTGAAACCATCTAGGAGGAACGTTTAATTCATTCATTAGCATATTGTCATCTACATTTTAAGAATACTTCTAGAAAGCCATCCCAACAACTTATTTAAGTGAGTGTTTATCTGTGTGTGTGTGTGTTTACCTGTGTGTGAAGTCAGAAAAGCAGCATCCAACTGGACACGTCTGATTTAGAACAGAAACGTGCAAAACCCACAGCACCACAACTCTCACTAGAAAACTAAACCTCTCTGCTTCAAAAAGAAACAAGGAAACTCACAATCAAAGGAGAAATAATCCCGCAGAAGAACAAAATCAAACAGGTACAATTCCAAGTTAAAATAAAACCACCACACAAATATATCTATCATTCTGCACTGGTGAAAATCACTTAACTGCACACTGCTAAAATTTACTGAGCTTTCTTAAAAAGAAAAAACCCACCTCAAACTGAAAACGATACAAACAGAAACGAGACCAACGTGGTCCCGTGAATTAAACCAAATTGTTGTTTCGCAACATGACTCAATACATCCACTGACATACTCTTTAAATAACTTCCTTTTTATCCCCCTCAAGCTTGCAACAGCAAAAAGATAAATAATAATTATAATAACAATAATTATTGGTAACGTTAATAACGCCAACGTCCCAAAAATGATGTGGTCCTTCCCAAGGAGGGGGGGAGAGAGAGACTGGGAGAGGGGACGTGAGGGGACAGCACCCTCTACCGTGGTCCATGGGCTCTCTTTTATTGGTAAAACAGCATTAGAGCATATTACCCATCTAAAAACTGGTTGAGGAAGAACTAATTTTAAAACAGAATCCAATGTGGGTGAATGGAAGAGAATTGACTCTTAGGGGCCTCATAGCCTCTTGGCTCTGCCAATGCTAACCACCCCTGCCTCTCATCTCCCCACAAACACCTTGGTTCCCCCCAGCGATGAGGTCAAAGAGTTCTTATTAGTGTGACTGATCAACAAACCCAGCTTCTTGTCTGAAAATGCCATTGACGCTATAGACAATGGCTTACATTGGTAGGATGAATCTAATGTGAGAAAGGGAAAGAGCGATAGAGGGAAAGAGAAGACAAATGGAAAAAGAGAGGGAGAAAGAGCAAGCTCTGTGTGTGCCACATAGTTGTTGACAAACTCCTCAGGACCAAGGCTGAGAGCGATGCGTTTATGCCACAAGACTGTTTTCCTTTCTGCCCGTTTCAGTTTGGTGGAATTTCGACAAATATCATTTTCCTTGATGTTGTTATTCTCCAGACGTTTTATTTCTTCTTGCCAAAGAAGCTGAACCTCTTTTCGCGGTCCTTCTCCTTGCCCTCCTTGTTGCGCATGGTGACCCCTGCAGCCTCCGCTGAGCTAGGGGAGATGGGGGGCATAGTCATGGCTCGGCTCAGGACCCTGGGGCCTCCGGGGGAGCGGTCTCCTGACCCCCCTGCTGGGATGGAGCTATGAATGGAGTGGATCCACGAGGCCATCTCCGGCTGGGACAGACAAACGCAGGGTTAGTCCTCAGGAGGAGGAAAACACCAGAGGAGCATCAGAATCTTGTTTGGGTTGAAATGTGACACTCACCTCATCTTTAGCTTGGAACAGGAACTCCTTACCATCCCCTAGCCTGCACAAGAGAAAAGCCGGGTCAGTATAGATGCACATCACAATTTTATTTACAAGACTATTCTCTATTCAAACCGTCGTGTTTCCTCTCTCTCACCGTAGCTTGAAGACGTGTTTCCTCTTCTTGTAGCCGTGCGCCACCTCACACACAGCCTCTCCCAGGCTGATGGGGACTTCTCCGTGGTAGGGGATCCCGTTGGAGGCGCTCTTCTGGTCCTTGTAGAAGCCAAGGCTGCCCTTACGCAGAACGCAGTACACATTCTGCCAGGACCTATGGGAAGAGAGAGAGAAGCTGTTGGCGGAAGGCATGCAGGCATGCGCCTGAAAAGGTTAGGGACATCAAAGAGTTCATGGCGACACACAAAAGGCTATTTTCTTCATCAAAAGAATAGACACTCCAAAAATCCTACATCTAACTTATGTTGTTGGTGTTGTTTTTGATCGTATTAATCCCAAACTTCAACAGACGGAGTCTATATAACCTAGAGCTCTCCATTTACCCTTCAGGGTACACGCTCACTCCAAGACGCCCCTCCATGCCCCCTTGCCCAACTCCCGTCGCGGTATCTCACCTGCTAGCTGCCCTCTTGGCGTGGGTCTCCATCTCCTGCTTGCGGTAGAGCAGGCCTTCCATGGCGTCTGTGCCAGCGTCATCTCCCTTGCTGGGTAGCGTGGCAGACGGGTCCAGGCGTGAAGACGCCAGCCCGCTGTCTCTCCCCGGACCATTCACAGAGTCGGACTCAGAACCCTGTCATCCAAGACACAGGGCAGTCAGGACACATGGCCACAACGATTCCTAGAAGCCATGCATGTATTGCGCCAACTTGACAAAACGCCAACTTGACAAAACGAGACCACAGCTAAATGTCCATATCCACATGCACTAGACGGTAGCTTTGAAAAGGATGGACAAAAAACACATACAGGACTTCACAGACACACGTTAACAGACGACAGACACATGGAGAACAGCTTCAACCCCACAGGAGGAGGGTCATCGTCTGAATGTCACTCACAGCCTTACTGGAACATGGCAAACGCAGCAGAAAGCCTTCTCATACTGTTGCTAAGATACACGCTTGCTTTTTATAGAGGGGGTGTGGCATTGTTATCTTTGTTTCCTGGCAAAACATCAAATTCAATTTGAAAGGAAATCAACATTTCCTCTCGTAATTTTTAAAAACTTTTCCTACTAACACCCCATTCAAAACAACCCCACCAAGCTAGGCACAGCCCACCCAGGGACCTGCCAGCTAGGGACAACCCTCATCACCTCATACTAACAATAGCTTGGAACTGAAACTACCCTTACAAACACTCATGTGCTGGTCATTTTGAAGATGGGTACAAATGGAACAGCACCCAAGAAAGGTTTGAGAGCCTCTGACACCAAATGATATCATGAATCTGTGTGAGGCATGACTGCCTCAACAGCTGCGGGGACTGTATATCTTCAAAATCAAATAAAGCAATGGCAGTGACAGGACGATGGCGCCCTCTAGTAGGTCATGCTGAGGTACTGCAGGAGCTGAGCGCAGGCGGTGATGGGGGGGATGGGATGAGGAAGCTAGGCTAGGGCTAGGATAGGTACTCACGCGCAGCGGATGCTTTGGCTTAGACACAGGTTTAGAGACAGGTTCACACTTCTCTTTCTTTTCCACTGACACTGATGATACTGATAACGACTGCAGGTAAAGACGCAACAAGTCATTGTTAAGAAGTCCTTGTGCTAGGAGATAGCATGCTACCCTGTGCTAACGCGTTTGAAACAGACCCTGACGCACGCACGACAAAGGGACACAATCACATCATAAACGGGGAAACGGACTCACGTTGAACATATACAGGCTTGGTTTCAGTCATGTCAAAGACGTAACATTCTCTCACACTTAGAACATTTAAAATCTTTCATTCAAATCTCCTCAAACATATGAACAGGACAACACGAAGAGGAACAAGACATAAAACATGGAAAAATTATTTCAGTCAGTAGTTTAATTTGAGTGTATTAAACAGGAAGTAAGAACCTTTGATTAGATACAGTATGTCTCAATGTCCTCTCTCACCTGGGAGGTGTCCTGGTAGCTGTGGACTCCATTCACTGATACTGACTGGTTCAGTGTGGTCTGGTCTAGGCTGGTCCTGGGTTACACAGAAGGGGAAATGAGCTTTAGAACGAGGGGGGGATGTGGGGGGGGGGGCTTCAAATTTCTCTGGTTACTAGGAGTCCCTCCAGTCTTACCTGGCATCATGTGTTTCGGCCTCAGACGGGGCCACCTCTTCTGTCGGGGGTGGTGTGGGGGTTCGCCTCGCCCTCTCCTCCTCCTCCCTCCTCTGGATCTCCTGCTCCTCCAGCTGAAATGGAAGCCCAGGTTAGTGGCTGTTCAGGAGACGTTACCCTACCTTCCTAACAACGCCAAGTACATGCATTCTCCCAACTCCTGCCAACCCACCATCTTCCCATTTGCAACCCCCCCATCCTCCTCACCGTGGTGAGTTTCTCCAGCAGGGTGAAGCGCTCCTCCCAGCCGGCGGCCAGCTTCTCGAAGGCCTCGTGGCGTTTGATCAGGCTCTCCACCTCGTCCACGTTAGAGCCCAGCTCGGCCCCCCGCACCAGGGGCTCCTGGCCTGCCAGCCATGTCTCTGCCACGCACGCATCCCGGCCAAACTGCAGCACCTCCAGAACTGAGACAGAAACCAGAAAATAAATGAGTAACCATGAAAAGATCACGAGCAAACACCCTAACTAACACACGTGTTAAAACAGACAAACGCAAAATAAATAAATACATTTAAAAAACACCCTGAAGTCCACATACCTATCAGGAGGTGGTCCATCTTGTCCTGCCACTTGTTGCTGATCTCATCTCTCTTGCCCTGGAGCTGGTCCAGTTTCTCCAGGATCTATGGGATAGCCAACAGGCATGTCAGTAACATTACATGAACAAGCTGCAATACACACTCTGGGACAACGCCGACACGACGGTGGTAGGCCTGGTCAGTGTGGGGCCGGAACAACCGCTCCCTCAACGTCAGTAAGACTAACAACTTCAAATGGTCCTCGCGCAGTTGTGAAGAAACCTCAGGAGTTTGAACAGGTTTGGCATGGGCCCTCAAATCCTCAAAAAGTTCTACAGCTGTACCATTGAGAGCATCTTGACTGGCTGCATCACTGCTTGGTATGGGAATATCACCGCCCTCGATTACATGGTGCTACAGAGGGTGGTGCGGACAGTCGAGTACATCAGTGGGGCTGAGCTCCCGGCCATCCAGGACCTCTATATCAGGCGGTGTGAAAGGAAGGCCCGGAAAAAGACTCCAACCACCCAAGCCACAGACTGTTCTCTCGGCTTCCGCCTGGCAAGCGGTACCCTTTTTGCCCCAACTCTTTACTCGTCACATACGCTGCTGCTACGGTTTATTATCTATCCTGTTGCCTAGTCGTCCCTTTACCCCTCCCTATATGTACATATCTACCCCAATTACCTCGTACCCCTGCACATCGACTCGGTACTGGTACCAAGAGTATATAGCCATGTTATCATTACTTATTGTGTATTTATTCCTCGTGTTATTATTTTTCTATATTTTTCTTTCTGCATCATTGGGAAGGGTTCGTCAGTAAGCATTTCACCGTTAGCCTACACCTGTCGTTCACGTAGCATTTTTTTTAATTTGATTTGCATAAACACACCTTTTACATTTGCTTTTGTCCTAATCCCTAAATCCAAATGTGGGTGTCCAGTATGTGACGTAACGGTGACATGGCCCATACCTCATCAGCTGCATAGTGGTTGTTGTTGATGAGAGAGTGTCCCATCTCATTGCAGGTGGTGAAGCTGTCTGCCCGGGTCTCGATCTCAGACTTGATGTCCTGATGGTTGGCTATGACCAACCCTGCAGAGGACACGTCCCTGACAGAGAGAGAGAGGATGGGGACGACGACGACGACAGAAATTCAGCGTAAAACCTTAATAAAAACATTGAGAACAACGATGACAGAACAGAGGCAAGGTCAGGTCTCACCTGGGGCTGTCGTGGGCGTCGATCTGCAGGTTGACCCCGTCCATCCACAGCATGAGGTCACGCACCATGTTGACGAAACGGAACTTCTCCACGGTGTCCAGCAGGACGTGTCGGCGAGCCTGGCCGGCCCCCAGCAGACCCTCCCAGGCCTCAGTGACAGAGCGCTCACTCCGGTGGATCTCCTCGGCCTTCTCCCCGGCGTAGGCCTTCTGCAGCCGCGCCGCGTCGTCCTGCACCTGGTTCACCTGGGGTTGGAGGAGGCAGCCGGCTCAGAAGGGATCCTGAAAACCATGAACCTGCCACCTCATGTGCTCTGACACATTTCTGATAGCCCCCAGTACGAGTCTGAAAAGCAGCCCTCACAATGCACTAAATCTAATATTCCACTGTGGGATGGTGTGCAAAAGTGTGTGTAATGACATTATTTCTCCCACTGGTGTTCCTGTAAGTATCCCTGTACACTGGTGGTATGGTGCCGAGTTCATCCAATTGAATTCAATATCTTTATTGTCCCGAAGGGAAATTCATTGTGCAGCCAGGAGTTTAAAAGAGCAGCGGCCTACCTGTCCGCTGAGGGCCTGGATGTCATGCTCGTAGGCGGTGTGCTGTCGGTGGAGGTGCTGGACGGTGTTGAGGTCACGCCCCAGGTCAGAGGGCAGCGCCTCCTTCTTCTCCCGGACCCTCCCCAGCGCCTCGCGGGCGTCCTGGTGGAAGCGGTGCAGCTCGTAGGAGGCGGACAGCATCTGGGTGCGCGTGTCGATCAGCTCCAGCAGGTCGGCCCACGCCTCGTTCAGACCGTCCTTCCACTCCGCCACGCTGGCGTTCTCAGGGTGACCCGACTCGATGAGGTCATCGGCCAGCCCGTTAACGCCGTCCACGCGCTCCTGGCCGATGGTGCTGGTGTCCCGAGCAAACTCGCGGAACTTGTCCCGCAGCATCTGAGAGGAGAAGAGGTTTAAATATGGATAATAATCCCAGGTTATCGTCATACTTCTTAAAAAGGTAGCTGACAGAAGAAAGAAAAAGTTGTCGGTGAGCAATTAGTGCCTGTGTGTTGTGTTACTAAGTGTGTGTGTGTGTTGTGTTACTAAGTGTGTGTGTGTGTGTGTTGTGTTAGTACATAATTGAACGTATGAGGAAGTGAAAGGAAAGCCACTCACGGTGACATGTTCGTAGTCCTGTCCCAGCTCATGGGATCCAGCCACCACCTCCCTCTCTGCGATCCACTGCTCCAGGTCGTCCACCTCTCTCTTCAGCTGGGTCAGCCTCAGCCTCTCCTGCAGACGCCCACGCCGCTCCTCAGCCAGGTCCTTCAGCCCTGCGTACAGCTTGTCCACCTGGGCTTGCCGTAGGTTGATACGCTCGCTAACAGCAGGGAATATATATGTGAGTGAGTCAGGCCAGTTGTAATGACTGAGACATTGTGGCTGTAGTTAAATCCTATTGTGAAGTGGCATTAGTTTAATGTACTTAGCTTTTAACTGCCCTCCCCCCACCCCCTCGTTAACCCCTGTGCCCTTCACCTCTCTGGGTGTTCGCTGGTCATCATGGTGCGGCTGCTGTTGGCCAGCTGGTGGATGGGCTGGGCGTAGTCCTCCAGGGTCTGCTCTAACGTCTGGTGCTTCTTCACCATCACCAGAGCACTCTGCTCATCCTGGGTCACACACACACACATTACAGAGATGGAGTTAGCACCATTAAGCCAGGGACACAGCACTAGAGAGCGCACAATAGACGCCATTATGACAGACAGAGCTCAACTTCCGCCTGTCTCTCCTCTCACCTTGGCCTTCTCCTCTGACATCATGTGTAGCTCCTGCTCTCCCATCCAGGCCTCGGCCTCGGCAGCGTCGGTGTAGAACTGCTGGGCGCGGTTGGCCTCCACCAGCCGGGCGTGGCGCTCGTCCGTCTCAGCGATGAGCTGGGCCCAGGAGTCTCGGAGCTCCGCCAGACGGCCCTCCAGAGCAGACTGCCTCTCCCCGTCCATCTCCTCCTGCCCTGGGGACATCCCCCTGCGGTGGGTCTGGATGTCATCAATACGGGGCTGGTGGCCCTGGATCTCCTTCTGCAAAGTCTGGAAAACAAAACAAAAAAGGTGTTGCAGTGTTGCATTATTTTTCCCTCCTACTGTCCAGAC
Source organism: Salvelinus alpinus (assembly GCF_045679555.1). Lineage (NCBI taxonomy): Eukaryota > Metazoa > Chordata > Actinopteri > Salmoniformes > Salmonidae > Salvelinus > Salvelinus alpinus. The sequence goes on along the minus strand of NC_092098.1, from coordinate 11,752,195 downwards.
TCTTCCCTAAAATTCCTCTCTCGTCTGTGTACCTGGTTCTTCTTGATGAGCAGCTGCACACTGGACAGGTCCTTCCCATGGTCGGTGGATGTGGCCAGGGGCATCCTCTCCTTCACCCATAGCTAATTGACCGACAGACATGAGGAAGTGCATTAAAAGACGACGATGATGATTCTGTACAACATCTCTGTATTTAGAGTCAGGTGGGTCCCACTCACAATCTCATCCTCCAGGTCTCTGTTGAACTGGTGGCCCTCCTTGGAAGCCAGCAGTAGCTGCCGCCTCTGGTTGAGGGGGTCCTGGAGCTGGGAGAAGCTGTCAGTGACACGTCTCTGCTGGCAGTCCACCTCCACCACGGCCCCACCAGCATCTTCCTGGGACAACGCCAGCGCCTGGGACTGCAGCGACTGCACCTCCTTCTCACGCACCTCCATCTGGTGCTCCAGCATCTACACACACACACAGGGATGTTTGTTATTACGCTTTCATTTCGATACGGACACTTCTCCACGCAAATGGTCACAGGAGTAAGGAGTATGACAACTGAGAACTGTCTTCGGCGGTGTAATGTCACCCACCTGGTGCTTCTTGAGCAGGATGTTGACGGAGGTCAGGTCCTTGCCGAAGTCGTCGCTCTGAAGCTGCCCTGACAGGTTCTTCAGCCACACGTCCAGAGCAGAGCAGCTCTGGGTGAAGAGCTCCGCCCTGTTGGCATCGAAGAGGCACTGAGCCTTGGTGCGTGTAGTGTTCTCTAGCTCTTCCCATTGGCTCTGCAGGCCCTCCAGAGTTTGCTGGACTACAGGCTGTAGCTCTGGCTTCTCTGTCACCAGGGCCTGGCCCTCCTAACAGGGGCATGGGGAAAGGGGTCAGAAAAAGCATAAATACTGGCACCCACATCTTTCGGACTGCTTTTTCCACTTATTATTTTCGTCGTATAATAGTTTTATGATCCTACCTTATCGATCTTATCCAGCCAGTCTTTGTTGGAGGCCAGCTCAGCCATGAAGGCCTGGTGTTTCTGCCACTTGCTGTGGAGGTTCCTGGCCTCGTCGTACGACATGTCCTGAGCAGTCAGCATCTTCTCATTGATCCACAGAGTCAGCTGCAGAGAGAGAGAGGAGAATGATATTACTCAATGCATGTGCCTCAGGATAACTGCTTTGACTGCGGTTTTATATATTTTTACTACAAGACAAACAGTGTCAATAAAATGACACCATCATTATTGTAACAGTTGGCGATTCGTACCTCTTGTCCGTCCTGCAGGAAATGCTGAAGTTCGCGGTTGTCCTTCAGTTTAGACAGGAGTTCATTTGCAGCTTCCCTATTCTTCTGATGTCTCTCCTGGATGGAGTCGGCCTTCTCCTGGATCTTGTCAGAGTTGGCGTTAAGGTCGTTGACCAGGCGGCGTCCGGCCTCTACCACGCCCGTGATTTTCTCCTCGCTGGCCTCCATGGTGGTCAGGAAGTCCTCGTGCTTCTTGATGGCCTCCTCTGCCCCCTGCAGGCTGGAGGGCATCTCAGTGTGGGACAGCACATACTCCTACAGAAGGAGAGAGAACTATTAGTAACATCATCGAGATAGACAATAGATGTGTTTGATTCTTCTCCACTGGTGTCCTGGTCCTCACCTGGCTGTTGAGGAAACCCTCAGCCTGCTTGACGTCCCTCAGGAAGCTCTGGAAGTCGAAGGCTTGGGCCAGAAGGCTGTGGCGGTTCTCCCACATCCGGCGCAGATCTTGCCAGCCGGTGTCCAGCGCCTGCAGCCTCTGGGCCAGGAACATGTACTGGGCGTCCGTCTGGCCCTGGGTCACCTCGTCACCCACCGCCCGCATCTTCTCATAGTCCTCCTTGTAGTTGTCCACCTCGTTCTTGATGCTCTCGTGCTGGGAGAGCAGGCCCTCAGCCTCTGGCAGCGAGGTGGGGATGTCCTCGGACGCCACGGCGGTCTGCGTGCGGGACAGCCAGGACTGGAAGTCATCCAGGTCCCGGAGGAAGCCCTGCAGCTTGCTGGCCTCGCCCAGAGACTCCTCACGCCGCTTCATGGTGGCGTTGAGCTCCTGCCACACCTCCTGGATCTCCCCCAGGTGGGCATGGATCTCCTCTGCCTGGTCCGGGTGCTCCTCAGCCAGCTTCTCTGCCTCCTTCTTCAGGTCGTCCAACTTACCCTGAAAAGATATAGAAAATAAACAAATGGTGTCACCAACATCATATGGCATAAAATGATACAAAAGTATTGACGTGAACCAGTTAATGACTCAACTGATCGCTATAAAACATTATCTGATGCTGTGGTTTAACTTTGTCCACCTCCATAACCTTTGACCCGTCTCCCCGCCGTACCTGAATGGCCTCCAGGTCTCTCTCCATGCCGGTGAGTTTGCGCTGCAGGGCCATGACACCAGCCAGGTCGTTGCCCAGGCTCTCGGTGGACTCGATCACCTTGGTCTTCTCTCTCATCCAGCTCTGGATCTCGTTACACTCCAGGTGGTAGTTCTGGATGTTGAGGGCCGACTCCAGGGCATGTTTCCTCTGGTCCGCCAGACGCTGGAACTCCTTCCACCTGGGGACCAGAGCAAGGGGAAGTCTCAATGACCTGTTTCCAGTGCTCACTTCATACAATGTATTGGCTATGCATCAGAGGGTATTATGTGTTTTTCATGTGAGTATCAGACATAGGTTCAAATACTATTTCAAATATCTTGAAGTATTCAGATATATTTTATTTGAAAAGAAATACACCGAGTCAAAAACACTCCCAGGTATTTGAAAATACTCTCAAATACAATTTGGTAGCCTATTTGGTTCTTACAAATAACCATTCAAATAAAAGTACTTGTTTTGGGCTGTGTATTTGGATGTCTGAGAGGCATCATGTTGAGTACTACTAACCTGTTGTTGAGCTGGTCTTGCGTCTGGTGGATCTGCTCTTTGCTGCGGTTGTCTGATCCCAGCAGCTGTTGGGCCACCTGGTTGACATCAGAGATACGAGTCCCCAGGTTGTTCATCTCAGGCTCCAGGGTCTCGAACCTGCAGACACACACAGGGACGTACATTCAACACTCTGTCCCATGTTCCCACTCATATTTCCATTGCTTAGTCTCTACAATGGAGATTAGAAGGGAAATATTATCATAGGAAGAGCTTCTATCCCCCAAACGTTGTTCTGCCATTCCACAAAAAAATGACCAGAATTTACATCTGTACTGTAAAAAAGGAGAGATTCAGTTTGATATCCACTCCACTTAACGAAGCACAATGATCAGAGTACACAGATCAATACCAAATGAAAAGGCTATTTAAATCACTGCCTAAAGACCACCTCTTCCTTCCTAACCCATCGTTGGAACACTCCTCCCTTCCCCAGCTCACCTCTGCTGCACCACCTCCAGGTCTTCCAGTTTGGTGGGGATCTGCATGCCGTCCAGCCACTGTTCCTTCTCCCCCACCCACAGCTGGCAGGCGCCCGCCTCGCTGTACATGCGGTAGAGGGCCAGCGCCCCCTCCAGGGCCTGACGCCGCGACGCAGACAGGGCCTCCAGCTCGTGGTAACGCTGCTCTATGGCAGGCAGACGTCCCTCTACCTACACACAGCCAGACGGCAACAACCACTCAGTCAGAGGACGCCCCTCCGAGCAGAGTCAATAACAAGTCAAGGAATACAAAATGGGAGCGATAAATAAAATATGTCTCACTTAAAATCGGAGACATGGAGAGTCTTTATGTAATATGTATGGACCAGTGTTTGTGTGTGTCAGAGAGAGAGAGAGAGAGAGAGCGCAATAGAGGGAGAAACAGCACGGTGCACTAGCCTAATGAGTGTTGGTTGATATGCTGTTCCAGGGGTAACTGACCTGAGGGGAGTTTGCATGGACCGGGGGCAGGCTGAGGGCCTGCTCGTGCAGGGAGTCGATGAGGGTGCGGTGGCTCTGGATCTCCTCCTCCACCTCCCTCTGCTTGCGGGCCAAGGTCTGGGTGGAGAACTCGTCGTGGCCCACCTCCTGGCTGGACACCTGGCGCAGCGTCTCCAGGATCCAGGCCTCCATGTCGTTGGCGTCCGTCTGGAACTGGTGCAGGGCCACCGCCTCCTTCAGCTGCTGCTCCCTCAGCTGGGACGTCTGGGGACGGAGGGGGAGAGAAGGAATCAGCATATAAAACAAGAGGAACCACTTCTGAAATCGATCAATTCATTCGCTCTTTCCAGAACGGTCTACCTCCTTTCCCCTGCCTGCTCACCTCCTCCAGGTGTGCCCACTGAGCGCGGACGTCCCCGATCCTCTCAGTGCACTCTGGGGCTCCAATGTGTCCCTCCTCCACCAGGGTCTGTCCGGCAGCGATGCTGTTGCCCAGAGGGCCGTAGCGGGCTGCCATCTCGTCCCTGAAGGCCTCGTGCTTGCTGAGGAGGTGCAGGGCGGAGGCGAGGTCGCGGCCACAGTCTCCTCCAGCCAGGATCTGCTCCTGCTCTCTGATCCAGGCCGCCTCCTCTCCCAGCTCCCACAGGAACTGCCAGAGGCGCCGTGACTCCTCGAGGCGCACCCTCCGCTCCCCAGCCAGCTGGCCCAGCTCCTCATAGGCCCGGCCCAGCAGAGACACCTTCTCTCCCACCAGCGCCGGCTCACACGGTTTGTAGACTGAGAGAGATAAGGAGAATTAGCTAAATGGTTATTGGTGAAGAGGCATCCAAATAAATGTATAAATTCCTTCCTCCTCATAAGTTACGTGATGCATGAAAGCTGCAGAGTGCATAGTCGTTGAACGCCATCGTTACCATAATCACACGTACACAGTAACTGACTGTCGAGTGTATATTAGTGAGGGGTCTGTAGTCTCACCCTGTTGGTCCGAGGTGAAGCGCTGAGCGGCTCCCTGGACCCCGCGGACCCCCTCTGCCTGGGCTGAGATGTCTGCCTCCACCAGGTTGTGAGTCTGCAGCAGGTCCTCCACATCATGCAGGTGCTTCCCACTGTCCTGGGACTGCAGACGACCCTGAGAGAGCACAGAGCAGGAAGAGGTTAGAAACACATTCACTCACCATGTCTGGATTGCAAGTAGTTATCTACTTCGCCAGAGTCAGACGAACTCGTCGATACCATTTTTGTCTCTGTGTCCAGTATGAAGGAAGTTAGAGGTAGTTTCGCGAGCCAATGCTAACTGGCGTTACCCATAGACTTCGTCATTGCGCTATCTACTAGCAGTCACTGCGCCTCAGAGAGATGGTAATGGGATTCAGAGAGCCTCACCTCATCAAACCCAAATGAGCGCTCTGTTTTCTAAAGATGAAGTCTCACTTATCAGTCGGCACAAAAGCTGGCCCCTCATTTACGTTTTTGACGCCTTGACTTAATCTATATCTCTTAGTGACTGCTGCAGCTATGTCTTTTACTAATGCTCCCTGCCATTAGCATCTCATTAGCGGCATTTAATAAAGGGCCTCATTGCCCAAATTCCCGAAGTATCCCCTTTACGGTAGGCAGGGGAAAGGGAATCAGCTGAGGCCAAGAGCTAAGAATATACTGTCAGACTCTCCTAGTCAGGACCACCTCAGTCAACCTCTGTAACCCATCACACCCAGGAGTAGCCGCCATTTTGAAAGGAGTCATTTGAGTTTGGACTGGCATGCAGGGTTGATAGTGTGAGATGTACAGCATGACCAAGTGTGCATTTTCTACACCGGGAGAATATCGGGTGTGTTGCTATGTTCCAATACCTTCATCTCTCCCATCCAGTCCATGATGGATCTCATCTCCTGCAGCAGTCTCTGCAGGTCTCGGTGTGCGTTGAGTCTCTCCCTGCGAGCGGCTAACAGCTCCTTCAGGTACTCCCACAGCCGCAGCACGTTGTCCCTCCTCGCCAGCACACGGCGCACGTCGTGGTAGTTCTCTGCCTCCAGCTCCCTGGCCACCGCCTCCACGGCCGCCACGCGCTCCCCATACGCCCCGATGTCCGTCTCGATGGCCTCGTGTTTACGAGTCGCGGCGTCCACCGCTCCCAGGTCCACGCCAAAGTTGTCCTGAGGGACAAGAGGACAGATTGAGGTTAGAAGAGGTCAACGTGTGCATTGGTCATGAAATTATCTGTGATCGAAATGGTCAGCGTGTTCAAATGCATACAACGGTAGCCTGTTTAATAACCTCATGACAGTAGCAATTATGACAGTGATAAAGCTACTGAATAAGCGTAGATAATCCCCCCCCCTGCCTCACTGAGATAATTAGAGTGGCTTGTCTGCAGGACAGCAGGACGCTAAGCCTGTCCACTCCATCAAAATAAAGTCATCACAACCATCACCTACGATTACTGTTATCTCTGGGCTGTGGACAACTGACAGACAGACAATATAACCGCCATCCTTTGTCACCTGCCTTCCCAGTTTGAACACATTGCCAATTCAAGGTCAAGGGTGTGTGTGTGTGTCACCTGAGAGACGAGCCGCTGGTTCTCGCTCAGCCAGGTCTCCCTCATGGCGGCCTTGCGGTCGAAACGAGCGGCGAGCATCTCCAGCTTCTCCTGGCGAATCAGCTCGTTCCTCAGCGCCAGCTCCCGCTCGTGCTCCGCCTTCTCCAGGCGCTCCCACGCCTGCAGAGCCAATCAGAACACAGCAAGTCGGAGGTGTCTCTTAAACCAGGGGTGTTATTCATGATCCTAGACGGCTGTAGGGTCAACTGGTGTTTATTAAACGTTCTACTCTAGTCATGCATTTAAACAGGGAGTAACTGCACCTTGATACAAGGCATCAGTGTCACCAGAGGGTGTATTCATTAGGAACCAAACAGAACCACAAACGGAAGCAAATGGAACAAACGGGGAGGGGCCTAACAATTTGATCTGTAGAAACTTCTTGCCATTGGACTAAAGGTGTGTGGGGGCGTGTCTGTCCCCAGGTGCCGTGTGCCCCCCCCATCGCCCTGTGGGTGGACAATAGAGTGACAGTGATACCTTGTTTATGTCAGAGATGAGCTTGCCCTCTCTGGGCATGTACACCTTCTGGTTGTTGGCTCTCATCTTGCTCTGGATGGTGAACAGCAGCACTTCCAGGTTGCCTTTCTCTGTGAACCTGAGGAACACCAACACAGCCAGGTCAGACACCTAACCTACCATGGAATACGTGCAGTTATGATTCCAACCTGCTGGAAAATGTATATCTGTTCACTTGAGATTTATGTTCTAATCTAGAACATCATCCCAGTTCTTAAATTCCCCCCAGCGGTGTATCCCCGTCTTACTTAGGGGGTTTCTCCACGGTGCGGTAGGTGTTGAAGGCTTGCAGCTGGTTCTGCACGGCGCTCAGGGAGTTGGCCAGCTGACGGTCGTTCAGGGTCAGAATGGTCTGCTCGATCCACTGCAGCAGCTCTGACGCCAGGCTCTCATAGTTCCCAACCAGCTGGTCAGCCTCAATGGCATAGTCCAGCACCTGGGAGGGAGAGAAGGGGTAAGATGGGCCCCAAGAACAGTAACAGGCCCACACACACAGCCGTTGTACCCCACCTTGCCAACCCTCTTGCCCTCCACAGCCAGGGCCTTCATCTTGGAGAAGTAGTGGTAGTAGGTGGCCACGTAGGTGATGATGGACTTCTCATCCGGCTGGTCAACGTTGACATCTGGAAAGAGAGACAGCCAATACTTCAGCACTGAAGTACATTTACACTTGATCCTTTCACTGTGCTCCACATTTCCTCTCACACACTTCTGCATGCACATACAGACAGACACGCCCCCACACACACAGACAGACACGCCCCCACACACACAGACAGACACGCCCCCACACACAGACACGCCCCCACACACACAGACAGACACGCCCCCACACACACACACAGACAGACACGCCCCCACACACACAGACAGACACGCCCCCACACACACAGACAGACCCGCCCCCACACACAGACAGACACGCCCCCACACACACAGACAGACACGCCCCCACACACACAGACAGACACGCCCACACACAGGCACGCCCCCACACACACACACACAGGCACGCCCACACAGACACACACACAGTCGCCCACACAGACACACAGTCGCTCACACACAGACATGCCCACACAGTCGCCCACACACAGACACGCCCACACACAGACAGACACGCCCACGCACAGACAGACACGCCCACGCACAGACAGACACGCCCACGCACAGACAGACACGCCCACGCACAGACAGACACGCCCACACACACACACACAGACAGACACACCCACACAGTCGCCCACACACAGACAGACACGCCCACACACAGACACCCATACAAGCTCCCATCTCAACCCAGTCAATTAAAACTTAAACACAAGGTGCTCTTCTCTAAATCTGCCCTGATTGATGGCCCTGGAGCGTTGCCAACCCCTCACCATGTATGGACTTCCTCTGTGATGTCAGAGGGCATCATTAAGCCCTGCCCCGTGTCCAGCCAGACCACACGGCACCTATTCTCACTTAAGCTTTAATTCATTCCAGTAATCCTCCCTCCCCACACACCACGTCCAGCTATCCCGGTACAGGACAGGAGCACAGTCTTGGTGGCCATTAGCCATTGGGGGAAGGCAGAGGGCACACACAACTCAACCCATGTCTCAGAGCTCTGACCATACTCACCTTCTGGGTCCAGGAGTTTGGTGAGGCCCAGCTTATTCTCTGCTATGTTGAAGGCATTCTGGAGGTTGTAGTGGGCGTTGGACCGCTTCAGGCTGTCAAACTCAATCACGTCCGGTCTGGAAGGGAACACAGGTGTCGCTTTTAATGAAAGGAATCGCATATTTTCTGAACAAAAATATAAAACCCAACAAGTGTTGGTCTCATGTCATTTTAGAGAATTTGGCAGTACGTCCAACCGGCCTCACTACCACGTGTAACCGCACCAGCCCAGGACCGCCACATCCGGCTTCTTCACTTGGCGGGATCGCCTGGGGGGGGGGGGGTATTTCTGTCTGTAATAAAGCCCTTTTGTGGGGAAAAACTCAATCTGATTGGCTGGGCCTGGCTCTGCAGTGGGTAGGCCTGGCTGCCAAGTCAGTGGGCCTATGCCCTCCAACACCCACCCATGGCTGCGCCTCTGCCCAGTCATATGAAATCCATAGATTAGGGCCTAATGAATGTATTTCAATTGACTGATAGATAGCATCTTTATCAACATGTCACCATGATTCTGTGAGTTCTACGGTAAGTGTGGACCATGTCAACGTCGACATTGTTTCTTCAGAGCAGTTCTAATCATCCCTTCCACTCCCTCAGCTCCACTTTGAATAGGATCAGATATGAAAAAAGGGCAGTGACAGAATTTACATGATTGCCTTGTAGCACATTCAGAGAATATTTCAAATCTGCTCGTACTTTGAGCCTCAGGTGAGAAATAAAGAGTCAATGATGAGAATAATACATTGTCTTCCATTTGTTATAGAGTTGTAGTCATGTTAAGGCCAGACGCTCTCGAGGCCCGACGCTCTAGAGGCCTGTCTCCCACTGTAACGCAGTAGGAGCCACCAGCAGTGGGCAGCGTTGAGTCACCCAGGCATGGCCTTGCATGCTAAACCAGTGGGGTTTTATTTCTGTTATCTAGGTCAACTTATTCCAATTTATTTGTATCCACTTATCCAAACTGTAGTGGGTTTGAAAAGAGGGTCAAACCCAAATAGAGAACGGGGACACAGTCACCCCAGGGAGGTTGTGTGCCATAACAGGTAGCCTCTTTCTCAAACGCACTGCAAGTAAAACAGGCTACGGTATTGGACAGACTGATTATATCACAACACACACAAAGCGTGTCAGGTGATGGACAATGTCAGCGCCTACTGTTGAAATGAGTGACTGAAGCATTTCATACAGTGCGACAGGCCACATTGACAAAGGGGAAGGGCGTTGACCTGTGTTTGTGCACGATGGCGTTGAAAGCCAGGCCGTCTCTCCAGCTGGTGGTGAAGTTGTGAACGTTGACGTTGGGGTACCTGCAGGGACATGGTCACAACTCATTAATCATCGACACAGTACCTAGGCTATTTTGATGTTGACAAACCGAGAACATGGGACGATAAGGTTCCATATGCAAAAATATGATTCTGAGATAATTGGCTTTAAAATCGCCGAACCCTAATTCATTTGAACGGTGTCAGAAATGTTTCTTGTATTCTTTTGAACTGAACATGAATTGTGGTAGTTCGAGTACTATATAAAGTGGACAACACTGAACAAAACAAGGCTATGTCAATATCTACATTTTGAACCTTATAGTCCCAAGCTCTCGAAACCCAACGTTCTTCAAATCTCTAATCATTTCACTTCTATCATACATTCACATTGCTTGCACATCCTTGAACATGTCTCGCTCCCCCCTCTCACTCTCCCCCTTCTCACCCAGCGGTCTTCATCTGGCACCAGAGAAGCAGGGCCTCTTTGGCAGACTTCTTCTCCTTGTTATCCCCAGTCTCCACACTGATGTCCTGGATCTGTTAGCAGAGCAGAGTACCCTCAGACACACTGCCTACTGAACACTTCAGCCAGCTCTCTCTCTCTCTCTGGGTAATTCAAACTTCACTGAAATCAGTCTCACATGCAGCTTTGTATTAGGTTTGATGATAAATCTCAATCCAATCAGTCTAACAAGAGAGCAGAGATTAGGGCCGATTCATTAGAATTTTTTTTGTAATTATGTAATTATTATGTCTTTCTTTTTTTTTAAGGAGAAGAAAAAAATTGAGCGCTGAAATATCATTAGAATATTTACATAATCTGAAACCACAGTCGTCCCAGAATACTACAGAATGGTGGTTTAGTTACGTTTCTTAGGGTCCCCATTAACTCCACATAAATTGTACAAATACATGACAAAGTATGGAACAGTAAGAACGATTCCATTAAATTAAACAGAGTAATAAAGGAAAGACACCAAGAGACAACAAAAATACGATTTACACATTAGTCATATACAGTTGAAGTCGGAGGTTTACATACACCTTAGCCAAATACATTTAAACTCAGTTTTTCCCAATTCCTGACATTTAATCCTAGTAATAATTCCCTGTTTAGGTCAGTTAGGATCACCACTTTATTTTAAGAATGTGAAATGTCAGAATAATAGTAGAGAGAATGATTTATTTCAGCTTTTATTTCCTTCATTACATTCCCAGTGGGTCAGAAGTTTACATATACTCAATTAGTATTCGGTAGCATTGCTTTTAAATTGTTTAACTTGGGTCAAATGTTTCAGGTAGCCTTCCACAAGCTTCCCACAATAAGTTGGGTGAATTTTGGCCCATTCCTCCTGACAGAGCTGGTCTGAGTCAGGTTTGTAGGCCTCCTTGCTCTCACACGCTTTTTCAGTTCTGCCCACAAATTTTCTATAGGGTTGAGGTCAGGGCTTTGTGATGGCCACTCCAATACCTTGACTTTGTTGTTCTTCAGCCATTTTGCCACAACTTTGGAAGTATGTTTGGGGTCATTGTCCATTTAGAAGACCCATTTGAGACCAAGCTTTATCTTCCTGACTGATGTCTTGAGATGTTGCTTCAATATATCCACATAATTTTCCTTCCTCATAATGCAATCTATTTTGTGAAGTGCACCAGTCCCTCCTGCAGCAAAGCACCCCCACAACATGAAGCTGCCACCCCCATGCTTCACGGTTGGTATGGTGTTCTTCGGCTTGCAAGCCTCCCCATTTTTCCTCCAAACATAACAATGGTCATTATGGCCAAACAGTTCTATTTTTGTTTCATCCGACCAGAGGACATTTCTCCAAAAAGTACGATCTTTGTCCCCATGTGCAGTTGCAAACCGTAGCCTGGCTTTTTTATGGCGGTTTTGGAGCAGTGGCTTCTTCCTTGCTGAGCGGCCTTTCAGGTTGTCGATATAGGACTCGTTTTACTGTGGATATAGATACTTTTGTCATCTTCACAAGGTCCTTTGCTGTTGTTCTGGGATTGATTTGCACTTTTCACACCAAAGTACGTTCATCTCTAGGAGACAGAACGCGTCTCCTTCCTGAGTGGTATGAAGGCTGCATGGTCCCATGGTGTTTATACTTGCGTACTATTGTTTGTACAGCTGAACGTGGTACCTTCAGGCATTTGGAAATTGCTCCCAAGGATGAACCAGACTTGTAAGGATGAACCTGACTTGTGGAGGTCTACAATTTCTTTCTGAGGTCTTGGCTGATTTCTTTTGATTTCCCCATGATGTCAAGCAAAGAGGCACTGAGTTTGAAGGTAGACCTTGAAATACATCCACAGGTACACCTCCAATTGACTCAAATGATGTCAATTAGCCCATCAGAAGCTTCTAAAGCCATGACATCCTTTTCTGTAATTTTCCAAGCTGTTTAAAGACACTGTCAACTTAGTGTATGTAAACTTCTGACCCACTGGAATTGTGATACAGTGAATTATAAGTGAAATAATCTGTCTGTAAACAATTGTTGGAAAAATTACTTGTGTTATGCACAAAGTAGATGTCCTAACCAACTTGCCAAAACTATAGTTTGTTAACAAGAAATTTGTGGAAAAACGAGTTAATGACTCCAACCTGAGTGTATGTAAACTTCTGACTTCAACTGTATACATATTCATATTTTCAGTACAGTTAAATTAGATCTTTAGATAGAGGAGAGACGCTGTGTTCAGCAGTTGTTTTAAGTTAAACTTGCTTTTTGCCTGAGTAACCTTTGGTGGCAGAGCATTCCATAACAGGTGGGGTTGAGGAATAAAACAGGACTGGGCAGGGATGGGTGACCCAGGTGGGGTAGAGGAATAGGACAGGACTGGGCAGGGTGGGGTGACCCAGGTGGGGGTGAGGAATAGGACAGGACTGGGCAGGGTGGGGTGACCCAGGTGGGGGTGAGGAATAGGACAGGACTGGGCAGGGTGGGGTGACCCAGGTGGGGGTGAGGAATAGGACAGGACTGGGCAGGGTGGGGTGACCCAGGTGGGGGTGAGGAATAGGACAGGACTGGGCAGGGTGACCCAGGTGGGGGTGAGGAATAGGACAGGACTGGGCAGGGTGACCCAGGTGGGGGTGAGGAATAGGACAGGACTGGGCAGGGTGACCCAGGTGGGGGTGAGGAATAGGACAGGACTGGGCAGGGTGACCCAGGTGGGGGTGAGGAACATGATAGGACTAGGAAGAGTGGTGGAGGTGAGGAACAGGGCAGTACTGGCCAGGGGGTAATATTCACATGCACCCTCTACTCTCTAGCATATAGAAAGGCATTGTATAGAACATTACAAGGATTCACACGGTACCTGGAAGCGAAGGATGATGGTCCAGATGAGACCCAGGGTGAGGCGGTGGTTCCCATCCACGATGTCGTGGGAGCCCATGTTCTCCAGGTGGACCTTCTGCTCCTTGAGGAACTGCAGGGCCTTGTCCACGTTCTCCAGGCAGTGGATACGCATACGCCCCTTGGTGGGCTTCGGCTGGAGAGAGACGGGAGAGAGTCAGATTGTGTGAGAGAGTGCTGGAAAGAGACATGGATAACAGAGAGGGAGAGGAAGGGCGTACAGGAATGAAGACAGATTTCATGTTCAGCACGGTGGAAGGCTCAAAGGAGGAAAAGAATGAAGGTATGAGAGAGGGGTTTGTTCAGGACCAACAAGGTGAGTGATGGGTCAGGGTTAAGGTCAGGGTCGGGAGTCAGGAGGACAGAGGAAGTGTGAGTTACTGACCAGCTGTTCTCCTGACAGCACCTCCAGCAGGCGGATGAGCATGCGTCCATCTCTCAGGTCAGTGTACAGGTCCCCGATGCGGCATGTCACACGGCCCAGGTGAGAGTTCACCCACTTAGTGAAGGTTTTCTTCTGCACCGCTTCGCGCTCATCTGGAGAGGAGAGCAGAGGGGAAAGGTGGGTTACAGCAAGGGTAAACCAATCGTAAGCCAGCTCATAGTGACTGGGAAGCAAGTGGGAAGTCATTCATTGCTTCGTAATAACCTACGTCCAATACGGTCAGCCAAATACATAGAGGGGATGCAATTTTTCGCAAGACAAACACTGATGTAGTCGTATAAGGCCATTCAAAAGCCTGAATCACCCCTCAGACTGAGACTGATGACAGGGTCAGTAACTCATGGGGACCTGAGCTCCGGTACGCAGCACTTCATTTCACAGATAAGCTATGCCATTAGGTCATTGGGATCGTTGAGTTGACAGCTTTAGCAGAAGGTTCTTTAGGCCCCTAACTGAACCTACGTGTCTGGGCCGCCTCCGCCAGTCGCCTGGGAGAGTCTGGATGGGAGACCGGCCTGGGAAAGCCACGCTAACGGCTCACAATGATGCTAAACAAACACACGCCCTGGGTGAAGGAGGGTCAAGGAAGACAAGATGAAATGCGTTGGGTTTAAAAAAGGAGAACACGTCACTATAACGTTTCGGGAAGATAAAAGGGGACACCATGAAGCAGTGGCAGAGATATGGAGCAGGAGGAGTAAGACGCTGAACCTGCCTCCAAACAAGGTGACCTCAATTCTAGGTCACATGGTCTGTGTGAGCTAGATCTAGTCTAGGGCAGAAAATATCATTACAGTCTAGTAGCTATGGCACCCCACACACGTAATAAACAAGGCAACGCCCACCCCCCTTGGGTCAACAGATATTGCGTGTGACTAACACATTCCAGGCAATTACTATAGCTCCCGCCTAGGGCCGATCATTGCAAATAAATGCCGGATCTCTATGGAAAGATGCATAATTCAAGTTTCGTCAAAATTGGGCCAGCTGTGTCTGAGATATCGCGGGTGACTTAGGTAAGAAACGAACAGACGGAAACAGATCCACAATCCCTTTTCCGATTTCATCATGGGACATAAAATAAACTATAAAATGTAGATACAACGGAATAAAATCAGATGAACTATCCTGCGGCTGCGAGGTAAAAAAGCAGATGATTTCTGAAGCGGTGTGAAATTGGCTGTAGTAATTAAGGTGAAGATTAAAGCCTCTTCAAATCCTAACAGAAAAAAAGTAATGGCTTCACAATCTTAAAATTCGCCATGTATAAAAACCAAAGCCACGCTGCTGCGTTTCATGTTGTTACGGAAAGCGTCACACTATCTCCAAGACCCAGTGAAATGGATCTCCATGTGAGAGAGAATTTGTGTGAGATACAGAAGGGAAAGCTCCGGGTGAGATGTCCCACGTGTGATATACGCAACACTCCTCATGCTATTGGACTATATTCCTTGTGACCTAGGCTCAGGTTGTCTGGCAGAAAATCTCTCCTCAAGGCAAAGTTACGTCACATTGTGACTAGGGGCTAAATGACTAGGAAGCCAGTTCTCCATCTGGCCAGGACGCTACCCTGCTGTCTCACACCTCACCCACCCCTGGAGCAGGAGGTCCATTAGGCTGAGCCGGGCACCACCTGGGTCCAGGCTAACAGCTCCCTACGCTGGGGCGAGGGACAGAGATAGGCAGCACCACGTCGCCTGGCCAGTGGCCTGCTGGTGTCCTGCCCGATGACGGGCACAGCGACCGGGCCGGGGAGCAGCTGGCTGCTTGGCAGAGCGATGGTAATCCTGAGCTGATTTATGGCAGTACTTGAAGGATTAGGTGGCCACTTTACAAGGTTTAAGGAAGCCCCCCTATCCCTGCTGAGGATCCCTTCAATCAAACGCTAATGGATTTTTTCAGGAGAGGAGGGTGGCGGCGGGAGGGAGGGACATTGACAGGGAGGCAGAGAGGGCCAGCAGCAGGTCACTCCGAGATGACAGCCTGCAGACTTGCCAGCTCCCTTTGGGTGACGCTAGGATGGAGTGAGGCATGGGTGTACCCTTTTAGGGAAGGAGGCGAGTTTTCAACTTGAAACGCTCTACATGTATTCATCAAATACCATCTCAGAGAGTCTGGCTGTGGCAGCCGTTTTATTTATGTAGGGTATAAGAGGTTGGCATAATGAGTTAGGCCTGGCTAACTCTATAAACATGACTCTACACTCTTACAAACTTCAAAAAGACCACACGTCAAATATTACAAACTTATCTTTTAAACCATTTCATAGTAGATATATATTTAATATGCCCAAAGGCTCTACTGTGGAGTATAATGTAAGCTCCTCGCCAGTCTAAGCAGCAGCCTATTGTTGGATGAAATTGTTGGGTTCTACAGTAAGCAGGATTACTTCTAATGAGACGGACTGAGGTTTGCTCTCATCAGACCAGATACAGGAAAGCCCAAGCGATAATGGCGGACCATTAAATCTAACTGAACCCCTATTTAAAGAGCACGTCCCATGACATGCTAAACGTCTTATCTGAGGGGGAGAGCTTAGTAAGAAACCTGTTCAGCGAGTTGCTGCCCTGAAGTCACGCATGACAAAACACAACTAAAACGTTGACTGTCCCATGTCAACTTGAACCCAGGACACCAAATAAAAATGGACCCATTCTGGAATATATCTATTTTTCTTTCAATACAAAGTAATAAGCAAAAATCCCCAGCGTGACCACTCTGCCCTTCTGGTTGTTGACGAGGAAATCTGCTCCAGCTCACCCAAATTAAATTCCGCTAAACCCCTCTGAGCTTGACCTGTGACCCCTTTGAAGCAGCTCTGACCTCCCCTGTACCCCTCTACTACACCTGACAAGGACTGAAATGTTACTTCTCCCTCTAGAAACATGGCTAGGGGGTACAGGCGCTGCAGTATGTCACTGTTTGACGGGCTGGGATTATAATGGGATGTTTGACATCCATAAATTGTTAAACAAGAGATAAAGAGAGCAATTAACAATTAATGGAATTCCATGGCTGTGAATCTGGCTGCTCATGCAACAGAACACTTGCTCAAGTTATCTGGGACTCGGGAAGAGATCTTCGGGAGGCTCGAGTGTGTGTGTGCGTGCGCTTGCGTGTGTGTGACAGGAACCAGTGGTTGTTATCTAGCACAAAAAGGAGAGGATAACCTCCCCCTCCTGGACTGAGTCTGTGCCTGGATCCTGGCAAACTTGACAGCTTCAGGGTCCCGGGCCAAGCCTGGCTGGAGTGGAACAGACAGACAGTGGCCTTCACTTCACCTCAGTACATGATCATCGGCTGTTCCAAGTGCCATTCCTATAAATCCCCATGATGCGTGTTGATAGAACAAACAATCCACAGCTGAGAAGGTGAAAACTTGAAATGGCGGAAATGAATGTACTCTGCAGAGAGATCTAAACAAGGTCACTGTGAAATACAACTGTCAGGTGGGGGCCGAAAACACTCAGTCGGAGCACAGAGCGAGAGAAGGGCCACGTGTGCAATGCAGTGCCAGTGGTGACCTGTTTCATCAGGATAGGGCTGCTTTGCAATGCAAAACTGGGCACAGTACTATACACACACTCAAAGGGAACAATCAGTTCAAATAAATGGTCCTCATAGGCTAATCACCTCCAAACAAAGTGAGGAAGAGCCTTTCTTCACATTTCTATTTTGTTGGTATTTCACCCCCTTTTTCTCCCCAATTTCGATCTTGTTGAAATCAGACTGCAGGCGCCCGGCCAGCCACAAGGAGTCGCTAGAGCGCGATGAGCCAAGTAAAGCCCCCCCCCCCCGGCCAAACCCTCCCCTAACGACACTGGGCCAATTGTGTGCCACCCTATGGGATTCCCAGTCACGGCCGGATGTGACACAGCCTGGGATCGAACCTGGGTCTGTAGTGATGCCTCAAGCACTGCGATGTAGTGCCTTAGACCACTTTCAGAATTGAATTATTCACAGGAGTGTTCCTGTAGAATGGCCATCATAAATGAATATGTTCCATGGTCTGGGTGGATAATATATTACTGTCTAACTGTGATACTGATACATAAGTCATATCCAAACAGCTAAAACATACTAAAAGTGCTGCCCAGAGGTGTGCTGCAGTAGAGTGAGTGGTAACTGAATGTTATAAAGTGTTATAGAAAGAAGGAAATTAAAAACATGAATCATTCCAGCCAACAGCATTACAGCCTCTCTCAGGGGGATGGGTCAGAAACAACGACTGTCTGAATAACAAAACACAGAGGATGGCCACTCCATCTGGACTCAGTGCACTGCTGGCCAGTTAAGGGGGGCAATGTAAATAGTCAGGTGGCCATTTGATTAATTGTTCAGCAGTCTTATGACTTGGGGGTAGAAGCTGTTAAGGAGCCTTTTGGTCCTAGACTTGGCGCTCTGGTACCGCTTGCTGTGTGGTAGCAGAGAAAACAGTCTATGACTTGGGTGACTGCAGTCTCCAGTATTTATGGTGCAGTAGTTTATGTGTCGGGGGGGCTAGGGTCAGTCTGTTATATCTGGAGTATTTGTCCTGTCTTATCCGGTGTCGTGTGAATTTAAGTATGCTCTCTCTAATTCTCTATTTTTTTTCTCTCGGAGGACCTGATCCCTAGGACCATGCCTCAGGACTACCTGGCCTGAATACTCCTTGCTGTCCCCAGTCCACCTGGTCGTGCTGCTGCTCCAGTTTCAACTGTTCTGCCTGCGGCTATGGAACCCTGACCTGTTCACCGGACGTGCTACCTGTCCCAAACCTGCTGTTTTCAACTCTCTAGAGACAGCAGGAGCGGTAGAGATACTCTGAATGATGAAAAGCCAACTGACATTTACTCCTGAGGTGCTGACCTGTTTCACCCTCTACAACCACTGTGATTATTATTTGACCCTGCTGGTCATCTATGAACATTTGAACAACTTGGCCACGTTCTGTTATAATCTCTACCCAGCACAGCCAGAAGAGGACTGGCCACTCCTCATAGCCTGGTTCCTCTCTAGGTTTCTTCCTAGGTTCTGGCCTTTCTAGGGAGTTTTTCCTAGCCCCCGTGCTTCTACACCTACATTGCTTGCTGTTTGGGGTTTTAGGCTGGGTTTCTGTACAGCACTTTGTGACATCAGCTGATGTAAGAAGGGCTTTATAAATACATTTGATTGATTGATTCTGACACCGCCTAGTATATAGGTCCTGGGTGTCAGGAAGCTTGGCCGCAGTGATGTGCTGGGCCGTACGCACTACCCTCTGTAGCGCCTTACGGTCAGATGCTGAGCAGTTGCCATACCAGGCGGTGATGCAACCGGCCAGGATGTTCTCGATGGTGCAGCTGTAGAACTTTTTGAGGATCTGGGGACCCATGCCAAATCTTTTCAGTCACCCGAGGGGGAAAAGTGCAGTGATTTTTGCGATAACATTGATGATTTGACTGTTTTATGCAGTGATTGGTCAAATTTGCAAGCTCTTGCATAATATGCGGGGAATGACAAAATAAAAATGCCATCGCAGAATCCTAGACGGACTGAGTAGGTTCTTGTCAAGGCTCTATACTGAATGACACGAGACCGTTGCTGTTGTGAAAGGAAGTTGCACCTTTTCCTGCGTTACAGACTTTGCAATAAACAAGCTGAAGGGACAACAACAGAAATACTGTTTCATCATCACCATCTACCAACAAACACAGTGTTCCTCCAAGGAGCTCATGACTGTGGAAAGAAGATGGCAGTGGCAGCCACACCCTTCAGCTAGATTGCAGAGACAGATAGCCAGTAACAAATTATAGTGTCTCGTGAGCACACCCCCCTAAAAACTAAAACAATTGGTGGTAAAAGCATCTCTATAGTTGAATGACTATTCAGCCAGAAAAACAATGACAAGGATGAGTAACAGGAGTGTGATACGTTTGGGATTGAATCTGGATAAAAACCATTATAAATGCTAGTCATCACGTCCACTACCTCCTCATCTCCCGGGGCACCAGAAGCAAAGACACAGGAATGACAGAATATGAGACATGTCCACAGCTACACATCAGTCTAAAAACCCTCCGGCTGCTATAACTCGCTCTAATTCAGGTGTGAATAATGACAGTTCGAGGTGACATTTTACAGCCGCAAAAGCATTTTCTTTCCTCTCCTTTTTTTGGACCCTTGAGAAGCCCCTGGCTTAGGTGAATGAGTGTTGGGTTTCATAGGCTTGTGTAACAATGGAGGTATAACTTACTCTCCTGCTCGGTCTCCCCCCCCGTCTTCTGCGTGTCTGAAGGCTTGACAAAGATTGAGAGGAGTAGGACAGTGGGCTCCCGAGTGGCGCAGCGGTCTAAGGCACTGCTAGAGGCTTCACTACAGACCCTGGTTCGATTCTAGGCAGTATCACAACCGGCCGTGATTGGGAGTCCCACAGGGCGCCACAATTGGCCCAGCGTCGTCCGGATTAGGGTTTGGCCGGGGTAGGCCGTCATTGTAAATAAGAATTTGTTCTTAACTGACTTGCCTAGTTAAATGAAGGTTAAATAAAAAATAAAAGATAGGCTTGGCTGTGTGTTTGTCAGTCAGACAGTCAGCAGAAGCCCATTAAACACACAGATCAAATATCTGCGGCTTAAGGACGGTTATGGCCTGGACTTGACACACAAACAAGCATTTGTGAGTGCACTTACACACGTATGCATATACGCACAAACACAGGAAAATAGTCAAATTCCCGCTCTTATCAACCGAACATCCCTGGTC
The DNA here is from genome assembly GCF_045679555.1 of Salvelinus alpinus. Lineage (NCBI taxonomy): Eukaryota > Metazoa > Chordata > Actinopteri > Salmoniformes > Salmonidae > Salvelinus > Salvelinus alpinus. Next base: position 11,731,755 of record NC_092098.1, on the reverse strand, counting down.
ATCCTTACTGCCTCTGATCTGGCAGACTCACTAAACACACATGCTTCATTTGTAAATGATGTCTGAATCTGGAAAGTCACATATTAACATTAGAACAGAAAGACTTATCTCCCGACACTATTCCCGACTCAGAAACAGATGAGGTTCAGTAGATACTAGCTGTACTGGGAGACTTGGAGTCAGGAATAGAGAAGTCTTCCTCAAGGCCCAGCCACAAGGTTCTTAACCCTCACCGTTGTCATGGACACACACACACTTCCTAATGACTCAAGGTAAACACTGATAGGATAGAAATATATGGCATTACACCACAATAATGGCTTCCACAGTTCAGAAATGTCAGAAAATATCATTTCCTCCTCATAGGACACCACAGCCTCACTGACAGTGCTTTTTTGTCATGGGTCTTTGTGAGAACATCTGCCATGTCACATACCCCCCACCTCCTCTAGGGATCATACCTGCCCTGGCGCTCCCAAAAAACAAACCAGTAATAATAGCCGCTTCACTCTCGGTGCTGCTTCTCTCTCACACAACAAGAGCCAGACAATAGAGTGTGGTTTTCCCTCATAGCTGAGCGTGCGGTTACCTTTCCAGAGGTAAGCCGGGGCGCTGCAGAGGGAGCCTGGTCAATGAGCCACCTGAGGTGGATTACACTGCTGGGAGGGAGGGTGAAGGGGGGGCACATTCCTCCTGATGCTGGTCATGTTGTGACAGCACCCAGCCCTGCGGAGGAGGAGGTAACAGGGTGCAAACAGAAACCAGGCTCAACCCTTCCCTGTCCCACTTCTCCTAATAGCAGACCCAGTCAGGAGGATACAGACATCTCTGCTGTGTTTGCTCATCATACACAAACACTTAATCAGCTGTGTAAAATGCTTTAACTTAAAAGCATAGTGTATTAGAACAAACTGTACCACAATCCTGTCTTAATGACTCAAAATCATCTGCATTAAAGTGTGTATGGGTATTCACACGCACTATAAAGTGTGTATGGCATTCACACGCACTATAAAGTGTGTATGGGTATTCACACGCACTATAAAGTGTGTATGGGTATTAACACGCACTATAAAGTGTGTATGGGTATTAACACGCACTATAAAGTGTGTATGGGTATTAACACGCACTATAAAGTGTGTATGGGTATTAACACGCACTATAAAGTGTGTATGGGTATTAACATGCATTATAAAGTGTGTATGGCATTCACACGCACTATAAAGTGTATATGGTATTAACACGCACTATAAAGTGTGTATGGGTATTAACACGCACTATAAAGTGTGTATGGGTATTAACACGCACTATAAAGTGTGTCTGGGTATTAACACGCATTATAAAGTGTGTATGGCATTCACACGCACTATAAAGTGTGTATGGTATTAACACGCACTATAAAGTGTGTATGGTATTCACATGCATTAAAAAGTGTGTATGGCATTCACATGCAATATGAAGTGTGTATGGTATTCACATGCAATATAAAGTGTGTATGGTATTCACATGCAATATAAAGTGTGTATGGTATTCACATGCATTATAAAGTGTGTATGTAAACAATGTACAAAACGTTAAAAACACCTTGATTTTGAGTTGCGCGTACACAGATTTGCAGATGTTATCGCAGGTCCAGCGAAAATGTTGTGTTTCTAGCACAAACAGTGCAGTAATACTTGGTCTGTGGTTGTGAGGCCGGTTGGACGTACTGCCAAATTCTCTAAAACGATGTTGGAGGCGGCTTACGGTAGAGAAATGAACATTCAACTCTGGCAACAGCTCTAGTGGACATTCCTGCAGTCAGCATGCCAATTGCACGCTCCCTCAAAACTTGAGACATCTGTGGCATTGTATTGTGACAAAACTGTACATTTTAGAGTGGCCTTTTATTGTCCACAGCACAAGGTGCACATGTGTAATGATCATGCTGTTTAATCAGCTTCTTGATATGCCACACCTGTCAGGTGGATGGATTATCTTGGCAAATAAATACATTTGTGCACAAAATGAGAGAAATAATGTTTTTGTGCATATGGAACATTTCTGGGCTCTTTTATTTCAGCTCATGAAACATGGGACCAACACTTTAAATGTCGCGTTTATTTTTGTTCAGTGTATTTACACTGAGTATGCAAAACTTAACACCTGCTCTTTCCATGAAAGACTGACCAGGTTAAAGCTATGATCCCTTATTGATGAAACTTGTTAAACCCACTTCAAATCAGTGTAGATGAAGGGGAGGCGTTGAAGAAGGATTTTTAAGCCTTGAGACAATTGAGACATGGATTGTGTATGTGAGGGTGAATGGGCAAGACAAAATATTTAAGTGCCTTTGAACGGGGTATGGTAGTAGGTGCCAGGCACACCGATTTGTTGTCAAGAAATGCAACATTGCTGGGTTTTTCACGCTCAACAGTTTCCTGTGTGTATCAAGAATGGTCCACCACCCAAAGTACATCCAGCCAATGACACAACTGTGGGAAGCATTGGAGTCAACATGGGCCGGCATCCCTGTGGAATGCTTTAGACACCTTGTGGAGTCCATGCCCTGACAAATTGAGTCTGTTCTGAGGCGAAAAATGGGGGGAGGGGTGCAACTCAATATTAGGAAGGTGTTCCTAATGTTTAGTATACTCAGTGTACTGCAAAGTTGTCTCGGAGCTAGAAACAGTGCTACCTTGTTTATCAGCGCCATCTTGTCATACAAAAACAAAATTCTTGGGTCCGACCTGCTACCCTCCAATTTAACCCCAACAACATCTGATGGCATCTGTGCTGAAACACTGATAAGAACGGTGATCTGAAGGTAATCCATGCAGAAATGCAGCCAGTGTTAATCTTGTGTCTGTGAGGCCCATGCAGGCTTAGCCTGGGCTTGAGCCTTCAGTTCAGATGGGCAGATAGTGAACCTCCCTGGCAGGTAGCTACAGTAGACTGCATTGTAACATGTAGCCTACATAACATAGTTTGACTTCTTTGAGTATGCCATGACATCTCACTACTGTATGCCATCTACTGTCAGAGCAATGGTGGAAGGGGGAAATAATGACAAGCCTTGACAAGGACAGTGGACGGTTATAGAAGAGGGCAACAGGTCCTTTGATGGCTTGTTGAGGAAGTGGGTCCACTTGAAAACATGATGCTTGACTGCACTGATACGGTATATCATTTCAGAGAAAATGTCCCTGCCCCCTGTTTCCTTGGCACGGAACATGAAGCGGTCTCTCTTTAGGAACACCTTCATGGCGAATTACATGCTGGGTCTGGATGCAGCTCTACTAACTAACTGATCTCTAGCATCTTCATCAAGGGCATACACTTCAGGGTCTGCTATTATCATGACTGTCTAAGATGGTGTCATTTCAAAAATATCTTCACACCATATTGACAGCAAACTTGAGGCACTGTATACACAACACGCTCTCTGTGTTAGTACTGGCACAGGGATAAAGGACTGTTCTGATGATTACGTCACGTCTACCAGAGACAGAGAGATGATTGATGCGTTTATTTCCCTTGTGCCTCTAATTGAACATGTCCACCTTTGCCCCGTCATACAGTATCCTCCTGTATTCTACAGTCTGCTCCATGTCATGGCATATCAGTTCTAGACTCTCCAGTCGGTCAGTCATGCAGTGGCAGGTGCAGTAGAACATATAGTGGTACAGTCCTGTGCCAGGTATCTCTGCTGACTGATGTGTTGCTCCAGACCTGGCACCTCTCACCACTTCATGACTCCCACAGGGCTAACTTGAGGACAGGACACAGAATGGGCTTTGGTCAGAGGGAGATGTAGGATTACTAATGTGGTGCAATAGATATCAGGAGCATTTCGTCAGAACTGAACACATCCTGTGTGTATGCGTTTCCTGGGTACTGTTTTCCTCCTACCACAGTGCGCTCTGCAGATGAATTGGTTCACAACATTCCCCACCGCACATAATCAAGGGTTTATGAACAAGCATCTGGCCAGGCTACCTGGTGTTGACCGTCTGCTAATCATTACTTGAGTCCTCTTCTCCTCCTTTCATCTCCCCCCGCTCCTGTCATCTCTTCCCCTCTCCAGTGTTTCAGCTGCAGTCATTTAGCTGTGGCGATGCTCCACGGCAAATGCATTGTCGCCATGCAAAAAAATATATTTCTAACAAGGCGCAATTTGAAAACGCTGGAACAGTCCACATTTACTTTTCCTCCGCAAACAAAACAAGTACTGACTAGAAAACTAATCTGAGAACCCCATAGAATAATAGTTTTATCTATTTACCATAGGGCTGTCCCTGACTAAAAACAAATCTTGGTCGACCGAGTCATCCTGTTCTTTCGACCAATTGATAGTTTGAAACGTTTCACCTTATTTTTCCATATTTAGACAGACACACCCTATGTGTTTCAATAAAATGAACTAAATATGCATTGAGCTTGTCTGATGCTTTAAGCACACTGTTTGATTAAATAATTACGACACAAAAATTACTCAAGAAAGAGACTGACGTCCACACTATCTTAAAAAAAATGACAGCGAGTGCCTATGTGGCTGGCGCACGTTGTCTCTCTCTCCTCCCTACTGCAGTGAAAAGGCACCACAGCACAACACGTGTTGATTGTGCTGTCCGTGCTGAAGCTGCAACATTACAGTCATTTAGTTTCTTACTGGTTTCTGACTGAAAAGTTCTGTTACCAAAATCCCTCATTTGTTTAGGAAGAACATTCCCTATTTCCTCAACCCTTGTTCTCTTTACGTGAAACATGTAAGCATCGCATGCATGTGAACAATATGGCCTGACCTATTGACTATCATAATCACATCAATAAATTGGTTATAACATACTCCGAAAACAGTAACACTTGACAGCAAAATGTGAAAAAGAAACACGAAGCAGGTGAATGTTTACTGGTTGCTCAGGAGGTAAAGGGGAAGTCAGATCTGTGGAAGACATTTTGACTTAGTTGTGGAAACTACTGCAGATATATACTGTAGGAGCAAGCATTTCCTGAGTATTATGTGTGCCAAACAGTTGCTGTTAGATTACAAAACTATATATTTTTCTGACCATTTGGAACAGTGTAAACCATCCCACAACTGTCCCAGACTATGTTTGGAATATTTATTTCTTGCACAGAATAGATAGTCTTTTGTACTATGGGGGATAGTAGATTGACATAGGCTAGTGCTTTTGCTGTTCGTTAGGCCTACTCATCTTGTTGGCTGATGAAAAGTAAACGTGGACAGCTCTTCCAATATCTTCAATATGCACCTTGGAATTGGATAAGGACGCACACAGTTGCGTCCCCGATGTGTCCTTCTTCACTTGTAGCCTGTGAGAAAGACCCAATCTTTTTAAGGGTGCATTACGTTCACACAAATGGGATGCCGCCATGAAATTCGAGGCATTATCAAGTGCTTGTCAAATTGTGAATTGCGAGACTGATAAAGTGTTAACATCCTGCGCAAAAAAACTAAGCAGAGCTTTTTCAAATCATCATTAGGGGTCGCATCATGCAGCCTTACAATGTATTCAAAATCCAAACATAGCCCAACTTTTGTAGAACAACTAAAGTTACATTAATAACTCCAAATTAAGCATAAAAAACGTATTTCTTTGTTAACCGAACACCACAAGAATAGCCGCACGTGCGCACTCCCTCAAATCGTTTGTTCAATTGTATTCTTCATACTATAAAATAATAATAAATTCTAAGCAAATCTTATCTGCTAAATTAACTAGTGTAGCCCACAGCCATTTGGTATAGCCAGATCAAGACAACTCAAAGTATGCTATTCTGTTCTTCTGAAATAAACTACATTGTCTTCATATCATCTTTCTTTAGACCTGTCTAAAATAAATAATGGATTCATTGTGAAGGTGTAGGCTTTACTACATGGATTTATTAGACTTTTTAACATGGAGATGTTCCAAAAGTCAGCATCAGTGGCTTGTAGGCTGCGTGGAAGCCAGGAAACGCTAAATGTGTTTATGTCAATTAACGGTCAATTACCGGCTGACAAAATTTTATGACCGCCACAGCACTACCCCTGACCCTGTGAAGTCTGCCCTCCCTCGTATCACCACCACTGGGCTGCCTGCTTGAGTAACCACCACCAGCGCCTCCAGTCACCTCGTCCTGAGAAAGAATGAGGAAACTACCAGCATCAGTCAGTCAGTCTGCCTTTACGGCCTTTTGTTACACACTCACCACTGATACAGGATTATTATGGGGATCCTGCCCGAGGCCCAAGGGCACTACAAAGGCCCTCACTACCTGACAGCCCTCTCTGAGCCAGACTTATAAATTCAGCTCTAGTACCTAGAGAGAAAGAATCTGTCTATTATTTATGTAGACAGATACGACCACAACATAATGTTACACTGAAGCAATCGGTTTGCTAGAGGCTTTATTCTGGTGGAATTTATTTGAATTTCAATTCTGTTTATTGTAATGATGTTCGGTGTAGTGACATTTACTTTCGGATGCGTTTGCTTGTTATTCTGTATTCATGTAGATGTTCAACTCGGAATAAAAATGTACCTTCACTTGTAATCTGCTCTGGATAACAGTGTAATGTAAACGGAGCATAAACGTGATGAATACCTACTGTAGGAAGAGTTTTTATTGGGCCAGGAGTGTGAATGTGTGAGAGGAGTAAGCACTGTGACAATTGGCCTACCGTATGTTGGTTTGTTTATCAGTGTGTGCGCCTGCGCGTGAGTAATACCCTCATCAGAAGGGCACTATTAGTGCAGTCAGACGCTGCTCCTTCAGCTCTGTAATTGAACGCTGAACTGGGCTTAAGGATCCATTTCTAAGCCAGCACACTCAAGCAGCTTCAATACAGCCTGTGATTAGAGTCTAGAGCCAGGGTAATCATTAACACTGGCCCAGCCACCCACCCACCCACCCACACGCAGGAAATAAGACTATAAAATAAGTAAGGGATAATGAAGAGGCTACGCGTTCTATGGAAAATAAGGAATGACGTGGAAGGTGTGTTCCAAGACACGCTAGCGGAGTTGAACTGACCTTCCACGGAGTTGCATTATTTTCCAGAGAATGCAATGAGCCACAAGTTGACTATCCATTTTATACCATGGCCATAACTTAAACACATAGCCGCTAGAAATGTGTTCAACGTCCACTGAAGTAGCTAGCAAGTTTACTAGATAGTGACAGTAGTTGCCTTGGTAACCAACCAGACTTGCTAGTTTAGCTAACTAAACCATCAGCCCTAGCTTGCTTTTATGAAAATCGAATTCAACAATGTCAATAATGTTTTAAATTCGACTTTTGCTTTCAAAAGCAGCTCAAACATAGAACATGTAAGAATGAACTATAGCTACTGAATTCTACCATGCTGGTATGCTGTGCATGCTCTCGAATGTCCTTCAAGCCAATCAGACTCTAGTATTCAACAGTGCCATGGTATAAGTAAGGGATAAACGCCGATGTCCTGTAGATTACCTTGGAAATAAGAATGACCTATGTTTACCTTTGATGTAAAATTACATTATGCTTATCCTTGTAAATCTGATCATAACGATTTTATTAACATTATTATTCTCTTAGCCAAATAATATATTCACAAATGTAAATGGGGTGGAAAAATTAATTATTTTCTAGTTTCTTTCATTGAACTGTTACAATTTTATAAATCTCTCAAACTTGTGAAACTTTAAAAGTTGGAAAAGTCATGTCTCAATGTCTGTTAATGGCTGATTGCCTTATCACATTAATGATGTCCTGAATTATTCTTATTTTTTGTATTAAACACATTTTCTTTGTGGGGGGGGGGGGGGGTCACCTGGTGTTCTATATGATTTTGTTCATTGTATTCACAGGAATGTCCCTGTATTGATGTGTAATATTGTTATTATTGTTGCAATATTTTTTTTTTTAATAATCAACGCCGCAGCCTAGGTAATGTACAGAACGGAGGCGTTTATCCTGCTTATACCACAGTTGCCAAAGAAAACAATACTAAAGAACACATTTCCTAGAAGAAATAAATGAAACATTTGTGATATTTTCATTTTTGTAAGAGAATCCACACTTTCTCATCTTTTGATTGCTAGAGAATATATGGAGGTTCTATATTGGCAACGTTATTGTCCCTTGCTTGCTAGCTAGCCAACTAGCTACGGCTAACACAGTCATGGTCTCTGCAGCCAAAAGAACAGCAAAGTAGATACATTTGCATTTGTTCAGCCTGTGTTCTATTGACATTCATTTGGATAAATCCATAGCAATGAGTTGATGATGCCCAATTTTGCCTGGAATAGCTAGAAAAGCTTTGCCTTCTCGTCAGGACACTCGATACTGTTCATTACAAGGAGATCACATTGCATATCAAACGCTAGGCTAGAAGCTAGCTAAATAGTATGTTGCTAGCTAACCTGCCAGTATGGCAACCGAATTTTAAAATACCAGTTGCTTAAGACAGCTGGTCAAACTAGAAACATGTTGGAAGGATTTGACAGCATAGCGCCACTTGCGTCATGACTGCAACATAGATACTTGAGAAATTAATGTCAATCCCTCACGCTATTAGGTCATCAGACGCTCCCCCAAAAAATGTGTCTAGCTACGTTTTTTCTCCTTGGACCTGCGTTTACAATGTAACCAATTTCGGGTTGTGTGGTTGTTGGCATAGCTTTCAGTACTTTGTAGTAAGTACCGTCTGCATGTGCAGGCGCATATTGCAAGGTGTCCAGTCCCCTTGGTTAGGGGGTCCGGGGTCCTCCTTGGGAAAATGTTTATGTAAAGGACTGAGAATCTCACTTCTGGTGACTTTTTAAAAAGGAAATTCTACACACAAATTATTTAAAATAAAATAAAATTGACACCATCTAAAATATAATTTCCAGCTCCAGATATGGGCCCAATAACATATTGGTCAAATTATGTTAAAAAAAAGTACCAAAAAAAGTACATATTGGACCATGCGTATATTGGACCAGCCTTATGCATGGTCTATATTATCAGATGTGCTATTAGCAAGAAGCATTATCACCCGTAGCTCAACTAATGAAGCGAAGTGGCTATATATACGTTTTTAACTCGCATAGAACACAAGCCGACTAGCTAAATAGGTAAACTATTCTACTATGGGGATGTCTGATTTTGTTTTAATAACAACATTGCATGGCAAAAATATTAGCACTGGAAAGTTACATCCTGAGTGATAAAGTAGAGACTTTGAATTATTCTGCCAGCAGCTACAGTACGCTACACACCGCTGTCTGAGTCGGGCGCTATGGTGGTGCTCATTATAGACTATTTCATTCCCTTCATCGGAACATCGGAGTGTCATCAACAATCATGCGTGTCAGTTCAGTGCGCACAGCGTAACAGAAAACAACATACAGGGTATTTGAGTATACAAAACATTATGAACACCGGCTATTTCCAGGAAATTGATTAAATAAGGATTTGTAAGCCTTGAGACATGGATTGTGTATTTGTGCCATTCAGAGAGTGAATGGGCAAGACAAAGGATTTAAGCGCCTTTGAACGGGTTATGGTAGTAGGTGCCAGGCGCACCGGTTTGTGTCAAGATCTGCAACGCTCCTGGGTTTCTTCACACTCAACAGTTTCCCTGTGTGTATCAAGAATGGTCCACCACCCAAAGGACATCCAAACAACTTGACAACTGTGGGAAGCTTGAGACACCTTGTAGAGTTCATGCCCGACGAATTCAGGCTGTTCCGAGGGCAAATCATGTTTTTCATCGTCACAGGTAGATGCAGTGAAATGTGTTGTTTTACAGGGTCAGCCATAGTAGTACGGTGCCCCAGGAGCAAATGAGGGTTAAGTGCCTTGCTCAAGGGCCCATTGACAGAGCCTTATCCACTCAGGTATTCAAACCTGCAACTTTTCAGTTACTGACCCAACGCTCTAACCACTAGGCTACCCTGCCGGCCTATTAGGAAGGTGTTCTTAATGTTTTGTACAGTGTTACGGAGGACTTTAAACCCTGAGAAAACATGGTTGAATCGAATTGGAGGGTCCTTGACTTAGACCATTCTTCCATACAGAATCTTTTCAGATCCTTGATATTCTACATCTGCGCATATTAGGGGTGTGCCTACCTGAACATACTCATTTTCGTAACTGTATCCGTAGACTGACAGTTGATAGTCAGATTGGATCGGAAAAAAGGAAGCGTTTTAATATGCCTAAATAGGCTAGATGTTGGCAAAATACTGCACGTTTATAGACCATAAAAGCTGCAGATTAGGAGCAGCACGCAAAGTGTGTGTGAGACTGTCATCAATTTGCAGTGGGTAGAGAAGTCGGCTGTCACTGAGTCAGAATGCCCATCAGCATTTAATATTTTTACCCTACACTAACCCTGCGTGTTTGATGCTAAGCACATTGATACAGTTTGAGTCATTAAAACTTGTTTTTCAACCACTTCAAATTTCTTGTTAACAAACTAGTTTTGGCAAGTCGGTTAGAACATCTACTTTGTGCATGACACAAGTCATTTTTCCAACAATTGTTTACAGACAGATTATTTCACTTATAATTCACTGTATCACAATTACAGTGGGTCAGAAGTTTACATACATGAAGTTGACTGTGCCTTGAAACAGCTTGGAAAATTCCTGAAATTTATTTCATGGCTTTAGAAGCTTCAGATAGGCTAATTGACATAATTTGAGTCAATTGGAGGTGTACCCGTGGATGTATTTCAAGGCCTACCTTCATGGGAAAATCAAAAGAAATCAACGAAGACCTCAAAGAAATTGTAGACCTCCACAAGTCTGGTTCATCCTTGGGATCAATTTCCAAACGCCTGAATGTACCACGTTCATCTGTACAAACAATAGTACGCAAGTATAAACACCATGGGACCACACAGCAGTCATACCGCTCAGGAAGGAGACGCGTTCTGTCTCCTAGAGATGAACGTACTTTGGTGCGAAAAGTGCAAATCAATCCCAAAACAACAGCAAAGGACCTTGTGAGGATGATGTTGGAGGAAACCGGTACAAAAATATCTATATCCACAGTAAAATGAGTCCTATATCGACATAACCTGAAAGGCCGCTCAGCAAGGAAGAAGCCACTTCCATAAAAAAGCCAGAATACGGTTTGCAACTGCACATGGGGACAAAGATCGTACTTTTTGGAGAAATGGTCTGATGAAACAAAAATAGAACTGTTTGGCCATAATGACCATTGTTATGTTTGGAGGAAAAAGGGGGATGCTTGCAAGCCGAAGAACACCATACCAACCGTGAAGCACGGGGGTGGCAGCATCATGTTGTGGGGGTGCTTTGCTGCAGGAGGGACTGGTGGACTTCCTGACATTAGTCAGGAAGTTAAAGCTTGGTCACAAATGGGTCTTCCAAATGGACAATGACCCCAAGCATACTTCCAAAGTTGTGGCAAAATGGCTTAAGGACAACAAAGTCAAGGTATTGGAGTGGCCATTACAAAGCCCTGATCTCAATCCTATAGAAGATTTGTGGGCAGAACTGAAAAAGCACATGCGAGCAAGGGGGCCTACAAACCTGACTCAGTTACACCAGCTCTGTCAGGAGGAATGGGCCAAATTCACCCAACTGATCGTGGGAAGCTTGTGGAAGGCTACCCGAAACATTTGACCCAAGTTAAACAATTTAAAGACAATGCTACCAAATACTAATTGAGTGTATGTAAACTTCTGACCCACTGGGAATGTTATGAAAGAAATAAAAGCTGAAATAAATCTACTTTTTTCCCTGACATTTCACATTCTTAAAATATAGTGGTGATCCTAACTGACCTAAGACAGGGAATTTTTACTAGGATTAAATGTCAGGAATTGTGAAAAACTGAGTTTAAATGTATTTGGCTAAGGTGTATGTAAACTTCCGACTTCAACTGTACCTTGTAGCAAACATCCTCAGCATTTGATTTATCATAGTAGCAGGCTAACTGGAGCCAGCAGCAATCTAAAACAACCCAACCGAAACATGCAAGGATAAGTGATCGGGTGAATGAAGCAAAGCGAGTGAAAGGAGAAATACGGCTTCACTCTATCCAATCAGAGCCGCAGGGTCAACGTACAACCCACCCTACAGCCCAAGACAAACTAGTTGAGTTACTTAGACCACATAGCACCTCACACTTGATTGAAAGATGCGTGCTGGCACCGGGAAAAAAATATCATTATATCAAACAAAAAATTACTCTGACCATAATCGTATCAGGACAATTGTCCATATCTGTTACGATACTTGTTTTGTCCGACAACTTGGCACACCCCTAGCGCATATACAGTAGACTGCCCTCTTCAGTTCAAACCACAGGTTTTCAATGGGGTTCAAGTCCGGAGACTGAGATGGCCATTGCAAAATGTTGATTTTGTGGTCAATTACCAATTTCTTTGTGGATTTTGATGTGTGCTTGGGGTTATTGTCTTGCTGGAAGATCCACTTGCAGCCCAGGTTCAGCCTCCTAACAGAGGCAATCAGGTTTCTGACTAAAATGTCCTGGTTCTGGGAAAGTTCATGATGCCGTTGACCTTAACAAGGGCCCCAGGACCAGTGGAAGCAAAATAGTTCCATAACATCAAAGATCCACCACCATATTTTACAGTAGGTATGGGGTTCTTTTCTGCTTATGCATCCTTATGTCGATGCCAAACCCACCACTGGTGTGCGAGGCCAAATAGCTTTATATTTTTTGCTCATCTTTGTCATTTTGGATGTGAATGTATATAAAAATTTGTCATGCATGATGTCACCAACACACAAGTGTCTTGTATCACTCACTTCCTTATCTAACAGATGTAACCTTCATATTGTCCATTTTAATTCCGACACCTATAATAATGCAAATTTTTTTTTTTAAAGGCTGTGAAGTGGAAACGCATTTGAAAATGCAAAGTTAGGTTTGTTTCGCATAGCCAGTTTAGGCTAAAATTGGAATTGAGTTACCCTTTCAAAAAAAAAAAATTTACAATGTTTTCTCTGCCCCATGGCAAAATGTGTAAAATTGCAGGAAATTAGCAAAATGTTGTCTCTGCTGCCAAGAGGGCCACTAAGACCAGCCACTACCATGCAACCCCCCTTTAAATGTATGTTTTATTAGCTGCCTCATCACAGCAGTTGCACGTTCAATAATAGGCTTGCTATTGTTGAATGTTTTCATTAAGCTCTTAATGAAATATGTCTGTTCGCTGTATGCATGCATGCTTTCTGTTGGTCACATCATTTTACTGTTTGTTTACCGGTTAATGTGACTTGGTTAATCGGCAGCAAAAATGACCGAAATTTGCATCTCTAATCCATAAAGACGCCAGAGCAAAAGCAGGTCAGACCACAAACAGCTTCAGAAGGAAACACGCAGCTGCCACACAGGCAACATCAAAACAGAGTCTCTGAGCAAGACTGGTTGTAACAAATTCAAAAGCAAAATCGGATTGGTACAGGGGATCAATTCAACTGAGCGTGTTTCTTCGGCAACCATTTATAGTAGGCCGTCAGTACAATGCTACATCTTTGTTAGCCACAGCTCACCTGTCCTCTGTGCCAAGGACAGCACAGCAAGATGGCTGGCTGCACAGCCACAGTGTGTGCTGCTGTCATATTTATCCTACAAGCGCCAGGGCAAGGATTCCCCCTGACATGACTGCTCCTGTCATGTCTGCAGAAGGACAGCGAGCTGAAGGACAAAACGCAGAAGGACACAAAACCACACATGCAAACTTTGCTCTACAATAACATAACCGCCCAAGCAGCTTTAGACTTCAGAGAACAGGGCTGATGTGACCCAACCCTCAGTGCTGCTCAACCACAGACTAGCCACGTGTGACGCCGGTTATTCTGTATTCTTTACAGCTTATGGGCACAGGCATAAAAACAAATGGAGTGTGTCGCCTGGTCTGGTGCCAGCTCGGTCCATGTAAACCTCAATAAATACACTGAAAGGGAAACAGAAAAGGGCAATTTACAGGAAGTGCTACGTTTTGACTTCTAAAGAACACCTTTATCAGTGGGTAACCGGTAACGTATGGATGGGTCTCTAAGCCTGTCTCCCGCTGACTGTGGAAGGTGGAGGTAAGGACCCTACCCAGGCCTCTCTCGCTCTCTGTGCAGCTGCTGCGGGGAGAAGATGAGGACGGCCAAGGCCAGTCCCCTGGGATGGAGGCAGAGCAGAGACACCCCTCAGTCATAACATCTGGACACAGAATGGGCGTCAACAGGCAGCAGCAAATAGCCCTCAAGACCCCAAAGCTGGAGTCTTCTGCTACTTCCCCAAGTAGGAAACTGTAAATAAAAACTGTGTCAACAAAACATAACCGTCCTTGTTAAGGTATCATTTGTGTGTGTAGGGTAAATCCCAACCGTGGAAATGTGAATCTAAGCCGGAAGCCTCTAGGACTAGGTTTAGTAAATCGAGAGATAGGCCTACTATAGAGCCTTCTACTACACCTGTAATGTGACCGAGAAATGAGAAATAGATCTCCTCATGTGCCTATTCACTTCTTAAATAAAAGTAAAGGAACAAAATGCTGAGGAAATGGAGCCCAAGCGTGTCAATGACCTGGGGAAGGAAGACTGGACCAGGTCTTCTATTCCCTCAACACTTACACCTACTTCACAGGGCTCAAACGCTCCAAATGGGAACAATCACTATTGGGTGACAACAACGTGACCTGCATCTAAATTAGAATAACACTACTACAGTGCAACAGGCTGCCTGTGAACAAAGTAAACCACAATAATGGCTTCTCTCTGCCCTACCAACTAGGGATGTGACAAATCGCCAATTTTGTAAAAAGGTTTAATAGCAGTAAGGCCAAATTCAATGGTTTCAAATTATTTTTTAAATATATTTTTGTAATACTTCAAGGGGTCTTAAAATTCAAAATCAAATAGCAAAATGATCCTTGGTATGACCTTAACCCCCCCCCCCACGGATTTAGACAGGGCTTAGACACCAAGGGGTTAACCATTACATTCTACCCTATAGGAACTAGCATACCGCCGTTATCCTATTTCGCAATCAAAACCTCACATTTTGTCAGACTAAGTCACTGTGACAGTGCAAGATCATTATTCAAATCAATTCCACAGGGTGTGGAATGACCCTTATCACCTGTCTAACTGACATTCTCTGATTCCCCTTATCTGGTCAACAGCTGGGCAGATCATGATGTTCAGCCTAATCAAATGGTTTTCAAGGATGGTACACACGTCCAATGAAATGCATATTCGCTGGTTCCTTCAACAATAAGAAATAAAAGATGAGAATACAAAACCAAGTACATGGCTCAGTAGAACAGAATAAACATTGTATCTTAAGTATAATACAGGAAGGCACAAATTATAGTCCAATATTTACAGGTGTTTTTTGGGGAAGGTGGATTTGGGGGGCAAGTGTTTAAATTGTGCACTCAATTGTATTTAGCACTCATAGTAAGAGTCTGGAGCAGGAGTTTTTGTGTGCGTAGCATGAATGAATGTGTGTGTTAAGGTGTGGAGAATCAGAGCAGGTGGTCAGTCCAGTTCAAGTGTTCAGCAGTCTGATGGCTTGTAGATAGAAACTGTCTCTGAGCCTGTTGGTTCCAGACCTCACGCTCCGATAACGTCTGCCTGACGTGTGGCTCGTGTGTGTTTAAAATCAGGTAGGCCTGATCCAGCCTATAGACAAAGATGGCACAATGAGACAGACATTTTACCAGATGTGTAAATGTGAAACATTCGCTTGGCGTTTCAACTCACTACCAAATGGGGTGGGAGAAGATGAAACGAGATGGATTTTGCCCGGCATTCTGGACATTTTCTCATCGATGAAACGTTTGATGTCAATACAGTTTTCTGTTGCCAAAACTCAAATCTGTTATGAACTTTACCCATCACAAGCAAGTTGTTTAGAAGGAGTGTAAAGGCAAATTGAGTTATTGCACATGCGCACCTCAGAGGTGGTGTCCCCTAACGGAAATATGCAGATCTGTCACGCCCCCCTCAAAACAACAGATGTGTCTTGGTGTGTAAAATGGTTGAGTGTACATGTTATTTTTCTTCTGGTTGAATAGAGGCACACTACTAATGACTACTGAGAAGTCCCTCCTAAAGCACACATCAGTATTTACTCAGAAGTGCAGGCAGAGGTGACTGGCACCAGGGACAGTGACCCTTTGGACCCGGACACACTACCTAACCAAATTCACCATGCCTATCAACATGGCAACATGTGATAGGCAGTGATGATGGACTGTATCCTTTAGCCTGTGTGTTTGCATTGAAACCATTAGATGCCCAGACTGGCATCTCCAGTTGAACAGGGCTTAAGGCTGACTTACTGCTGGTTACAGTACAGCTTTTAACTGGATGATTTTGTTTGCCAAATAAAGAAGACGTGTTTGCCATGTAAATTATGATGAACACACAGTTCACCAGATTTGTGCTGTACTGTGGTGAGAAACAGCTGCAAATAAGGCCCTATAAAATCAGTTTATCTTTTACCTGATTCCGTTTGAGTTTCTTCCCAAATTCCGTTTTTTGCCTTCTATATAGAAAAACAACAGCATTTGAGGTTCTAAGTCCACAACTTTTGAGATCTGGGAGAAAAAACAACTAAAAGAAGTGTAGTAACCCTTTAATGCAAGTGCGCACCAGCAAGAGACGGTTGTTGGTTAGCGATGTTTATGTAGCGCTCATGTTATTGCAGAGTTTGCAAGAATACATAGCCACTGGATTCATGCAAATAATCATGACATCATTCTGCAGGTAGGCATAGGCTACTTTGTAGTTAACGTTTAATTAAAAAGGTTTTTGGAAAAATCTTTAGATCTCTACCACAAGAAGGTTATCATTAGCATCATCGCTAACGGCTACACAAAGTGTAGACACACACACACTAACCTAACGTTTCAGGCGTAAAATAAACACCTGAAACTAGATCGTCTACATACTGGTCTTGACGAGAAGATTATTATAATAATTTGTTATAACTGTCGAGCGAGGTTCCTCTCTGCGCTGTTCAATCAATGTGAATGTGGAGGAGGAGTTAAGATGGAGTGACGCCTTCTTAACGTCCAAAATAGGAAGTCGAGTCACAGGCTCTCTTACCATTTCTCCGGAAAACCGGAACATCTGGTTGTTGGGGACTGGGCAGTGGCTACACACGCCCAGGTAGGGGCATTTTCTGTACCGTTTCAGAAAGCTGCAGGAAAATACGAATCAGAGATGCATTTTGTTCACATCTTATGAGTGACTTGGACAAAGGAATTAATTTTCCAATAAGGTCAATACATAGTTGATTTCCTATCATTTTTTAATATTGTTGAACTCCGTTTTAATGTCAGGATTCCGTATACGAAGCTGATTTTATGGCGCCCTAAACAATCACACAGCAACAGTACCTTCAACCTGACAACGTCACACATTCACACAGTGTTGGTGGTTTAACTTTATCCACATTCTTTTACATTCCAGCCTTATTCTAAAATGGATTAAATCGATTCCCCCCCTCATTAATCTACACACAATACCTGTTAATGATGAAGCAAAAACAGTTGACATTTTTGCTAATAATAAAAATAAAATAAAAAAACAGAAATATCACATTTAGATAAGCATTTAGACCCTTTACTCTGTACATCGTTGTAGCACCTTTGGCAGCTATTACAGCCTCGAGTCTTCTTGGGTATGACGCTACGAGCTTCGCACACCTGTATTTGGGGAGTTTCTCTGCAGATCCTCTCAAGCTCTGTCAGGTCGCATGGGGAGTGTTGCTGCACAGCTATTTTCAGGTCTCTCCAGAGATGTTCGATCGGGTTCAAGTCCGGGCTCTGCCTGGGTCACTCAAGGATATTCAGAGACTTGTCCCGAAGCCACTCCTGCATCGTCTTGGCTGTGTGCTTAGGGTCGTTGTCCTTTTGGAAGGTGAAACTTCACCCCAGTCTGAGGTCCTGAGCAGGTTTTCATCAAGGATCTCTGTATTTTGCTCTGTTCATCTTTGCCTCAATCCTGACTAGTCTCTCCCAGTCCCTGCCACTGAAAAACATCCCCACAACATGATGCTGCCACCACCATGCTTCACCATAGTGATGGTGCCAGGTTTTCTCCAGACGTGATACTTGGCATTCAGGCCAAAGAGTTCAATCTTTGTTTTATCAGACCAGAGAATCTTGTTTCTCATGATCTGAGAGTCTAAGTGCCTTTTGGCAAACCCCAAGCGGGCTGTCATGTGCCTTTTATTGAAGAGTGGCTTCTGTCTGGCAACTACTATAAAGGCCTGATTGGTGGAGTGCTGCAGAGATGGTTGTCCTTCTGGAAGGTTCTCCCATCTCCACAGAGGAACTCTGGAGCTCTGTCAGTGACCATCGAACTCTTGGTCACCTCCCTCACCAAGGGCCTTCTCCCCAGATTTTTCAGTTTGGCCAGGCAGCCAGCCCTAGGAAGAGTCTTGGTGGTTTCAAACTTCTTCCATTTAAGAATGATGGAGGCCACTGTGTTCTTGGGGACCTTCAATGCTGCAGACATTTTTGGGTACCCTTCCCCAGATCTGTGCCTCGACACAATCCTGTCTCGGAGCTCTACGGACAATTCCTTCAACCTCATGGCTTGGTTTTTGCTCTGACATGCACTGTCAACTGTGGGACCTTATATAGACAGGTGTGTGCCTTTCCAAATCATGTCCAATCAATTGAATTTACCACAGGTGGACTCCAATCAAGTTGTAGAAACATCTCAAGGATGATCAATGGAAACAGGATGCACCTGAGCTCAATTTCGAGTCTCATAGCAAAGGGTATGAATACTTATGTGAATAAGGTTTCTGTTACTTATGTTTAATACATTTGTAAAAAATATATATATTTTTCGCTTTGTCATTATGGGGTATTGTGTGTGAGGAAAATGTTTTGTTTAATCAATGTTAGAATAAGGCTGTAACGTAACAATATGTGGAAAAAGTCGAGGGGTCTGAATATTTTCCGAAGGTACCGTACGTGCCCTGCTATATTGGCTAATGACGACGGTGGCACAAAGAAGTCTCAAATGACTGGCTAACCAGGAGAAGACCATCACTGGTTCGAACATTCCTGTCCTGTGTGACCTTCGGCCTACTGATTGATCGCCATGTTCAAACGCAAACACACCGCCTGAGGGACGGTGACGCAACAAGAATGAGGAAACATTCCGTTTCTTTAGCATACCAACATATCACTTCAGTGACGCCTTTATTAACACGATAACTATGTGTACCGATATCAATCAAATATATCGCTATGTCTTATCACACTGCTGCGGTCCCAGCAGACAGGCCAGTTTTCCTGTCCCCAGTCAGGGAGGAACAGAGGGAGGAAGAAGAAGCATAAGCCTCAAGTGCAGTCAGACCGGAATTACTAGTGTGGTGCCTAAGGGTGTCTACAGGGGGTGGGGTGGTGGCGATGCCATGGACAGAGACAGGACTGGTGAGGTGGGATCGGGAGGCAGAATGGGAAGGATCGGGACAATGCAAAAAACCCATTCATACATTTTGTCAGAAAGACAGGGGGGGCTGATCTTCCTTGCTATAGGCCTAGACTGCAGGCTGCTCTGTTAAGAGATTAAATGTTTTGTCAACAGTTGACTTAAATGCTGTCACCTCATAACTTTGGGTATGTGAGTGAAGTGAATGCGAGCGGTATGCGAGTGATGTGTACATCTTGTCTGGCATCAGCAGACTGAGCTCCTGTTTGGAGATGAGATGATTGACAAAAAGGTCAGAGTCGGAGGCAAATTTCAGACTGTACACAAGCCGTCTGAAAGAGAGTCGGATCCTGCTAAGCGCAGAGCTACCACTCCTTAACGCTGAACTTCACACTGATTGGTGGGATTTAGGCTCCCTCTTTTCAAGTGAAGGGACATGTAAGATAGTATACCCCCACCGTGCACTACATAACTCTTATCTCCACCGAAGTCATTGTGTAGACCCTGTACCTAAAGCTTAGCTTGGATACACCAGCACACCTACCAGCAGATGGACTGAGTGTCACAGACACACACACAAATAAAACTTTCTTTGAACACGAGAAGCTAACAGATAAACAGGTTTATCATGGAGAAAGATCCTACTGACTGGTAAAGGGGGGGGAACCTCAGACTGAACAGTGGAAGGAGGTCAAGGAGGTTATGAAACTCTGGGGGATTTCAAGTCAAATAAAACAAAACCCTGCGCGTCTGCCTTAGTGACACTGGACAGATTGCCCAACCCGGGAGGTGAAATATCATCAGAGCACACAAAGAATTTCAAACATGTAGGGTGTGTGGACTTGCACCACAAGTCAACTCCTTGAAAATGCTCCATCCCAGACGGCGTTTCTTAAAATCTTTAAGACGGCGAGGAGGCAGAGAGAAAAAAACGATAAAACACAATGCTCTTTAGTGATAACTTCATTGACTGACTGCATCGCACTTCTGCTAATCTAACCCTGCCTAATGGTCCCATGCTAGGGAGGTGTGCAGCTCAAAGAAGCCAGGCACACCTGGTCTCACACACACACACACACCCCAGATAGACAAAATAAACAAACCAAATACCGAGTAACGCATACCCACACTGCTCCTTACTGCTAGTCTGCTACAGCACCTCAACCTTATAACGGCTCTATTGAAAAGGGGGATCACCAGATGTACGTAAGGGGAGGCCCCATGGAATGGATCGTTGCTGGGTAAACACTTCAAACCTTTACCCTGAACAATTTCAACCAGCTATTGGGTTGTATTCATCTGACTGTGTTTCTTACTATGGCAACGGTGACTTCCGTGCCCAGGACCACGCATGGCTTAGGCCACTGACGGAGGCCTGTAATTGGATATGGAGGGCCAGGTGGCCTGGTGATCAGTTGGAGCTGATCTGTCGGGCCAGCCAGTGTTTCTAACCCCCCTGAACAGGCCAGACCTGGGACAGGAGCCTGGAGCTACACAGCCCCCTGCGCTATACTCTAAAACACAGGCCACACAAAACGGAGACACGGTGTGGGGCCAGAGCTGACCACGCACACCAGGAATAAACGGGGGGGAAAAAATGTTTGGGGGAGTCATTTCTTCATCTCTCTGAACTGGGGACTTCTGGATGGACTTTCTGCACTCTAACCCAACAACATATATTACATCAGGAGCCAAAAAGCTCTACAGATTATCCATTTCTTTTTCCAGCAGGTTTAGGAGCCACCAGAATAAGTGTTAATCCAGCCTGCCCCAGGCAGGGGCCAGACTATTAGTAAGCTCTTACCTTGCAGCTGTTTGAATCTCCCCTCCAGGATGTTGGAGTACTGCACCTGGTTAACAAACGCCGCCGGGGAGAGACAGGGCTCCCTGTTTCGCTGGTGGTCCAGCTCCATGTTGCAGCGCTCTCTCTCTCTCTCACAGCCTAAATCAACCTCAGGTATGGAGCTCTGCAGCGTGGCTGGGCCAGTGGGCTCTCCAGCATAGCACAGGGCCAGCAGGGCTGTCCACAGGACAGGAGCTAGCTATCTACCTGTAGATTCTACTAAAGAAGCTACAGGCTTTAGTTGAAGAAAGTTCCGTTAGATCCAAAACGTGCTTTTTATGGATCTTTTTCCCTCGTAAAATCCCAGTCCTTCGCCTCTAGCAGAGATTATGAGCAGAGCACGCCATGCTATCCTCCACTTCAAAAAAATATATCCTCCTTTCACTTCTTCACAGAGGTGCAGGAGTTTTTCCAAACAAAACTCAGAACAGAATGTTCTCTTCTCTTTCACCTCTTCTGGAATCTGTGCCACACACCTTTTCTCTGAGCAAAGTAGAAACTTTTAGAGCAGTAGAAGTTCTCTTCACATTCACAGTCAAATGAACACTGGCTCTTCCCTCCAAAACATTGAGCGCGCATTCAGCCTCATACACACACTACACACACCTTGTTTGAGCACAACAGGAGAACCGGCTGTGGTCGGATGGCTGTGTAAACAAAGCCTGCTGCTCACGGAAAGCTGGGTCATTTGCATAAGGTGTGTTTTAGGGAGGAGCCTGAGAAAAGAGCGGGTGGATGGGCTGGATCAGTGGAGGGGGGTGGGGGGGACGGCTGGAGGAGTGGTGAGGTGGACTTAACCATTCAGCAAGGTACAGTAGGGAGAGGCAGAAGATGGATCATTCCAATCCTTTACAATGCCACAGTGGCAGTGTAGGAGGTGTGGTCAGCCAGTGTCTAGTCTTGTTGTTCTCCCATCCTCTGTCTCAGTCTTACATGATCTCTCTCTTCTCTTTCCGCCCCACGGGACTAAAATAAGGCGTTAAGACAGGAAGGAAGTAGTTGAGAAACTGGCAGCAGCAGCAACACGCTCTTTCCTGCCTGAGCAGCGGAGTGTGATGAGTGAATGTGTGTGTGTGTGTGTGTGTGTGTGTGCGTGCTCAATCACTGTACACTGAGGCCCACCTAATCAAAAACGCCTAAGCATCGATTTCCCGCATGTCTTCATACACACAAACACAACGATTTAACGCTACTAAAATAAAAATGTCAATGCATTCCTCAGAAATAAGTCAACTTAACAGCCGTTTGCATGGCTCTGTGCTGTGCTCAACACTTCGCTGCAGCAGCAGAAAGGCCTCCAGTGACCTGGATATGACACACCACAGCCGCGTTGTTCACTAGAAACAAATTAAATGAGCTTTCTTACAGGAAATGTTGGGGGTAAACCCTTCTCTTTTTCACACAAGTCAGGTCAGAGCCAGTGGCTGTGCTAAATCATACAGGAGCCCCTAGGATACAAGTTTGAACTTTTGTATTAGTCATATACATGTACAGGATACAAGTGGCATTCACCGTCTCACTAAATGCTTACTTGCGGGTTCCTTCTCGACAACGCAACAATAAGAAATGATAACAGATAAGAATATGAACATGAAGTCAATGGCTCAGTAGAATAGAATAAACCATTGTATCTTAAGTATAATACAGGAAGGTCGAATTTATAGTTCAATATTTACAAGTGTTTTGGGAAAGGGGTGGGATCGGGGTTCAAGTGTTTATAGCTGTGCGGTATTTAGCAATCAGAATCAGAGTCCGGTCGCAGCGGTTGTGATGTGTGTGTAGCATGAATGTGTGCGCGCTAAGGTGTGGGGGATAAGATAAGGGTACATACAGCTTGCCCTGTCCATGGGGCACGTGTTCAGATCTGTTGTTTTGCAGGCTGTGTTTGGGCTACTTTGGTTGTACAGTACAGGAGCCCTGCGGCCTGCTGGCATTAGAAGATCTAGGGGGCCAGGGTTTTCAGAGTGACCAGCACTTTATAGAAGGAAGAGGCTTAATGAGGCCCAGAGAACAGACGCAGGCCTCTCACTGGGGGGGGTAAGGGGTTCTGTCGCCAGGGGCGATGAGAGGAGAGCAGAGCTCGGTGGTGCGCTCACTGCTGTCCTGACCAAATACCAAACATCCCTGTTAACATGCAGGTCTCTGTGTGTGTGTGTGTGTGTGTGTGTAACTGTGCTCACACCTCGGGATTAAGAAGCTTCCTTCCTCTAGAAAACAGCTCGTCCGCTTGCTGTACAGAGGGCTGGATAAACAACCCTTTTCTGCAACTTGTGAAAACAAAAAAAGATGGGAGAGTATACAAGGAAGCATTTGGCAGGAGCTCCTGTATGAAGCACGGTGCAATTACAGATAATGGCCCGGTCTACGGACATAAGCAAGACAGTGGAGCAGAGAGGATGGGGGAGTGAACCATGTGAGAGGGGGGGGGGGGAGCGAGAGGAGATGGGGAGTGAAGCATGTGAGGGGGGGGGGAGAGAGGAGCGATCCACTGGCGGGGCTGAAAGTAAACATCTCCACATCCTGCAACTCCTCCGCAAAGACCCAGGCAAGGAGAGGCGCCCGGGAACATTCCCCACACGCAGCTCAGCACACTCCTGCCCCTGCAAAAGGCACACAGAGGTCATACTAAAACCCCAGAATGGAGGACAGAGGAGGATGTAGAGTATCACTCAGACAGGCCTGTACACTGATGGTGCTAGAGGGTCTATTATGTTCGTCTTCTGCACATTCCTCTCAGTGAGGATATGTGGTGGGGGGGGGGGGGGGGGGCAAGAGATAGAGAAAGAACAACCAGATGCCTCTCTCCGCAGGCCAGAGCGAGGCACGGTGTTAGAGTTGAGGCTGTCATGGTGCTTTCCCAACGACACTTAACCCCACACCGGTGGGCCGGCAGTGTTTTATGCTAATGTGGCTCCAGTGTTGTGTTTCCATCAGGAGTGTGACACTAAAGACTTGAGGCGAGCAGAATCAACAACCTCCGTATCATTCAGGACTGTTGCTTTGTGAGAAGGTGATCTAGTTCAGTCAGCCATTGTTCTGTCAATACCAGCTGAAAAGTACTTAAGGCCTTGCCTTGGCTTCAAGTCAGAGCAGGGTCCGCCAGGGCCATGGCCCGGTGAGACACGGGTGCCGGCCGCGTCTCACTGGGTTAAATCGGCAGTGGAAATGCGGCATCAGTTTTCTGGCTCCGCACGGAGGGCCTCATTACATGCACTTTCACACCCTCTGTGTTCCCTTCTCCCCGTCCCTCTGACGGCTCACTCAGCCCGAGTCTGTCAGTGTGTCGTAACCCTGGTTCCTACCTGCCATGTTACCTTCCAGGCATTTCACACTGCAGACAGGTGTGTGAAGACGTCGCGGGACGCCAGAGCTTACTAGGCCACACACACACACACACACAGTTGGATGAGTCACACCAACACACAAGGAGGAAGTATTCAAATGAACAGCTGAGGGAAGGAGGCACTCCTAGGCCATGGCAGGAATCAGACAGGTAACCTGAGTGCTGCTGAAGGAAGTCACAGTGCTGTTGTGCTCTGGTAGTCCGTAGATACAGACTACGCATGACATATAGGACTCTAATCCTCAGACTACGGAGGCCTGGACGTGACAGTTTGAGCTAGCTGTGCATAGATGAGTCTATACAAATGAGGGAGAAACCCATGCAAATGATCCTGAGCACAGGGGATGTTCGCACCTCCTTCGCTGTGTAGGGGGGAGCAGAGGATGAGTCAACAGATAGGAACACAAGAGGGGAATCCCATGAATGGAGTGAGTGAATGAAAGAACAGAACACAAGTGTAGAAGGAGAGAGACAGAGAGCGAGATCGAGAGAGCGAGCGAGCAAGCCAGAGAGAGATAACTGCTGCAGCATGTCAAAGAATGTGCACATCAAGCTCCTACTTGTCAAAAGGAGATGGTATCAGTGGCATTCCCAGGAGATGAGTAAAGAGCACGCACACACACACACCTTGTCAAATACTATATGAAAAGACACACACACCTCCACTAACCACACACACATCCACTACTCAGGTCCCACTAGTTTGTTAGTCAGTTCAGTGTGACCTACTGTAGATGACAAACAGCCAACAGTCTGAATGAGTCTGTTACCACAAGGAGAAGGGTTGCTTTTCAATGTGTGATGAGGCTAAACTTTAAACAGCACTTTCTCTTCAGCACTATACTATCACACACCACAGCTGGAAGTCGTGGTGTCAGTTTCTCCCTCCAGCGTTGAGGGGTGGGTTGTGTGTGTGTGTGACCACAGAGATATTTTGTCTGTTTAAAATGGCAGAGTGAGAACAGAGGTGCCCGATGCTGCTGCCTCTGGCTGCAGAGCTGCCTGGTGCTTCCCTCTGCTGGGCCTCCACATTACTGCAACCAGCGTGGCTGGTCATGTTCCACAACAGGACGGTGGACTGGGAACACACACTCGTCATACACCCCGACATTCACACACACACACACACACGCAGAAGCCGGCGCTAACACCTGGGGCCTTGTCCTACCTGCCAGAGCTTTGATGCGCGAGCGCTCAAAGAGGCGTGCCGAGCTGTTCTCATTGTCCCAGTCGGTCTCTGCGGCCAGGTCCCAGCGGTTGTTGATGTCATTGTACTGCTGCTGGATCTCCTGGCTGTCGAAGTCGGTGGGAGAGATGGTGCTCATGGTGACCGGGGCTGGGGGAAAACCATCCAACCTGCAGGGGGACAGAGGGGGGGGGGTCAGTTGAGGTGCCTTGAAACCGCGTGGAGTTACTTTCGCACACCAACAAGCGTTTTTTTATTTATATATATTTTTTTAGATCTGCCCGTCCCTCGTAGACTTTGGAGAACCCTTAATTCTACCTCTAACACCTCCCGCAGTAAGCTGCAGTCTGATAGTCTCACACTTTCATTTGCCACATTTTCTAGCGTGATATGACAAGGCCGATGCAAATATCAGCTGGGACAGATAGTGAAGCCAAGCAGAGACGGAGAAAGGTGAGGGACGGCTTGGTACAAACTGCACCTGTTGTAGTTCAACTGCCATGCAACTGGCCGTTTACTTAAGATACATATTTTAAAATGCCATTGTTCTCATATACCAGAGAAACTGATTGTATTATCTCGACTTGGCAAGAGGAGCAGCTTCATGAGAAAGTCCGATGGTTTCGTATGCGCACAAAAACGTACACACCCACACACGTACCCAAATGCATAGCGTGAGGAGCAGATACTCAACCGTGATGTCTCTCATAGTGAAATCCGTCTGAAGGACGCAGGCAAAACTGCTTTATTAAAGGACGCACACGTCTCACAAACACACACACCAATTTCTGATGCCACTCTGGCCTGGTGCCAAGGGTCAATGTCACCTAGAACTGGGACAGTAAACCGAAAATTACCGGCTCCGCCTTCTGCTTACCGAAGCATTTTGCGTACGTAGGACATTTTTCTACACAACGTTCCTGTAGATTGTTCTAAGATCATTATTTTGGTCAACAGTAATAGCCTATGCATTATGTCGATTAATGCTATGAAAGTATCTGCCTGTCCCCTTTTGGCTGTTGAGTGAACGAGCCACTATCACGCCCTCTCTCCCACTGTGACATGGAAGAGGGAGAGATGCATTCTGAGAAGCACAAGCATATGACCGTTGCTTAAAAATGCTATTTCGGGACAAATACAGTTTTCAAAGCAAATAACGTTACTGTTCTAGTTACAGAGGGGAGAGAAGCAGCGTTCTCTGAGTAGATCATTTATTTCTCACCTCTTAGAGGTCAAGGCCGTAGTATGGTTTTGATGGGCGGCATTTACAAATCTAGCTAGGTGTTTTCAATTCCCTTTTCCTCATGTGGTGTATAATATAGCGTATAGGGCAATATGTACAAAGATGTGGTCAAATTCTCAGAAGAGCCAAAAATAAATCTGATAATTCTGCATCCTATTTTGACAGGTCGCACATCAAAAATATCAATCATGCATTCTCTGAATATGTTAGATGAAATAGCTTACTTTTTTAAAATCATAGGCTACCATCTCAGTTGTCTTACTTGACACTGCAGAAAATTCTAGAGCCCTACCATGAATGTAAAGTAACTGCCCATAAAGAATATAAATAGTTGTATTTATTGTCAGAGCAAAATAGTTATCACAATATAAAACTTTGTCCATATCGCCCCAGCTCAAGCACCTCCCCCAAAACATTATCTTAATTTATTTCAGATTTATCGTTACAGAAAGAAAAAAATAGGTACATTTGTGTAATATGGATTTTTGTCTATCGCACAGCTCTGTCACCTGACATGTCCAATATGCCTCTGCAGAACATACATCCCTGACCATCACCAACAGCTTCAGAATCCAAGTGGGAAAAACTGCTCATGCCTTCGAGTGGCGCAGCGGTATAAGGCGCTGCATCGCAGTGCTATAGGAGCCTCTCCCGAGTCCATACAGGAGTTGCAGCGATGGCACAAGACTAACTACCAATTGGATATCATGAAATTGGGGAGAAAAATGGGTAAAAAGTACAACAACAAAAAGGGATCTGAAATCCAGACATCAAATACTGTGTTTGATACAGTGGGTTGGGTGGGTAAGTAAGTTGCTTTGCACCAGCCTTGGGTTGTGCGAGCTGGAACAGCTCATAGGAGCAAGAGTCTATCTCCTGTTTCTGTAGCGTGAGGCAGCTTGATGTACAAGTACACCCGCCCGGACAGGACCGCTAGTCTATCACAGTGCCTTACCCCAAATCTGTGTCAAGCGGAGACTGCACTAGACTAACTCGTCCATGTACTGGCCAGAAGTAGATCTCTGGGTAATGCCTGAACTCAGGAGCCAGGAGAGGACAGAGACGTGTCACGGCCATGATCCTTCTCAGAACCTCTCCTTCCCTGTGTTCTGACTAAGCTGTGGCACAGCCTCTCCCACCATGGAGAGGGGAAAGGGAGATACCTAGTCAGTTGCACATCTGAATGCATTCAACTGACATGTGTCTTCCGCATTTTTTTTTTTTAAATTTTTTTTTTAACCGTTATTTTACCAGGTAAGTTGACTGAGAACACGTTCTCATTTGCAGCAACGACCTGGGGAATAGTTACAGGGGAGAGGAGGGGGATGAATGAGCCAATTATAAACTTGGGATTATTAGGTGACCATGATGGTTTGAGGGCCAGATTGGGAATTTAGCCAGGACACCGGGGTTAACACCCCTACTCTTACGATAAGTGCCATGGGATCTTTAATGACCTCAGAGAGTCAGGACACCCGTTTAACGTCCCATCCGAAAGACGGCACCCTACACAGGGCAGTGTCCCCAATCACTGCCCTGGGGCATTGGGATATTTTTTAGACCAGAGGAAAGAGTGCCTCCTACTGGCCCTCCAACACCACTTCCAGCAGCATCTGGTCTCCCATCCAGGGACTGACCAGGACCGACCCTGCTTAGCTTCAGAAGCAAGCCAACAGTGGTATGCAGGGTGGTATGCTGCTGGCAATTTAACCCAACCCCTCTGAATCAGAGAGGTGCAGGGGGGGGGGGGGCTGCCATAATCGACATCAACGTATTTGGTGCCCGTTGAACAGTGGGTTAACTGTGGGGGGGAAAGAGTTTTCAGGTTTCTCCCTGGCTAAAGTGACTACCATCCTCTATCTTCTCTGACAGCTATACGACCTCCCCTCCCCGTGGGGGATCTATTCAGATTGAAACCCACAGACCGTTAACTAAAAAGGCCCATTAGCTGACATGGCCTGTTTGTTTATGAGGACAGATAACAGATCGGATCTGTCTGTTTATCAAGGCCTTGTTTGTTTGTTCTGTTGTGTCTGGCTTTGTGTCTGTCGTAAGGCTCTTAGTGGGATCTAGGAGTGGGGGTTGAGTAGTGGGGCTGTTGTGGTAAAGGCCGTCCACATGCTTCGGTTCAGCTCGGCGAAGCAAACGAGTGTACTCGCATACTCTCTTAAAAAGACCTAGGCTTGAAAAACCAAGACAAAAGCACCAATAGCCCGTTTGTCCATCTTGAGACGCCGTAAATAACTCAAGACGTCGGTCACAAATCTTTACGTTTTTTGCAGAGGAGATCTTAGTTGCACAACTTGACATCTAAACTAAGATGTTTGGTGCATTATTTCACAAGTGAAAAATGTGCGCAAAAAACGTGCCGTCTACCGTTAAATGACAACAAACACATCATTGAAGAATCCCTACTGTTGACCAATCACCGACAAAAGGGCGTAGACTTCGGTTTCCCGAAAGGCCAAAAGTTGGGGGGAAAAACCACCTTGCCGAAGGCCAAAATGAACAAAAACGTCACAAAATCTATTCATAATATATGCACAAACTGTTCCGAACTGTTTCGAATGGGAAGCATGTGGACACCTTAAGGCTTGGGGTCTTTATGTCAGAGCGATAGCGAGGCTGCTCCCCTGTCCTCAAATCAGGCTGACCGGCAGGTCTTCTGCTCCAGGCTCCATCTCTCCCTGCCCTGCAGGAGGCTGTCTTAATCCAGAAGGCTGGGGCAGAGCATGCTGCCTCTCTCCCTCCACCAGGATAGACAGCTCCTGCTGTTCCATGCTCTGCTATAGGAGACCACTCATCCGCTGAGCTAGTGTCAGCACTACTCTACCACATGAACTGGGAAATAGGGAAGAGTAGACCTGCTAGAGGAGAGTTGACCTGCTACGAAAGCCATTTTCAAATAGTGGTAAATATGCATGCAGGCAAGTATACACACACTGACTCACCCACTAATTTAGACATATCAATTAGGCCTAGCTAAATCCATACTCCAAGAATGAACCCTTTAATACACAGACGGATCCGTGTCTGAGCGGCTGATAAAAACTGGGAAAAACAGAGGAACTTAAGCCTCATATATATTCAGCAGATCCAGCAGAATGTGATGTCTTACAGTATTGAGCATCCACAGTCTCACATGGAGTATTCAGTCTCTTCTCCCGAGTCTGTCTTCCCTCAGCTATATAAAAAAGGTTTCCCTCTAATAAGCAGGAAGCATCATGGTAAGAAATGTGGACATATTCCAATGAAAGAACATTTGTCAAATAAACAGACATTAGATAGAGTCCAGGAATGATGGAGAGAACGGAAAGAGTTCATATAAGGGGACACCTTGTGGAGGAGGATGGGGTGTTAAAACAAGAGATAGTATATGTGAGACAGGGCAGGATGTCTGTAGGGGCTCAGAGAACACTCCTATGGCACATTTCCATTAAGGATTTACCCTAGTGTTTTACCCAAAAGGGTGAGACTTGTCTGTTTCCATCTATGCGGTCCGGCACCCGTGTCTCACTGGTCCATGGCTCCAGCGGACCTGCTTTTACCTGGGGCCAAAGCCAGGCCACTGGTACTTTAACACCGTCTTACAAAGCAACAGTCTTGACAAAGCAGAGGTGTGTTGATTTTGCTCTCCCGAGTTCTTATAGCTCAGAGACACCGGTAGGATTGTCAAACTGTACTTAGCACGTCTGAACAGTGTCGGCAGTCAATCCCTTTTGTGTTCACACAGCTAAGACCTTGATGTCGTCAGCTACTCAGCAGTGTTAAAATACTCCAAACCAGAAGGTGGCAGTAGCATTGTTTGGCAATGCATGTCCGTGTGTGTTGCTTAGTGGTCTAGATTCCAATGTTGGTCTAGCTAGCTGCGCTAATGTTGCTATTTTGTAGAAATCCCTTGTTGATACTAGCCAGATGGCCACAGCTAGATAACTACCTAGCAAGAGAACAAAGAAACAATGTAATTCTCTCTCCATCATCCAATACTGACAGTACCAGCACACAGCCAAATGTTTAGCTAGCTAGCTAAAATTAGCATATTCTCTAGTTAGCTAGCTAGCTATGTTGCGCTAAGGACACTGCACTAATTCGGCAGCTGTTTCATGGAATCTAATCTATTGTGTTGCACGGTATATCGAAACTTGTGTACTTTTTCGATACAGAAAAAAAAAGTTAGGTACTTCTGTCAAATGTGTCTCACATGATTGAGAGGATCCAAGTCTGCCCATCGGGGTCATCACTAGTTACCACAGCCACAAAGTCATAATTATGCTAAACCTCACCTATTTCTACAATAGTGTTGTGTGCATTGCATTTGTGCAATTAGCCATCTACCACCCCATAGCCTAAATTGCATATGAAGTGTGACTGGCAGTGACTGGAAGTCTATGGGTATCTGCCAGCATGATAGTAGATAGCACAATGACTGGAAGTCTATGGGTAACGCTATTTATAAAACGCAACATGCAACAATTTTGAAGATTTTACTGAGTTAGGTCATAGTAGGAAATCAGTCAATTGAAATAAATGAATTAGGCCCTAATCTATGGATTTCACATGACTGGGCAAGGGCCCACCCACTGGGGAGCCAGGCCCACCCACTCAGAATGAGTTTTTCCCCACAAAAGGGCTTTATTACAGGCAGAAATACTCCTCAGCACCCCTCCCCCACAGACGATCTCACAGGTGAAGAAGCCGGATGTGGAGGTCCTGGGCTGGTATGGTTACACATGGTCTGCGGTTGTGAGGACGGTTGGATGTACTGCAAAATTCTCTAAAAACGACAGAGGTGACTTATGGTAAAGAAATTCACATTCAATTCTCTGGCAACGGCTCTGTTGGACATTCCTGCAGTCAGCATGCCAATTGCACGCTACCACAAAACATGAGACATCTTTGGCATTGGGTTCTGTGACAAAACTGCACATTTCAGAGTGGCCTTTTATTGTCCCCAGCACAAGGTGCACCTGTGTAATGACCATGCTGTTTAATCAACTTCTTGATATGCCACACCTGTCAGGTGGATGGATAATCTTGGTAAAGGAGAAATGCTCACTAACAGGGACACATGCACAACATTTGAGAGAAATAAGCTTTGTATGCGCATGGGAAATGTCTGGGATCTTCTACAAGAACAAATGGCAGGTTCGTCGCAACCGGGTCGGCACGCAGCAGGTACCGCTTTTGTTCTAGGAATAAAAGGAACGGCCTCCCACTGTGATAAATACCTATCGGCAGTCTATCGGCAGTGAGATTCTCAGTGGGTTTCATGTCACACGCCTAATGGATACACAACGACACTAGAGCTTATATTAAAACACTGGCAACACACTGATGTGGGGGTAAGTCTCCATGGAAATGCGGCACTAGTGAGGTGAAGGAGGAAGAAAGTGTGTCATACAGGGCCAGCCAATACAGTCCATCCAGTACAGTTATGCCTTCATGGGACTCTTAGCTAGCTACCTGGTGATGTAATATGTTCGATGAACATGGACCAGGGTAGTGAGTCTTTGTGACAGAGATTGAGGGGACTGAATAAAGCTGTCTCTAATAACATCTCACAGGACCATCTATTCCACTGCCTAAACGAACCTCATCAAGGGCCTCTTGGTGAAATCACATTTCAAAATCTAATTCAGGAAATCAATGAGTCAGCCTACAAGGGGACGGAACACACACAGACGCCTTGCTACAGCACATAATGTAACACAGGCGCGTGCGTCGCTCCGCTCCTCACACATGTAAATATCAAAACAACGAGAAGAAGAAGCAGGGTAAATCCCATTAGTCAGATTAGGAAGTGGCTCAGAATAGAAACTCAGTCATTATCCTTGGATTAAAGCAAGACAGGAGGAACAGTTGGCAACGCCTCCCTCCAGTCCACCCCCGCGACCAGCCGACCCCGTTACCTCCCCACAGACAGACAGGCAGCCATGATGGGCCCTCTGGGGATGACTGACTGACTGACCAGGCCCCTGCTAGAGCCTGGAAGAGCTTCGGTCCTTGGTACCTGGAGCCAACGCAACAAGAGGAGGACATCACGTTCCCCGGACGAACGGGCGGCCATGGCGACCACCACTTCCTGTACTTGGAGCAGGGGTATGACGGGAATGGTGATGGGTGGGTGGGGTGGAGAGGGGAATAGGGGGAAGGATATGGTACTAGGGAAGTAAGGGGGTGTATCCCTGCTATGGCTAGGAGGAGCTGGGGCTCAGTGTCTGGACTAATCACTCCTGATTGGATCAGACACACAATCCCCTGACCCACTATGACACAGACCCTCACACTTCCACAGCCTCCAATACAGGGCACAGGGTACAACACACATGCTACAATACACCCAGCCTATGACGTAGCCTACGACACACAGCCTCCGTCTGACACAACGTAGCCAAGACACAGCTTCGAACCTAGCCAATAGACACAGCTTCGAACCTAGCCAATACACAGCTTCGAACCTAGCCAATAGACACAGCTTCGAACCTAGCCAATAGACACAGCTTCGAACCTAGCCAATAGACACAGCTTCGAACCTAGCCAATAGACACAGCTTCGAACCTAGCCAGCCTCCCACTCTGAGCCTAGAATACACACACAACCTCTGAACACAGCCTACGACACAGCCTCCTCCGAAACAGCATCCCACAATTTTGTTCTACAAAGTTAATGAGGCAAAAAGAAGACCTTTATGTCTGACATTTTTCATCATGATACCTGGCTGTCACCACCACCTCTATCCTCCAAAATGCGTCATCACACTAGTCATATCAACAGCGCGTGCCTTAGAAAAGTACAATTCATAAAGTAGAAAATGACAGTTTAAAAAGGCCTTCTCTGATATCTAATGAGTGAATTACAATATTCCCCTGGTCACTGATAAAGGTGATGAATTGGAGGGGACATAAATCAATAGGGCTTAGAGCTGGGGAGGGAGGGCCAGACACAGGACCCAGGAGGAGTGTGTCTGCCTGCAGGGGATGAGATGACAGGGCTTTGTTAGGACTGTCTGCTCCATACACACAAGCCAAAAATAGGGAGCCGACAGCTTTCTCACACATGCAGTCTTTTAATACACTAACTACATACCAACAAATAACCTCCTTTATGCACATATTCATTCCCGTCACACACACACACACCCACCAACCCCATCTAAGCAAATTAACCCCTTACACTCGTGGAAACTGGCCTATATGGATAGGGCTAAATTGAAATGTTTCTTAATGAAGAAATGTGTAATGCATAATTAGTGGACCCCAGGAAGAGTTAAAGGGAATTAAAAAGGGAACAGTTGAGATTATGGGAAAATTATTCAACTAATAAAAGGTGAAGACAACAGTTCACCTGACAAGACTGAATGCAAACATTACAATCTTGATTTTATGAGCAGTTTACATTTACTGTACTTTTCGTCGCATTTGTTGTTAACAAAATCTGAAAATATTCTAGATACATTCAGTAACATAAGAATATTCTTGGAAAAACGTGGGTCGGTGCAACATAAGACAAAAAAAATGACAAGGGTTTGAGTGTGAGGTCTAACTGGTGTTTCCAAGTGGCCACACACCTCTCCAAAGTGTGCACAGTTCCTAAGTCATTTCAATGCACTTTTATGACTCAAAGAAGAGTCTTCAACTAGAAGTAGCTTCCTGAGCTCTCATAGCTGTGCTGTTGAGGAACTAGTGCAAGCACACTTGTGGTTGTTTTGTTTGGAACACAGCCCTGAATCCCTGCCTTTACACAATTACTGTTGTCGTTTACGCAATCCAAAAATGGTCTATTATAAATCGCAATCTGGAGCAGGTGGGAATAATTCGAAAGCTTGTTCTATTGCCAACACGACTAGCTAAATTATAAAATACCATTCTTACAGTGTTAGGCTTTCACAAGGCAATTCAGAAAAGCATGAGTCATGAGTGCATTCAGATGTGTGGCCCATGGCAAATTTCCTTCACAATACAACAAACGGGCTCATTCTGGTCAGGACATCCCAGGGTATGACGCCATGTCATCTTGTAACTGTACGTCAAACATAGTGATCATAAACGTTGACACTATATTACATATGAAAATGTGAAGTGCAACTTTGGACTCACAGGTGTTTGACTTCCTCTATATGCCGTCAAAGCAGTATTTATTATAATCCTCAACGCCTCATCTTTCAAAATACATTGAGTCCTCGTAATTTATAGCTTCCCACCCCCCCTCACTCAGACGACAAAAGAAATGTGCCAAATTAGCAGGAGGGATGGGGGCAACATTTTGTCGCACGGTGCTCAAGTTCAGAACCGCTGTCAGACAAAAACCCATACAGCGCTGTGAAGTGGAGACCCTGAGCTCTTGACGTCACGTATAGCACGTTACTGTACAGCCACTGCGTCCCAATTAAAGCTCTTATCAGTGTCCAAATCTGCCATTGTCAACCCGTATATAAGGGTACAAGTGTAAAGCGCTACCACCTCCCTAATCACCCTTAATGTATGTTGTACAGCTCTATAGAGAATTTGGGTGACTCTCCTCCCTGCAGTGCAGCCGACCCTGTAATAACCAGATCAGCTTTATTGCCCCCCTCCTCTGGTCCCCCTCTCCCCGTCATCGTGCGCCTGCCTCGTGTTGACAGCCGTTATGGTGGAAGAGCATGTTGACGTCTGCCGAGCTGTTGCAGTGGACTTACGGGGCAAACCTATGACCCTCAACCCAAAATGGATGATGTACTAAAATGTGCCACGGTTGTCCTGGATAAAAATCGCCTTGTGCCCCTTTAACAGAGACAGAGGGAAAACAAAAAACACAGAGTGTGGCGGTCATAAACCAACAAGACGTCACAGCTAGAATGGGCTGCTAAAATGGTGGAGTGCGTAGACACTGAACACTGTGGACCTCTTCCTATACACGCCATTCATCACCATGAAAAACTGTCAACCGGGCTTTTGTCTCAAGAGTGTGCGTGTGTGAGAGAGAGAGTGAGGGATCACAACAGATCAGTGTGTCTTCAGGTCACTACAGATTAGCATGACATCTTGGTTACTTTTGGGGGACATTAGCTTTCTTATCTTGAGATGGAAAAAAACTGACTGAAATATGCAGGGGTCGCATTGGCTTTCAGAAATCAGCATTTGCAAAACGCAGACAATCAATCTGCATTTTAAACCACTTCACCTGTGTTTTATATTGAAAGTCAGTGGGGTTTTTTCTTCAAGCGATAAGAGGCGTGCAACTATAGTTTCTCTTCACACAAAATACATTAGTGCAATACATTCGGCAGAAACAACAGACAGAAGGGCAACGCTATTCGGCTAGCAACCACACGAGTAAATTAGCTTAAAAATAACTATTTTTCACAAAAACGATTCATGGCCATCACATTTTGAATATGTATCATTAAAAATATATATATATGTAGCCAGCTACATTGCCTAATGTTCCCAAACCTCTCATCCTGCTCTGCTGCCAGCAAGAAAACCACCAGATTAAAACCCTGCTTCAACAGTTATGAGAGGATACTATTTTGCAATGCTATGATGATGCAAAGGGGAAGTGACAGAACACCTGTTCTCTTAAATTAGCTATTAGCTAGATCTAGGACAGGCTATTCTTTCCAGAATTGGAGGAAGGTAGAGCTAGGACGATAAACCAAAGATTATCGACACCGACTATACTGATCACTTAACGCAGGCATTTTGCTGATAACAACACATGCGCAACGCTGATCCTCAACACGGGGGCCCCTCAGGGGTGCGTGCTCAGTCCACTCCTGTACTCCCTGTTCACTCATGACTGCGCGGCCAGGCACTACTCCAAAACAATCATTGCGTTTTCTGATGAAACCACAGTGGTAGGCCTGATCACCGACAACGATGAGACAGCCTATAGGGAGATCAGAGACCTGACCGTGTGGTGCAAGGACAACAACTTTCCTCAACGTGATCAAGACAAAGGAGATTATTGTGGACTACAGGAAAAGGAGGACCGAGCACACCCCCATTCTCATCGACAGGGCTGTAGTGGAGCAGATTGAGAGCTTCAAGTTCCTTGGCGTCCACGTAACCAACAAACTAACATGGTCCAAGCACACCAAGACAGTCGTGAAGAGGGCACGACAAAACCTATTCCTTCTCAGGAGTGAAAAGATTTGGCATGGGTCCTCAGATCCTCAAAAGGTTTTACAGCTGCACCATCGAAAGCATCCTGCCTGGTATGGCAACTGCTCTGCCTCCGACCGCAAGGCACTACAGAGGGTAGTGCGTATGGCTCAGTACATCACTGGGGCCAAGCTTCCTGCCACCCAGGACCTCTATACCAGGCGGTGTCAGAGGAAGGCCCTAAGAATTGTCAAAGACTCCAGCCACCCTAGTAATAGACTGTTCTCTCTGCTACCGCGCAACAAGCGGTACCAGAGTGCCAAGTCTAGGACAAAAAGGCTTCTTAACAGCTTCTATCCCCAAGCCATAAGACTCTTGAACAGTTAATCAAATGGCTACCCGGACTATTTGCATTGTCCCCACCCCACCCCCAGCTGCTACTCTGTTTATTATCCATGCATAGTCACTTTACCTCTACCTACATGAACATATTACCTCGACACCGATGCCCCCCACACATTGACTCTGTACCGGTACCGCCTGTATATAGCCCCACTACTGTTATTTACTGCTGCTCTTTAATTATTTGTTATTCTTGTCTCTTACTTTTCTTTTGTTTGGGTATTTTCTTTAAACTGCATTGTTGGTTAAGGGCTTGTAAGTAAGCATTTCACTGTAAGGTCTACACCTATTGTATTCGGGACATGACAAATTTTGATTTGATATCGTTCATTACAATAAGTAGCCTATTCAAGAGAAATGTGATGTTTGAAATTAAATACGTTTTCTAATATGGCTGATTGTTAATGAGACAATGGATGGCTACAACCATCAAATTAGTAGTAGTAGTAAAAAAAACTGGTCCACATTAATGCTATAAACATATGGTTGTATTTATCATTATCGCATCAATTAAGGCAATTTATCGCGATATTTGTCCATATGGCACAGCTCTAGAAGGAAGACTAGTGTTGGTGGCTATTCTGGCACGAAGAGGGCATCACCTTCAGGAGAACGATGGGAGCGTGGAAGAACGAGGGAAAGCAGGACAGAGCAAGCAGCATCACAGGCAGCATCACCACCCCTCTTTCCTCGCTCTCCATTCTCTCCATCCCTCCCTGACCTGCTTTCCTCTCCGCTAGCTGGTCTGTTTTTCACTGCACCAGTTAATCAGGGAGACATGGAGCCCAGCACAGTCGCCAGGAGGGAATTACCCCAGCGCACAACAAGCCAGATGAGCACACGCGTCACTCTACGCCCGGGGGATGGGGCCACACTTCACTCCCTCACCCAGACAGACAGACAGACGGGCTGTAAGCCTGGCCATGCATCCGATCCCCCCAACACCACAACAATACTTAAGCTTGCTTTGTCAGACAGAGAATACAGTCTTATAGGAACCACACACACACCCCTCATCAAATCATTTAGTTCTGCCAGTCACAGAGCTGAACTGTGGAAAATAAGGATGGAGGCTGCATGACCGCCCAGACAAACCCCCCACAGCACTGGATAATATTTCTCTATAGCTATATGCCAGGTGTATTCCACTCTGACCCTACGAGGACCAGAGCCTGATAGTTTTCTGTTCTACCTGATCATTAATTGCACCTACCTGGTGTCCCAGGTCTAAATCAGTCCCTGATTAGAGGGGCACAATGAAAGAATGCAGTGAAACTGTCTTCTAGGTCCAGAGTTGAGTTGTAGGCCTATATGCTAATAATCAGGAATTATAAATCACTGCAGCAAGACCCCTCTACCCACAGCCTCTCCTCTCCTGGGGGGGGGGTAACCCCTCTCTGGCTCCATGTCCAACTGTCAGTCAAGCTCAGATGGGGTAGGACAGGAGTAGGGGCGAGATCCCCAAAAAGCCCAGCACAAAGCCCATCTCGCCAGTGGCCCGACACAATGGCGGAGTCAGCAGAGCAAGGGGCCAGCAGCTCGCGCCTTTCCTGTTTGCAGAAATGAGGTGGCCAGAGACACACATGTATCAGAGGGCCACGATCCAGCCCTGAATGCTTTTCTGAATAGAACAGCGGCGGCCCATTGTGAGCCTGTAGCGTCGCATTCATCAAACGCTCCAACGCCCCCCCCAGAATGCTCGCAAACACGGAGTCCTCCAGAGAGAGAACGCCCTCTCCATGACACACTCTCCTATTTCTCTCTCCATCACTTCAACACCTCTACCACCCCCACATCTCTCCAAGAAACGTCTGTTTCGTTTTCCCCATCAGTGGCCATTCAAACCCACTCTCATTAGCCAGATTGATTCACTCATACACCGACACTCAGCATGCCATTGCTGCGCTCACCCACGTCATGCATTCACCCGCGGAACACACGTACCAGGCGCTCAAGGCTTTTATCCATATAAAAACACCCACACAAACCTCTACAGGAACAATCTACTACATGCTTAATCTAGTGGAACACTCACACAGAGACATAGCTTCACACTCACAGACACACTAAAGACAGTTTCTTATAGGCATACATGTAATGTAATGTGACACACCAGAGACTTTAGGCCTATTCTCTCATTTGTGGCTAGCTCAAATTCAGTTGTGTTTAAAACTGAACACCTTTTTAGCAAAAATGTGACCGACAGGTTGGATTCTGTCTTACGTAGCAAAATTTGAATGTTTAAAAAAAATAAACATTTATACATTGGATAAAAGTAGAGACTCAGAGCTAGAAAATGGTATATCATGCACTAGAGTCAAGGAACAATGGGAAAGTAATTCTGCTTTGAAAGTTGATAAACTTGTAGCTTCACTTTTGAAAAAATGACTCTTGAATGTTTTGGTACCTAATGAAGAGCTCTTCTTAGTCTACACCCATTCAACATCGCTCACACGCTCTTAAGCTTTAGCCCCAACCATCTCTTTAAAGATTCACATGTGAGGCCATGTACTAAACAACCAAAGATTTCAAGACTAAAGGCTGGCGTATACTACGGTTGTGATCGTAAATTTAATCTGGAGTGATAGTGTGTGCTCTCGGGCGTTCGTAAACTCAGAACATTGTCAGATTGTCTGTTCGGAAATTGAGAGCGTTTCGCTCTCGGAGCGTTCACAGCGCACACTGGATGCTCTGGCGACTGCAACTGTGCTGCTGGCAATGATTTAATTAGGCTTTTTTGTATATTCAGCGGGTGTTCAGTGTTTGTAAATTTGTCAATTATTCTGCGCTCTGGCACACTCAGACGAGATTGCTCTGAAATCGGCATAGATAGACGTAGCTGGTAAATTCGCTCTGGCTATCGACAGTTGTCGCAGTGACATCATTAACATTCTATTGAAATGGATACTTGCATAGTGGAGTCTTTTGTTAAGACATGTAGGTAGCTAGCTAGCTAATCAATGAACCATAATCCCAACTCATAGCATTACTACCCTGCATGAATCTGCAGGTAGCTAACCAGCCAGGTTAAATGTTAGCTAGCTAACATTAGGCTATAACTAGCAATGCAAATGGCTCTGAGATACGAATAATATTACTACACTGATCATATACGTTACGTCAGCTAGATAGCTAGCTCCCTAGCGTTAGCTGGCTCGCTAACAGTACACTAACTTGAAATGAAAACAACTTTCTGACAAAATTAGAAGCATATCTGAAAATGTATCTAGCTAGACTCTTACCCATATACATGGATGGACGCTTCTCCCCCTCTGTCATGGATGCCATGGTTGCCCTTCGTTTGAAGATGTAATATGCATGTTTTATACAAAATCCTTGTGTGTTCTCTTTTCGACTCAGTCTGCATATTTCCTATCAAAACGCAAGAATGTGTGTGAAGTAGTGACGCGTGACATACGCCTAGTTTCCTGGGACGAGTCACAAATGTGAAAAGACCATGACGGCTACAGCCACAGAACATCAACTGCAACGTATTAAAATGCCCAGAGAAGGCAGACCGGAGCAAATCGATATTGTACAGGATGGGCCTGGCTATACATAGACAAATCGCACAAGCTATTTCTCCACATGGGACAAGCAATAAGAACACTATACTAAAGCTAGGTTTCATTACTCAACACTGGGTAACAGAAATGGCATGACTGTGCAATAGGCTAATTATGGCGTGACTGGCCAGGAATAAGGGCAACATCTGTGTGTTATCTCCATCTAGGCTACATTCTAACACAAGAGTCAAGTTTAGTATGAAGCTATGAGCGCAGAAACTCTCATCCTCTCCATTCTCCTCCTTTTTATTATGCTCGGTTTGAATTTGTAATTTAGCCAAACTGGCAGAAGTGAGCCATCCAATGTACTCCATTGCACTCATGACCTGTAGCACAAACGCCACCCACAGGGCCTGGGTCATGAGGCGTAGGAGAAAGGTCAGGGTCGGCGCTCTCCTTGGGTAACAGAGACCTTCAGCCTAATCACGGTCACGGAAAACCTC
Source organism: Salvelinus alpinus (assembly GCF_045679555.1). NCBI lineage: Eukaryota > Metazoa > Chordata > Actinopteri > Salmoniformes > Salmonidae > Salvelinus > Salvelinus alpinus. The sequence continues at coordinate 11,690,235 of NC_092098.1, read as the reverse complement.
ACAGATCCCAACATAGGGTTCTTTCAGCAGATTTCCTTACAGTCAATCATTCCCAGCCTAAACTCTGAACCTTAAACCCTTCTCCATTTAAGGTAATGGATGGACGCCCGATCAGTTCAACAGATTGTTGCTTCTTTACTTGAGATGGCTCAAAAAGGAGCTCTGGCAGACTTGTGTGAAGCCCATTCTCTAAGCTGCAGTAAACCTGGGGGGGAATTTAGGAAGAATTCCAAAAGCCCAGCATGGACTCCACAGGGAAAAATTAGGAACACATGGTCAAATGTTGGACTCACAAGGCCAGAGGAGGCGTGAGGGCAAACGGATGTGTCCACAACTTGCAAAACATCCCCCACCCCCTCTATCCTGGGCGGCAAAACTCCTGCCTGCCTTGGATAACTGGACGGATGATGTGGGGGACAAACTTATCACCATATCCAAAACAGAGCAAATTGCCAGGGGACTGCATTTCCCAATACAAGAGAAACATTGCAAAACAACAACGTAATACAATCTAACTTAGGGCAACATCTATGAATTGCTTAAACCTAACAATTCCATCTCTAAATACTGAGTTAATATAATAACAGCCAATTCCTGCTCTCTCCCCTAAGGCAGCAGACTTCAATATAAGTTATGTTTCAGCTCTACTAATTAAAGAAAGGAGGATCTCACTCACAGCCTATGAGATCAAACATACAGTCTATTTGGGAAGTATTCAGACCCCTTGACTTTTTCCACATTTTGTTAGGGATGCACGATACATCGGTGAACATATCGGAATCGGCCGATATTAGCTAAAAATGCCAACATCGGTATCGGCCCGATGTCTAGTTTAACGCCGATGTGAAAAACCGAACGTAGGTACATGACGTAATGACGCCACGTAAAACTTTGCGTTACACGTGCAACACAGCATTCCTAACTTAGTCCACAATGTCTGCTGTGTGGATTGAGCAGTCAAAAAGTCGAGCAGTCATTCGAAAGAGTAAAAAAAAATTCAGCGAGACAACTCAAAGGCGAAATCCATTAACGCCAAGATAATGGAATTCATTGCCCTTGACAATCAACCGTTCTCTGTCGTGGGTGATGTTGGCTTTCGCGACTTGTCGAGCACCGGTACACATTAACGTTACCAAGTGCGCTATTGTTCAGATGTTGCCCTACCAGAGTTATAGAGTAATAGCGTCACTTCACGACATACTATAGAACGCAGCTTGGGTCTTTGCGTGGCAAAAGAGACACGTCAAATAACACAGTTCTATTATAGAATGTTGTGTGTTCTGAATTTGCACGTCCAAGCCAAGCGCCACCACTGCTATCAGTAGCACTGTTAAAGCTGTACAAAAAAAGTCTGCAAACAAGCAAACACCGGCCACGAACAATGTGTTTACAATACCGTGTTGGTAATAAAGCATTATTTTTTCGACCGCAACTTCTGGGAGAAGTAGCTAGCACCAATACAACCAGCCTGAAAACAATGACCAGTAAAACCTGCAGTCATTTTCATTATTCTTAGCAATGATTTAGGAATCCTTGTGAGTAAGTATTAACTAGGTAGCCACTTGTTGTTCGCCTACTGAAATTGAACTTCAGTTCATGAAAATAAATAGCTAGCCAGCTACTTAACCCTGTCGCCCAAAGCTAACGTTATAAGCAGCCAGCTAGCTTCATCTGGCTAGTGAGGCTTGACCGGACCGGGTTATGTTGTGAAGGAATTTGCGGCTTGCCTTCAAAATAAAAGTACCTATTTGAAAGTGATGCAGAAGGTTACAATTGGTGGAATCATGCCATATTTAGACTAGATAAATTATTTTGCTCTGTTCATCTTTGCCTTGATCCTGACTAGACTCCCAGTCCCTGCCGCTGAAAAACATCCCCACAGCATGATGCTGCCACCAACATGCTTCACCGTAGGGATGTTGCCAGGTTTCCTCCAGATGTAACACTTGGCATTCAGGCCAAAGAGTTCAATCTTGGTTTCATCAGAACAGTTGTCCTTCTGGAAGGTTCTCCAATCTCCACAGAGGAACTCTGGAGCTATGTCAGATTGACCATTAGGTTCTTAGTCAGGGAGGTGACCAAGAACCTAATGGTCAAAGGCCCTTCTTCCCCGATTGTTCAGTTTGGCCGGGTGCCCAGCTCTAGGAAGTGTCTTGGTGGTTCCAAAATTCTTCCGTTGAAGAATGGAGGAAACTGTTCTTGAGGACCTTCAAGGCTGCAGAAATGTTTTGGTACCCTTGTTTAACACTTTTTTCGTTACAACATGATTCCATGTGTCATGTCACACTTTTGATGTCTTCACTATTATTCTACAATGTAGAAAATTGGAGTGTGTAGGTATTTGGAGTGTGTAGGTATTTGTTGACGAAATTCGTGCTAATGTTGGGTTTTGCGCTAGCGCCCAAAGGACTCCCATTCACTCCTTGAAGGAGAGCTCTCATTGTCCTAGAATCGCCCATGACAAACGTTTCCCATCTCCTCAAAAGTATATCCGCCGTTGTGAATGACTCCACTTGGAGGCAAATCGATCTGCAGGTTGAACATGGTGAGATTGCAGACTACTAAATTGATAGTGCAGTTTGTTAGGTGAGTTTACAGCCAACTAGCTATGTTACATGCTGATATTGTCTTTGGTATTGTGTGTAGCTACGTTTGCTAGCTAGCCAGCCAGCCCGCCCATAGAGAGAGCATTGCGAATTTTGTATTAGACTTGAGCTGCAACAGACTTTCCCAAAACATTAATATGTGAGAACAATATTTATCTAAACACTGTATATTAAGGGAATGAGTGGTTTTGGGTGGATTTTTCCTTCAGGTTCAAGGTCCGAATATGCAGAGATAGAAAATGGCATAAAAAAGGGAATTATGTTCCATTTATACACGCTTAACTTGGGTCGGAATTCCCCCAAGTGATTAAAATGTGAAATTCTGTTACCAAATCTAACAGAATTTCTGCTATAGAATTGGCTGTAGTTCAATAACGAAAAGCATTGTTTTCCATTAGCGCTAGCAGTTGGCTAATCAGCCGGTTAGAGACTAATTTTAGCCGCCTACTTGTTACACTTAATATTAACTAGGTTACTTTTAAATTTAAAAGTGTCAATTCGCTAGTCCGTCGAGCCCTCTTCCGTTAGAATGAACGATATGCATCTTCTAGAGATCTATTGAGAGCAGAGGCGCCTGTCAATCACAAAGCGAGCCCGCATCCCGGTACAATGTGTGCGCTGTGGTTGGTTGCAATCAAATTTCTTTACACAGTGGAGGGAGAGAGAGCATGATGCTTGTGAATTTGCACGTCCCATGTAATGTATGTCCATGGTATCATATGTCGGGGTTTGCCAGACAGTGGCGCTAAAATGAGTGACTCCTCTCATCAGTCAATGTAGACTACCGAATCGGTGAGAGACATTCATTTGGCTACCTAATTTGCATAGGTTACATGTAGGCCTAGGCAGATAAACTTCATGGAATGTTTTCATAAGTTGTGAATCACCACTACAGAAACAATAGGTAGTGGAGAGCCTCATTCTGGTCCAAATATGATAATTAGGGCCTTCACAAAATCCAGACATTAAAACCGAATTCAACAATATTCAAAAATGTATTGACGTTAGGGAATCAACTAAACGTTTATAAAATGTTTTATTAATGTAATGAATTTGCTCAAGTTTATCATAAGACATGAACTCAATGAATCAGTGATTCGTAGTTCGTGCAACTTTCTGAAGAAGCAACGAGAACGCCCCCGTCTGCGTGTGTGGTGCGCGCGTCTTCCACTTTGTGAAGCCGTTAGCGACGATGCTAATGAAAACAGTCTTCTGGTAGATGGATAGCCTTCCCCAAAAACCTTCTCAATTAAATACCAACCACAAAGTAGCCTATGCTTACCTGGCAGAATGATATCATGATTATTTTCATCAATCCAGTGGGTATATGTTTTGCAAACTACAATGACAAGTGCGCTACAAATAAACTGCTAAACAACTGTCTCTTGCTAGGTGCACACTTGAATTTAATGGTAATTACACCCCAAAATGAATTTTTCCCCCAGACATCATGTGGTCTCCTAACATGGCTTAAGCATTGGTGTGGACTTAGAAAAACAACAAGATTGGATGTTTTATTTAAAAAATTGATTGAATTTGGGAAAGAACAAAATGAAATCAGGCAAAAATGATTACGGGTTTTATAGGGCCCTCCCTAACAATACTTTTTCATTAATTGGGGCTATGTAAAATCAGAAAGATAATGATATAACCCTTACATTGTTTCAATATAACGTTTCATTTCTTTTCCATGATAATGTGGGCTATTTACTTCATTTTTCTGTTTTAATAAAAAAAAAAATGTGAACAAACATCAGCGGCAATTCATATCATGTAGTAAAACTGTAAATATGACTTTAATCTCAAGAGAAGACAGGTTAAATGTAAAAAGGTCCCATATCCACAAAACGTCTCATAATAGGAGTGCTGATCTAGGATCAGTTTAATATTTTAGATCATAATGAATACGATTATATGGACAGATGTGGACCTGATCCTAGTCCAGCACTCCTAAGCTGAGATGCTTTATGGATCGGGCCCAGATAATATAGGCCAAGACGATATCCAAAACAACAATACACTGAATTCATAAATGTTCAGTCATTTAAAAAATTGTAAAGGCATGTCTTTCTAGACAATACAACACATTTTTCCAACCTGGGAGGTAAAGAAAATAATTATTAAATCATTTCACTGTGTATTTCAGATGGAATCAAGTCATTATTTTGGTGGCCTCTGGAACATTCTAGAGTGCATTTTCTGTTTGGCTGGCTACTCTATGTACTTGTGGAAAACACTGAAAAATAGATTTATTTCAAATTTAAAGGTGTCATGTCATAGCTGACACCCCATTGTTTCAGCCAAATAGGTGAATCTTAATTCGGAGCAGATGGTTAAGAGTTTTTGGAAAATGTGGTCACATCAACTGACGGAGATTTTACCGAAATTCAGTTACCACGCTTTGCATCGGTTTATTTAAAATGTTCAGTGTAAATTGTTACAGGGCTCTACACTTACCTTTTATTTTTTTTATTTTTTACAAGGAACACAAGTTGAAAAATGTTGGCGCACACAAAATAACAAAGAAAATAGAGGTATTAATGCTAGAATCCTTAAAATGGTCTCACTGTAGAGCCCCGAGTTAAAAGTAGTCATTGTGCATAGTTCTATGGTTTGTTACACTTTGAAATCAAGTTTTTTTAAATACCTTTTAAGTGAAAAACCTGAGTCCGTTAACGTGGAATTGCCCAGAGGACAATTTATTGAAGCACTATAAAACAGCCCAGCAATTCAAATACTCCATACAAAACCCAGACAATGAGGAAATCACTCTGTCCTCAAGTATCTTAAGCATGCAGGTAGACCATGGCATTCATTTTAGTCCATCGCAACATTTCAATTAGCTGTGTGGGCTAATGACAACACATTGGAACTTTCATATTCAACCTTGTAAAAAAAAAAAAAAAAAAAAATTAAGTGAATATTGAGATGTCATAACATGAATCTTCATTGGGCAGATCAAATGATTCCTGCTGAAGAGGCTGAGAGCAATACTGAAATATGAAGAGGTGCTCGAGTTGTACAACCACCAAACAAATAATAGGCAGAAACAGAAAGGTAAAAAACTGAAGGCTATTTGCCTTTTATCTCAATGGCAGAATAAAGTTTCAATGAGTTGCTGCATCAGGACCTGCACATCTGATAAGAACAATAACACTGTTAGTGATAATGGCATGACTTAGCTTAACTGACATGGATGACTGCAGCACAATGATCCTGTGAGAGTGGCCGGAGTTGAAACAAGCGTGTATGGGAGGGATTCTGAGCATCAGCACTATGGGCGGCCCCACAGGCGCATTCCCCAGCCTCCATAACTTGCGCTCTCCAATCATCCATCCATTCCTCATCCACCTAGGGTAGACAACACCTGAGGACACTCGCTAACCCGTCCAATAGTCTATCCATAGATTTGAAGTAGTCTATACTAGAGGTCGACGATTATGATTTTTCAACGCCGATACCGATTATTGGGAGGACCAAAAAAAGCAGATACAAATATATAAAATCGGTAATAATGACAATTACAACAATACTGAATTAACACTTATTTTAACTTAATATAATACATAAATAAAATCAATTTAGTCTCAAATAAGGAAACATGTTACATTTGGTTTAAATAATGCAAAAACAAAGTGTTGGAGAAGAAAGTAAAAGTGCAATATGTGCCATGTAAAAAAGCTAACGTTTAAGTTCCTTACTCAAAACATATGAAAGCTGGTGGTTCCTTTAACATGAGCCTTCAATATTCCCAGTTAAGAAGTTTTAGGTTGTAGTTATTATAGGAATCTCTCTATACCATTTGTATTTCATATACCTTTGACTATTGGATGTTCTTATAGGCACTATAGTATTGCCAGCCTAATCTCGGGAGTTGATAGGCTTGAAGTCATAAACAGCGCTGTGCTTCAAGCATTGCGAAGAGCTGCTGACAAACGCAGGAAAGTGCTGTTTGAATGAATGCTTACGAGCCTGCTGCTGCCTATCACCGCTCAGTCAGACTACTATCAAATCAAAGACTCAATTATAATATAATAAACACACAGAAATACGAGCCTTAGGTTATTAATATGGTCAAATCTGGAAACTATAATTTCAAAAACAAAACGTTTATTCTTTCAGTGAAATACGGAACCGTTCCGTATTTTATCGAACGGGTGGCAACCCTAAGTCTAAATATTGCTGTTACATTGCACAACCTTCAATGTTATGTCAATTATGTCAAATGAATTACGGTCTTTGTTAGGAAGAAATGGTCTTCACACAGTTCGCAACGAGCCAGGCGGCCATATATACCCCGACTCTGCTTGCACTGCACTGAACGCAAGAAGTGACAATTTCCATAGTTAATATTGCCTGCTAACATGAATTTCTTTTAACTAAATATGCAGGTTTAAAAAAATATATAGTTGTGTATTGATTTTAAGAAAGGCATTGATGTTTATGGTTAGCTACATTGGTGCAACGATTGTGCATTTTTTTTTGCTTTTGTTAAATCATCACCCATTTGGCGAAGTAGGCTGTGATTCGATGATAAATTAACAGGCACCGCATTGATTATATGCAATGCAGGACAAGCTAGTTAAACTAGTAATATCAACCATGTGTAGTTAACTAGTGATTATGTTAAGATTGATTGTTTTTTATAAGATACGTTTCATGCTAGCTAGCAACTTACCTTGGCTCCTTGCTGCACTCGCGTAACAGGTGGTCAGCCTGCCACGCAGTCTCCTCGTGGATTGCAATGTAATCGGCCATGCCGATTAATAGGTCGACCTTTAGTCAATACCCCTCTCAACGGCATATACTGTACATGTAAAGGATAAACAGGTTCCCAACAGCATGACTAATAGCCTACGTCCAAGACGGTAATACAGTCAAACATGCAAATAAAATAAATATCGGCAATTAGGCTGATGCACCATGCAAAGGTTTAAATTTCACAAATCCTGTTGATTAACACGCCAGTACACCAATGGATGGACTACAACCATCTAGAGCTCGCAATACGGAACTCATAAAAATGTTAGTGGAAAATAGTGGGTCTGTCTAGGGTGGGGGAGCCCAAGGGTGGGTATGGTTTTGAAAGATATAAGACAGCTTTGCGATAGGATCGTTTTTGTCATTGGCCCATAAAGGTTCTCCGTAAGTAGTCATTCAGTCATAATCAGTGGCAATTTTAGCATGTAAATCTTGGTGTGGCAAACGTAACAATTTCTTTAGATTCATGCCAGCAAAGCCACTACACAACACTAAACAATACATGAATTGAACTATAATGGTGGCAAACGGTGCCCACATAAAGCTGTCCCAACAGCAGAGCTTTGTTTTCAGCACCATGAAGTGAATCCTTACCACTGCTACACCTGGCTATCAGCAGAGCCTTGTCTGGCAGCGAAACAGTTCATTCAGCCTCATTTACTGCCTTTTAAAAAACCATAGCTGATACGGCTGACTTGCTTAAGAAAATATGGCTTCTACTGACTCCTTGTGGATTTTTAACTCGATAAAAACCGCATCCTTCAATAATAACGAACGCTGACATGAGAAGTACAAACCACGACATAAGGGAACGATGAGGGGATCTGAGGCAAGCCGTAATTTCGATTAAGACATTAATGAGCGAGCTAAGACGGACGTAGTCAATATAACTATTTGTTCAGCACTTTGAAATGTACAGCGACAGAATTCAGAACATTTGCGGATTCTTACAGTATTCTCCCTGTACACCAAGTTAGAAACGTATGATAAATAACTGGGGCAAATAAGGAGACAATGAAAGCTTTTACAATATTCAATGATTACATTAATCCAAGACTGCCTATAGGCTACAGAATAGGCGGCAAAATTAAGAGGTGCAAATAGACCAAATTGGCATGGGCTACTAACAGCTTACTACACAACATACACATAGTATTACTTAGCTACAGTATACATAGATCCCTGGCATATTACATCATTTATACAGCAGCATACTGTTCCCGACTTGGAATTCTATGTTGGATGACCATTCAAAATGTATTTTCCCAGTCGGAGCTCATTTATTTCCTTAGTTCCCAGTTGTCTTGAACGCACCGAAGTCGGAGATTTCCCAGTTCTGAGTTCCCAGTTGTTTTGAACCCAGAAGTCATGCTGGATTGACAGCATTGCCAATGTATTCTACATTTTCTGGCCCATGGTGTGCGAGTGTGAATGTTTATCCTTTTAAGCTTGGAAAATAGACCCCTTCAGACAGACATTTTAAATCCTTAAACCCAGACTTGGACCAAACACCCTTCCCACCAAATAGCAGGCAGGGGAAGCAAAATAGTGATTGCAGTTAACCACTGATTCCTTCCAAACCACTCATGGGTGAATTCGCGATTTACGACTCATTGTGTAATGTTTATGTCCAATGGCCAATACATTTAATCTAGTAGAAAGAGGAGGAAGGGAAGCGCTACTAAGGTACACTATAGTATATTTTGGTAGATAGAAGGTGCTCTTTGGTAAAAGGTGTAAATTGGTCATCAAAAAGAAAGGAGGACCAAGGCACTCTTCATATCATTAATTAAAATGCCTTTATTAGTATGGCATGTTCAATAGAAACAAAGTTGTTTAAAAACCGACGCGTTTCGGCTGCATGGCCTTCGTCAGGGAGTACAGAAAAAGGAGAATACAATGTCCTCTTTTGAAAGGCTTTTCCAATTAGCCCTAATTAGAAGAGGGAGTGGTTACCAAATTGGACACACCTAGTAAGCAATAATATACACATGAAAAGGTGAAATACTGTAGCTATGTTATCATGAGCATACAACTCCAAGCTAGAAGCATCAGAACACCCAGAGAGGCAGTTCCAACCCTAACCATGACTGGGAGAAGTGTCCAGAACAAGAAAGCAATATATTCCACAGTACTCCAGACCACAGCAAAACATGAACAACAGTCCAAACATAGCTAGAGGGCAATTGAGCAAAATGTCCACTAGATGACAGACCCTACAGGAAGACTGAGTGCAAAGCTGTCATTAAGGCAAAGGGTGGCTACTTTGAAAAATCTCAAATATATTTTGATTTGTTTAACACTTTTTTGGTTACTACATGATTCCATATGTGTTATTTCATCGTGTTGACGTCATCACTATTATTCTACAACGTAGAAAATAGTAAAAATAAAGAAAAACCCTTGAATGAGTAGGTGTGTCCAAACTTTTGACTGGTACTTATACTGTATATACACACCACCATTCAAAAGTTTGCAGTCACTTAGAAATGTCCTTGTTTTTGAAAGAAAACAACATTTTTGTCCATTAAAAAATCAAATTGATCAGAAGTACAGTGTAGACATTGTTAATGTTGTAAATGACTATTGTAGCTGGAAATGGCTGATTTTTAATGGAATAGCTACATAAGCGTACAGAGGCCCATTATCAGCAACCATCACTAATGTATTCCAATGGCACGTTGTGTTAGCTAATCCAAGTTTATAATTTTAAAAAGGTTAATTGATCATTAGAAAACCCTTTATCAATTATGTTAACACAGCTGAAAACTGTTGTACTGATTAAAGACGCAAGAAAACTGGCCTTCTTTAGACTAGTTGAGTATCTGGAGCATCAGCATGTGTAGGTTCGATTACAGGCTCAAAAAAAGGCCAGAAACACCAGTCTCAACATCAACAGTGAAGAGGCGACTCCAGGATGCTGGCCTTCTAGACAGAGTTGCAAAGAAAAATATACAACTCAGATAAATAAATAAAAAGAAAAGATTAAGATGGGCAAAAGAACACAGACATTGGACAGAGGAACCCTGTCTAGAAGGCCAGCATCCCAGAGTCGCCTCCTCACTGTTGACTTTGAGACTGGTGTTTTGCAGGTACTATTTAATGAAGCTGCCAGTTGAGGACTTGAGGCATCTGTTTCTCAAACTAGACACTAATGTACTTGTCCTCTTGCTCAGTTGTGCACCGGGGCCTCCCACTCCCCTTTCTATTCTGGTTAGAGACAGTTTGCACTGTTCTATGAAGGATGTAGTACACAGCGGTGTACCAGATCTTCAGTTTCTTGGCAATTTCTCACATGGAATAGCCTTCATTTCTCAGAACAATAATAGACTGACGAGTTTCAGAAGAAAGTTCTTTGTTTCTGGACATTTTGAACCTGTAATCGAACCCACAAATGCTGATGCTCCAGATACTCAACTAGTCTAAAGGCGGCCAGTTTTATTGCTTCTTTAAATCAGAACAGTTTTCAGCTGTGCTAACAATTGCAAAAGGGTTTTCTAATTATCAATTAGCCTTTTAAAATGATAAACCTGGATTAGCTAACACAGCGTGCCACTGGAACACAGGAGTGATGGTTGCTGATAATGGGCCTCTGTATGCTTATGTAGATATTATTTTTTTTTTAAATCAGCCGTTTCCAGCTACAATAGTCATTTACAACATTAACAATATCTACACTGTATTTCTGATCAATTGTATGTTATTTTAATGGACAAAAAAGGGCTTTTCTTTCAAAAACAAGGACATTTCTAAGTGACCCCAAACTTTTGAACAAGACATATATATACACTAAACGGGTAGGGCTCAAAACCTGCCCTGAATGACAGGTCTCCACTGGTCATAATCATACCTCAAATGGTGACTAAACCGTAGCTGACAAAACACAGGTTTAGTTTCCTACTAAATCATATACAATGTGGTGTTTTCATCTAAGTTATCTAAACGGATCCTACTCGTACAGGCCACACAGGCTCTGTCCAGGAAGAAAGAAAAAAAACACTTGAAGGAGGTGGACATCAATAAACCACTTAGCTAGCTATGCATTACAGATATGATCTTAACAAACAGGCCAGCCATCTTAAATTATAACGGTTGTAGTTTATATCCACAGGCTATTAACATTGCAATGGTGAGCAAGCAGCAGATGATGCTGGCTACCTCCGTGTCCCCAGAGAAGAATAATCGTGTTGTTTCCTTGGTCTCATCGTGAGACAGCGCAACAGCCAGGTTTACCCATAGCTACGATGACATATCAAAACTCCTATGAAGCTCGCCCAGCTGAACATTTACAAAGCTGTGCAAACAAACATTTGATGAAGATGCTTAATATAATTTGAGTCGGGTATGCATACACAATTTATTGAGGGCGAGATACCTTGCCCAACGCTAATGTCATGTTCAGTGGGACGTCGGGTATAGTCACACAGCGCCTGGTTGGACAATATGGTCAGGTTGGATGGCTGGCGGACTCGACAGAGAAGATGAGGGGCGCTATCAAGCTAGTAGCTAACTGGCGAACATCGACTCAAACAAAGGCAACACAGCATGGCGAGGTAGCCAATAGAATATACATTAAATAGCCAAGTTGAGAGCAAATGCTTTATTAATGTATGGCTCATATTTTTAGACAATGATCGATTTTAAAATGACAAAGGGTACCCCAATAACATCTTTACCTGAATATTAGGATTAGCCCACGTTTGCTAGCTAGCTGGTTCTGGTTGGCGGAGGTGATGCTGTGTTGGAGAGAGAAAAAAAAGCACGCTTACCCGTTCTCGTGGTTTATCTTCGTTGGTGGTTGGCTCTCGATATTTTTACCGCGTCACTGATCAAATATAAAACGAACATAAAGAGTATCTGGTTACTGGCATTAGTGACTTAATTCAATGCTAATGTTTAAAATTCCAGTTGGCAGCGTATTTCTGTTAAATCCGCATCCTTGAATCAGATCTTTTCACGCTGCTTGTGCAGCACGGCGTGATACGAAACATAAGCAGTTCTCTACATTTGACAGAATAAAGGCAAAGCAATGGTGGTAGGCTACTCGCAAGGATATACGAAATCGTTTATAAGTTAGCATCTGAGAGATGTCCGCAGTTTCCTAGATAACCTCCAACCGTCGTCCCCTAATTCCGTTCGTTCAACAGGGAGATAGAAAGAATGAATGATACGGGGGGGGGGGGGTGGACTGAATACGCTCAGTCAATCACATTCATACCGCGGAGACACGCAAAGCCTCCAGAGTGGTGCTGTCCCTGGTTCATAATTCCAGCCTGATTCCAACCCAACAATTTCCGTTTATTAGTCGAAATATTCATACACGGTATCCTTTCTGCAAATGTGAACAGAGAAACGTTTTTCTTTTTATGGGGGCGGATGAATATTGTACATTGTGCGTAATGAGTCAGGTAGGCCTATACCAGTGACTAAATTGATCAAATTACTCATGTGAATCACGTGTTGGAACTATCCCAAAACGTGTCATTCTGACGCGTCTACATCGATATGATCCTCCTGGCAAATCGATTTTTTTATTCTTTTTTAAAAATCGGACCATAGGCTATTTATCTATCCTTCCATCCTCCATAGAAATAACAACTGATCAATATAGTGTGATTATAGCGGCACACTCCCCAATAGTGTGTGAATGTACAGTAGCCTAAACACAAACCTGTTGCATTTCAGTAAAACACTCATGCTGCAATGCATATCTTTTTTTCCAGTTGAGTTTATTTGCACAGGGAAACAATCACACAGAAAATAAATCTCAGTCACACAGGAGCCTGTATGCAGGATGAGGCGGGATAGTCACCTTATTTAACTCAGAACACGAGCATCCACCTTTATGATACAGTCTTAAGATGACTGCAGACAGGGAGGGGCAGAACTTGCTCCATTTATACAGTGAAAGATATAAGAAATGTTACGCCTATGTTTTTGACAAACAGACTAGGAACACATTATAATGACTCCAGTAGGAAGCAGAGCACACCTACATTACACAGTGTGTGTCAGTGTAGCCAAAATGGTCTAAACAAAACAATGATCAAACTCTTCTCTATTGTTCTTGTGTGTTGCTATGTTGGTCACTGTGCCCCCCATGCACTCTATATGTCTGTGTGTCCTGTCCCACCTTTATCCGTTTTATGAGCCATATAGTGCAGTGATTAGGAGATGAGAGATGGCTCAAACGGTTGTCTGTTGGTGTGTGTGTCGTGCTCGACAGGGGGCTGGAATCTGACAGGGGGTGGTGAAGAGTCAAATCTACCAGTCGGTCCAGGGGAAGTCCTCAGGACGAGACATTTACCATCTGGACTCTCCCTTCACATTAACGGTTCTGACACCGAGTCAGAAAGAGTGACCCAGTCCACTCATCTATCTGAAGCGGGAATAAGTGTGTGTGGGTGTGCGTCGCAAATGATGTTTAACAAACTGTCTGTATCTCTGCCTTGGGAACTTGGGAATGGCCCACCAACCCACTTTGGACACCCATGCTGTTCTACCTCCAAACCTTCTTTGTCTCCCTCTTCATCTCTCTTTCACTCTGTGCTTCTCGCTCTCTATATGTGGTATAGACTGAAACAAACCAGAGCATTTTACCAGTGTTCAATAGAGCATCCCATCCCCCCAGAGCCCCTCCATTCCATTCCCGCTCCTGTCCCGCCCCTACCTGGTCCCCTCTTTTAAACAGACGGCCCATCCACAATCCGCCGTGACAAAGGGAAAGAGCTGAGTGCATGATATCAGGGTGCTACCGGCAGCCAGACTCTGGACAGCACAGTGCTTACACAGGGGTGCTTTCTGCAGATTGCAGCAGTTTGAGCTAAACCCCCCTCTGTCCACTCACTATGGACAGGACCTAGAGGGGGAGTGGGAGGAGGGCATCACAAGTGTGAGGGATGGTGTGAGGTCGGGGTAGTCATTATTTGTTTGTCACTTTGACGGTCTGTTTTACACACCATTTTCATGTTGTTGTCCATGATCACAGCGCATGGTTTGCTCTCATAATGAGTGCGTCTGTCTTTGTGAGTATGTGTGTTTGCAGTTGATAATCCCATCCTCAGCCAGGGCATGTGATACATGTGACTCCATTACGGGGCCCACCACCCTGCTACCATTGCTGTTGGCCAGACTGCTGTAGCTAACCCCAGGGGAGGGGGGAAAGGGGAGGAGATGGATGTATATAGAGAGAGTGAGACACCGAAGGTGAGAGTTAGGGAGGGAGGGAGGGAGTATACCCCAGAGAGGATGGAGATCAAACAGAACAGGCCTCTGCAGCCTGTGGCAGAAAGCACACGGCCCTCTACCACAATTTACAACATCAGTCTCACCTCGTCTTTCTTAGTGCTGGCCTTTTCTCTCAGCTCTTACCTCCGATGCGTGATTCACTCCAGAAGAATGAGCTTCCTCAACTGAGGGCTCTCACAGAATGGGATTTCATGGTTGAAATGCTATGGTTGATTGCTCCTGGCCGGAACCACAGAATTCAAATATATTATTATTGTTCAACATTAATTCATGTAGAAATTATGAAATTATAGCATTAAGCAATAACGCCCGAGGGGGTGTGGTATATGGCCAATATACCACGGCTAAAGGCTTTTCTAACACACGACTCAACGCGGAGTGCCTGGATACAGCTCTTAGCTGTGGTATGTTGGCCATATACCACAAACCCCTGAGGTGCCTTATTGCTATTATAAACTGGTTACCAATGTAATTGGAGCAGTAAAAATACATGTTATACGGTCTGATATACCACAGCTGTCAGCCAATCAGCATTCAGGGCTCGAACCACCCAGTTTATAATGCTATATAATGGGTCCCATGTGGCTTAGTTGGTTGAGCATGGAGCTTGCAATGCCAGGGTTATGGGTTCAATTCCCACGGGGGACCAGTACTCAATTGTAAGTTGCTCTGGATCAGAGTGTCTGCTAAATGACAAGAATGTAGTAATCTGTGTCATTATATAGATACTAAGAACACATTTTGACATTGTGTTAGCCATGCACAAGATTGTGAATGGAGGTCTTGAATGTCCCCTAATCAAAGCATGCATGTTTGTTCAGGTTACAGTGAATTACATCAGTGGTTCCCAAACCGGGATCCTGCTGCAGGGTGTCCGTGGCTAGCAACAACAGATTAAACACATTTGGCCAAGGGATCTGTGGAACAAGTTTAGAGGATGCAATACAGTACAATGTAATGTAATATTACTCATCTCCAATATAGGCTACCCTAGATGCACAACAGGGCCTGGGAGGCTCATAAGGATCCACAGAACTCCATCAATGATCCAATTTTCAACTCAACTTGTATTCCCTAAAAATGTTGTTTTGAACGTAAATGCACTGTAATTTAAGCTTTAAACCTGGAAATGTGTCTCTCTGCCCCATGGGAATATGTGTAGAATTGCAGGAAATTACCTTGACAACTGCCAAATTGAGGGGGGGGCCTTTAAAATGTTATTTCCCAGGGCCCAAGACTTGGTTAGTCCAGCCATGCGGTGCAGCAGTCGTAGTAAAACTCCTTGTATGCTATTTTTGTTGGACTCTAAAGTTGGAGTTGTGTTCTGATTTTAAGGGGGTCCCTGATGCATTTACTATAACAAAAGGAATCCCCACCCCAAAATGTTCCAATCATGTCAGCATGACTTGATCAACTCTAACTTACGTGTCAGTTACATGTATTAATCATACCAGTTGAGGTTTACATTTTAAAGCAGTCCAGCACTGCTGGTATAGATAGAGCTAAGTGACTCACTGGTATCTGTCACCCCCACCTCCCCATGCCTCTGAAACTTTCAAAGTCGCAGTCTCCAGAAAGCCGTCACCAGTATAGCGGATTACTTTCTGGTCGATACGACCTACTAAAAGATATTTATATTCCTCCCACTGCTTTTTGGAGTCATCTCCCTGGGACAACCAGCCTATTTCTGGTGTCTTTCTTGCTCATTCTCCCTCTCGCCCTCCCCTCTCCACATCTCCCTGCCTCCCCAAACTAGTTCCTGAAGGTCACCCTGCTGTTCTAGTTTGAACTTTGAGAATAATTAGACAGAATGAAACCAGGACAGTGAGGAGGAGAGCTGGTGCCACGGCAACGTAACTCAGTGAGATCAGGGGACGAGTGCCGCAGGTCTGTTACGTATCGACGTCCCTAAGGAAGGAAGTCATACTGTAGCTCAGTGGGCGACGACACGTATATACACCACACATCTGCTTCATGATTGGCAAATGCTCAGTCAGTTGCTGTCACTTCCTCACCATCCTACCCTAGTTGCTAGTGAGGCAGAAGAGGGAGGGTTTGTGTGGGGACAGAGAAGTGGATAAATGGAGGCGGTTGCTAAATATACAAGACTAACAGCATAGAGACATACATGGACAGTATATGGGAAGATTTTCTCTTATGACCCCTCCCCTGCATAGACTGCAGCTAGGTCACCTCCAATGAGGCATGAGCAGTGTGAGCAGGATTCAGCTGCTTGTTTGCCATCTTTAATGATCTCCTGTGGATATGTCGCAGATACTTACTACATACAGTACACAAAAATTGTAACAAACTGTATTTTGTCCTCATTCACTTCATTTAATTCCTTAATTGCCAACATGGCTCGATAGGCGCAATCATGTGACCAGTCAGGTGTGTGCGTACAGCTGACAAGTGAACAGGACAGAACAGACCTTTACTGTCAGTTTACCTTTTGAGGCCAGCGTCACTCTCATCCTGATTCATGACAGAACTAGCTACATTAGTCTGAATCCTAGTTCCCTGTGTGATGAAACAATTACACCTGAGCAAGAACTAAAATCACTAAGCAAGCTTTCCAACAAACAATGCATGGTCTCATTCAAGTCCATTACTGGTAGCCATCACATGGTTAACCTGACTGCTCTCCTTTTGGGCTCAGCAGTGAAAAGCAGAGCCGGAGAGAGATCCAGTTTTAGTGTGAGGATGTAGCAGAGATCTCGCCTGGATATGACCTGATTTGAGACCATTGTTACACTTGTGGGTGGAGGGAGGGAATGATAAAACGAGGTCACAGGAGAATCAGCCCATCGTAGAATAGAACCTGATAAACTAAAACCGTCCATTCGTCTCCACGCTCCCCCCGCAAGCTCTTGTTTCCAGGACAACTCCCACAATGAACATCTGATGCGTTGTTATGGCGAGATGTGTTCTTGAGTTACAATAGAGCATAACAGGTTGTCGTAGCAGCTCAGCCTTCCTATTTCATCTTCCTCTCTGAAGTTCACCGTCCCAACCATTCATCACTATTCACTGCACCTCTGTGTAGTTTCCTTAGAACCTTAGTATGTTCCTCTGTAATACAATGCTTAAATGTATAACATCGTCTTCACAATGAAAGCCAGGAACCGGGACTTCTGTCACATAGTATTATTGTGTTTATGAATGGTCGCGTCGGCTTGTTTTGTTTATGTAAGTGGTCTTGCTGAGGGTTTTGGGTACTGGCCTTAGGACATGCACTGAGCATGTAATGCTAGATAGTGGGTTAGGATACTCCACAGTGTACTGTATAGAGAAGATGTGTGTGAACAGCAGTAGGTGTGCTAGTAAGTGTAGGTGTTCTCTTGTATAACAGACATTGTATTTGTGTAGGAGTGGTGGGTGTAGGTGAGTATTAATGTACTGTAAGTGTGCCCCCGTGTAAAGAGTTTATGTGTTAATTCTGTGAGAATCACAGTACTGCCCCACATATATATCCCCTCCATCCCTCTCTACCTCGACCCTGGGCCCTGTGGACTGGGATCTGCTACCTCCTCCTCGTTAGCACACCTCACTAATTATACCCTAATGAGGTGTCGGGCCTGTGGGGCCTTAATCACTTCAATATTTAAAGAAAGAAGTCTATATGGCTTATTTCTTTACCTGGTCTGTGAGATTAACATTGGGTTGGAAAACAGGAAGTGAGACAGTATGGCGGAAAAGCCATCGCCTCTGGCCTAGTTACCACGCGGATAGGAACAGTCTTCCTCACTCATTATGAGCCAATATCATTTTCATCCCTACAGTTTGACTGAGAGAACCAGTCAAACATGAATCCTGTTGCTATGCAACTACAGTATCACTCTCTATTTTTTATCAGATTACCAGTACAACATGGAGCTCATAGCAAATCAAATAAGAAGCTAATCCGTTCAAGTCAACATGCATGTGATGTAAGAGCTAGGTAATATAAAGCACTGCTGCTCGTCGTTTTGAGTGGCACATAGAAAAAGGTTATGCTTTTGAGTAACCAATTACTACCACAATATTGTTGTAAGTATTTAGCTAGTAAAGGGGTGATGTTAGCGGATTCTAAACCTGATCCCCCAAAATAGTCTTGCCATTCATTGGCTCCCATTGACTCCGCCCAGCCAAGCACTGACCTATGATCCCCTCCATCCTCACCCTCTTCACCTACACTGGAGTGATCTATTACAGGAGGCCACTGTAATAGCTGCTTGACACTTCTACCTTATCTGACCTCCAGGGCCAGGCGATTAGAGATAATCTCAAATTCGCAGACCTTTAGACTGAGCTGGAGGGAGATTTGAGAGTGGCTAGGCGATCCTGGAACTAGAATAGTACTGAATCAATGGTGGCTGTGGCTGTCTAGTAACAGGTACAAATAACTCTGTAACGATAACAGTCTTTCTTTTTTTTAGCCCTGAATGACCCAACTTTTTTATGCCTCCCCCCTCACCACTACCACCTTCACATCTCTCATAAAAAGAGGTTACAGTTGCTAACATCATACCATACCTATAAATAACATCTCTCAGTTAATTATAAATGTACAGATATGTATACCTGATTAAGTATTCCCTGTTAAAATACTGTATGAAGCGCTCTGCATTTTCAAGCAAGGGTTCCCCCTAGTGGATAAACAGTAGAACATCTCAAAGCCGCAGCAGCTACAAACGCGACATGAAAACATACCTACCTACAATTGGGAGATCTTATGTGATTCTGTTGAAAACACTAGTCGTAAACAAACTGAATCTATATGTTGCCCTGATCAAGTGTTTCCATAACATCTAGAACAGAGGGAAAAACACACCAGCTGTTGTTGAAGTAAAATAATCGACAGCAAACATTTCTCATCCCATCCCTCAACATAACTCACCACAAGCAAACAAAACCTGAAATGTTGCTGTTAAAGATGTGTGCGTAGTAAATGCGTACATCAAATGTGGGTGTTTCTCTGCCAGGGTAGAAAGTGTGATGGAGAGTATATGACTGGCTGGGATGCAAAGCAGGTAAGGCATAGGAGGGTAAGAATGAGTAACTGTACCATGTGTGCCACACTCACTGTGAGACCATCCTATGGTCCAGGAGTATCAGTGCCCTTCCACGCATCCTATCTCAGGTAAATATGGCATCCCTATCTTAGAGAAATTGATTGTTTACAGTGTTGTTGTTTTTTTGTATTGCTTAGGTTCAATTACAACATAATGTCTGATGTAAGATGTTGTAAAGTGTATTTGTCACTGATGCTATTAACCAATTTGGTTGACAACAAAAATGTTTTGTTTAAAATATATGTAGAAATTGATTGGCATGCGTAAAGTATGGTGCATAGAGTCCAGGGTACGTAAAGTAAAGCGAAACAACAGGAAGTAAAAGTCACAATATGTAATGGACAGAAGTGATATCGGAGACATTTGGTTGGTGGAGAAAGAGGAATAGAACACGCAGACTAATAATTGAATGAGCTTTTTGAGGTCAACATTACTGATAGAAGTCATGCCGCCTTATTGATGCTGGTTTTGCATGACTTCCTCATTTGCAAGATGTACCACTCATTGTGGACATCTACATGACTACTGTATCTCTCAGGCAAATGAAGGGCAAATGAAGGGCTAAAGATGTGTTAGTTGTCCTCTGTATAGTTAATAACGAATCTCTTTCAGACTCTGTTGAACTTACTGCTTGACATCTTGTGTTTTGAATTTTCACTACTTAGCTGAGAATTGTTCACACCATGTTGTTCTGTCTGCTTTGCCAAAGTTAACAGTCAGCTACTGCTGAAAGTATTAACATAATTCTCCTTTTTGGCATGTGAGGATGTTCTCCTGGATGCATTTGATCTCAGATTTGATATGCCTATGAAAGCTTTGGTACTCTGTACAACTATACAGAGTACAACTCAGACAGCACGGCAGGTCGATTTCAAGTAGGGAAAGGGAAAGTGGGACACCTCGTCAATTGTACAACTGAATGCATTCAACTGAAATCTGCTGCAATTTGCTTGTATACCTGTATGTACTAGGATTGGGAGTGAACGTACTGTCCCATGTACTGTATGAACACACACTTGTGTACCCTCCAGGATCATACATGAGGGAATGTCCTGGTCACACCATGGCAGAGAAAACCCTCTCTCTTCTCATTATCATTACAGGCAAGTATAGCTCTTTCCATAACAACGGAACACAATATGGACAACAATGGATTTACTTTTCAGATACAATGGATGTTTTAGATGTTTGTCAGTATGCAAGACAAATTGTTTTTCCAATAATATAATGCCCACTAAATTAATTTGCTTTACAAATAGCCATGATCAACATGAATTGCTTAGGTAACACTTTATTTGGATAGCCCATCTGTAGATGCTCTACAGACTATCTACAGACTATCAGTAACATTTCAACTATCTACTAACCCTAGCCCTAACCTTAACATTAACCTGTATCCTAACCCTAAACTTAACCCTTACCCTAACGCTTACCTTAACCCTTATTGTAAACCGAACCCCAACCATAGCAAAACCTTAACACTAACCCTAACCTTAACCCTTACACTCTAAACCTAACCATAACCTTAGCAAGCAGTTGCTTATCAACAGATAGCTTGTTGATAGTATGTCCATCTGTAGAGCATTTACAGATGGACTATCCGGACTATCCAAATAAAGTGTGACCTCAATGATGAGTAATACAATCAGCACACCTCTGTCTTCTTTCAGGAATTGTTCACAACACTATGTCACCATTGCCAGGCAATGCTATCAGGTATGCAAATCCTATGCTTTACAGTATCTTTGGTTTCTATGTTTTATTGCCTTGTTTACTCCATGTCAGTAACTACTTTGTTTAAAAGGTAAAGTTACACGTATAAAAGAGGATAATTACACCATTACATTTACATCTCAATGGTTTGTCTTCAGGGTGAATGGAAGAGCATATGAGCCCTATGTTGACATCAGTGGCACTACCCAACCCACTACTGGTCCAGGAGATCCTGAATCTACAGTTTCGTCTGAAATATTAGCTACCACCACATCCATGGACCTGTCTGTGTACACCACTGAAACAGCCTTTACAGAGTCACAACAGGGAGAGTCAACCCCCCCTTCAACAGCATTAGGAGCTCCCTCAACTGGGGATGAAATCATGACGGAAACTTCACATGTCCCGGCAACCACTTTTACACAAGCACCTTCCACAAAAGAACCCCCTGCAAGCACGTCTCAAAATGACCTTGCGACGACAATGCCTGCCCAATTTGAAACAGCAAATGTAAAGGCCATAGAAACTACAAACAAATTGGAAGAAACTTCATATGAGACAAAAACAACAGAGAGAACAGCCGTAAATTCATTCAAAACCTCAGCAACAGGCATCTTGAAACCATTGACCACAGTTAATAAAGAAAGAGTAACTGCAACTGCAGAATCATCTGGAAATTCAGAGGTTAAAACATCTGAAATGTCTACAAGTGCATTTGAACCAGTCCGTGTTGACGCTCCTGTAAGATCCTCAATTTCAAAAGACATGATAACTACACCCATAACCTCTTCTTCGATAACAACGCCTAAAATGAAATCTGCAATCAAATCAGAAATAGCACCAACATCTGTATATGCTTCAAACTCATCTGGAATGTTAAAAACAACTACATTACAAACCATAGCAACAACTAGGACATTAGGGGGGGAAACGTTTGAGCTGTTAGCCACCTCCCCTGGAAAACCATCTGAAAGAACATTAGAGACGTCAACTATAATGCCCATGTCGACATCTGCTTCTTCTGCGCCAGGCAGCGTTTCTGAGGCATTGTCTGCAAATACATCACAAAGGATAACTTTTGCCACAGTTACATTCCTACCTATTGTATCAGTTCATACACCTGATAGCCCATTGGAAACTAAAGCTACAGCCACGACAGAACGTACAGATGAAAACAATCCTAAAACCACAGGTACGACTCCGTATGAAACAACTGATATAAACACACCTGAAACATCATCCACAACCCCATCAACTACACCTAAAACATCATCCACTTATACAACATTCCCATCAACTGCACCTGAAACATCTGTGAAAGTCATTAAAGAACCCTTTACAACAGATGCAACCATGGCCACTAGCTCATCAGAAAAACTGTCAACAGTCTACTTTCAAGCATATCAAACCACAACTACAACTGATACATCAACTATAACTTCTACAACAAGCGACTCTTCAACTATTACTGTATCTGCAAAACTGTTAACAGTTACAGCAGAAAGGATAACTACGTTCCCCCCATCAACTGAACCTAAACCAACATCCATGGCCACATACACAACAAACCCACACACCGAAACTGAAACATCATCCACAACTACAACATCCATATCAACCAAACCTGAAACATCATCCACAGCCACATACACACCATCCCTATCAACCAAACCTGAAACATCATCCACAGCCACATACACACCATCCCCATCAACTGAACCTGAAACATCATCCACAGCCACATACACACCATCCCCATCAACTGAACCTGAAACATCATACACAACTACAACATTCCCATCGACCGAAACGGAATTATCATCCACAACTACATCATCCATATCAACCGTACCTCAAACATCATCCACAACTACAACATTTCCATCAATTGAAACATCATCCACAACAACAACATCCATATCAATCAAACCTGAAACATCATCCACAGCCACATACACAACATTCCCATCAACCGAACCTGAAACATCATCCATATCTACAACATCCCTATTAACAACTACAACATTCCCATCAACTGAAACTGAAACATCATCCATAGCTACAACATCCATATCAACCAAACCTGAAACATCATCCACAGCTACATACACAACATCCCCATCAACCGAACCTGAAACATCATCCACAACTACAACATTTCCATCAACTGATACTGAAACATCATCCACAACTACAACATCCATATCAACCAAACCTGAAACATCATCCACAGCCACATACACACCATCCCCATCAACTGAACCTGAAACATCATACACAACTACAACATTTCCATCAACTGATACTGAAACATCATCCACAACTACAACATCCCTATCAACCAAACCTGAAACATCATCCACAGCCACATACACACCATCCCCATCAACTGAACCTGAAACATCATCCACAACTACAACATTCCACATCGACCGAAACCGGAATCATCATCCACAGCCACATACATAACATTCCCATCAACCGAACCTGAAACATCATCCATATCTACAACATCCCTATCCACAACTACAACATTTCCATCAATTGAAACATCATCCACAACTACAACATCCATATCAATCAAACCTGAAACATCATCCACAGCCACATACACAACATTCCCATCAACCGAACCTGAAACATCATCCACAACTACAACATTTCCATCAACTGATACTGAAACATTATCCACAACTACAACATCCATATCAACCAAACCTGAAACATCATCCACAGCCACATACACACCATCCCCATCAACTGAACCTGAAACATCATACACAACTACAACATTCCCATCGACCGAAACGGAATCATCATCCACAACTACATCATCCCTATCAACCGTACCTCAAACATCATCCACAACTACAACATTTCCATCAATTGAAACATCATCCACAACTACAACATCCATATCAATCAAACCTGAAACATCATCCACAGCCACATACACAACATTCCCATCAACCGAACCTGAAACATCATCCATATCTACAACATCCCTATCAACAACTACAACATTCCCATCAACTGAAACATCATCCATAACTACAACATCCATATCAACCAAACCTGAAACATCATCCACAGCTACATACACAACATCCCCATCAACCGAACCTGAAACATCATCAACAACTACAACATTTCCATCAACTGATACTGAAACATCATCCACAACTATAACATCCATATCAACCAAACCTGAAACATCATCCACATCCATATCAACCAAACCTGAAACATCATCCACAGCTACATACACAACATCCCCATCAACCGAACCTGAAACATCATCCACAACTACAACATTTCCATCAACTGATACTGAAACATCATCCACAACTACAACATCCATATCAACCAAACCGGAAACATCATCCACAGCCACATACACACCATCCCCATCAACTGAACCTGAAACATCATACACAACTACAACATTCCCATCGACCGGAATCATCATCCACAACTACAATCATCCCTATCAACCGTACCTCAAACATCATCCACAACTACAACATTTCCATCAACCATCTGAAACATCATCCACAACTACAACATCCATATCAATCAAACCTGAAACATCATCCACAGCCACATACACAACATTCCCATCAACCGAACCTGAAACATCATCCATATCTACAACATCCCTATCAACAACTACAACATTCCCATCAACTGAAACATCATCCATAACTACAACATCCATATCAACCAAACCTGAAACATCATCCACAGCTACATACACAACATCCCCATCAACCGAACCTGAAACATCATCCACAACTACAACATTTCCATCAACTG